>NW_028277030.1:105806911-106124264 GCF_059951505.1 Python bivittatus
AGGACAAAAAAGGCAGGGACCTAACAGAAGCAGAAGAGATTAAGAAGAGGTGGCAAGAATACACAGAAGAACTCTACAAGAAAGATCTTAATGTCCCTGATGTCCACGCTGGTGTGATCACTGACCTTGAGCCAGACATCCTAGAGAGTGAAGTCAAGTGGGCCTTAGGAAGCATTGCTAACAACAAAGCTAGTGGAGATGACAGTATTCCAGCTGAGTTATTTAAAATACTAAAAGATGATGGTGTTAAAGTGCTGCACTCAATATGCCAGCAAGTTTGGAAAACGCAACAGTGGCCATGGGATTGGAAAAGGTCAGTTTACGTTCCAATTCCAAAGAAGGGCAACGCCAAAGAATGCTCAAACTATCGCACAATTGCACTCATTTCACATGCTAGCAAGGTTATGCTCAAAATCCTACAAGCTAGGCTTCAGCAATACATGAACCGAGAACTACCGGATGTACAAGCTGGGTTTCGAAGAGGCAGAGGAACTAGAGATCAAATCGCCAACATTCGCTGGATCATGGAGAAAGCACGAGAGTTCCAGAAAAATATCTACTTCTGCTTCATTGACTATGCAAAAGCCTTTGATTGTGTGGATCACAACAAACTGTGGCAAATTCTTAAAAAGATGGGAATACCAGACCACCTTACCTGTCTCCTGAGAAATCTGTATGCGGGCCAAGAAGCAACAGTTAGAACCGGTCATGGAACAACCGATTGGTTCAAAATAGGGAAAGGTGTACGACAAGGCTGTATACTGTCACCCTGCTTATTTAACCTATATGCAGAGTACATCATGAGAAATGCCAGGCTGGAAGAATCACAAGCCGGAATTAAGATTGCAGGGAGAATCATCAACAACCTCAGATATGCGGACGATACCACCCTAATGGCAGAAAGTGAAGAAGAACTAAAGAGCCTCTTGATGAGGGTGAAAGAGGAGAGTGCAAAAGCTGGCTTGAAACTCAACATTAAAAAACTAAGATCATGGCATCTGGACCCATCAATTCCTGGCAAATAGAAGGGGTAGAAATGGAAGCAGTAACAGACTTCATTTATTTGGGCTCCAAGATCACCGCAGACGGAGACTGCAGCCATGAAATTAAAAGACGCTTGCTCCTTGGGAGGAAAGCTATGGCAAGCCTAGATAGCATATTAAAAAGCAGAGACGTCACCTTGCCGACAAAGATCTGCATAGTCAAAGCTATGGTTTTTCCAGTAGTAATGTATGGCTGTGAGAGCTGGACCATAAAAAAGGCCGAGCGCCGAAGAATTGATGCCTTTGAACTGTGGTGCTGGAGAAGACTCTTGAGAGTCCCCTGGACTGCTAGGAGGTCAAACCAGTCAATCCTAAAGGAAATCAACCCTGACTGCTCATTGGAAGGATTGATACTGAAGCTCAAGCTCAGATACTTTGGCCACCTAATGCGAAGAGAGATCTCTTTGGAGAAGACCCTGATGCTGGGAAAGATTGAAGGCAAAAGGAGAAGAGGACGGCAGAGGATGAGATGGTTAGATAGCATCACTGAAGCAATGAGCATGAAACTGAGCAAACTCAGGGAGGCAGTGAAGGACAGGAAGGCCTGGCGCAATATGGTTCATGGGGTCACGAAGAGTCGGACACGACTTAACGACTAAACAACAATATCATATATTAGGGTTAGATTTAGATTGGTTTCAACCAAGACTATCTACCAAATCTCATGGATGTGCTGGGACTTCAACTCAGTTTTCACATTTTGACAGGCACACTTCTATCCATTGCACCACAACAGCTTTCACAATGCATGAAAACTGAACACAAGAAGATTGCTTTGGATGTATTCTGACATTCTATCAATTCACAATAATTTTGGAGACTATTCAATTGGGAACAGAATATATATGGCACCCAAACAGGTTAGATCCTTCACATATTAGGGGCTAAACTACTACTCCTGATTGTCTGTTAACTTTTTATTTTCTACTTCATTACCATGTTTGTTGTTTAAAGCCTTTAAACATTAATGTATCAATAAAAAATAAATGCCTATCCATAAGATCATTGTATATAGCCAGGAGGCATTCAAAGTTATTAGTTATCAAATGTTTGCTTATGTGGTGACTAAAATACTGTACCATTAATGGAAAGTAAGTTCACTAATAATCAATTTTCAACTAGAAGATTTACCATTCATATGCCTCAGTGAATCTCAAGAGAGTCCAGCCTTCCACTGTTGTACATAACTCAGAATTAAATTTCTGATGTTTACTTCAAAAAAATACACATCTCAGCTTTCATTACAGGAAATAACATGCATCTAGTCCTCATAATTATAAAATGTTTAGATTTCCCATTGCTTTTAAACCATTCTGGTTCCTTTGAGATACTCAAATAATTGTTACGGGGGGAGGGGGGACTCAAAAACAAGATAGGTCTTTCATCAAGCAGAGTAGAAAAGTGAGGTGAAAGTTATCTCTGTTACTATTTATGTCCTTTTTTGGAGATACATTCAGCAAATCTATTGGAAGTTCCCAACAGCATAAGTTTTGAGCACTGGTCCGAATGCTTCTTCTAAATCATGTATTCATCTGGACCTTCTAAGATTGCCCTATTGGTCCCCAGCTAATAGTTGAAGACCAAATGAGAGAAGCTACACACCAAACCCTTAAGTTTAACTCCCTCCTTCATTTTATCTCTTGATGGTTTGACTCAGTAAGTCTAATTCCAGGTTACCACATCTCTTTGTAGCAATAAACCAGTTCAAACTTAAGCTGGTTGAGTTATAGTCTTGGAGACATGGACAGGCCTGTGTACCCAAGCTCAGGACTGGAAAAGAAACAGTGAAGCAAATTAGCACAGAGCAATGGAATTGATGCCAGAGATAATCTCTAATGTTTTACCATATGGCTAGCTGGCACCTTATTTCAGCTTGGGAAAGGCTGGTAAAAGAACTGAACATCAGAAGATCCATCTTGACCTTGATTTTGTGGAGAGAATGAAACGTTTTTGTTTTGTTTTTTAATGAAATATTAATGCCTACACTGAACTGAAGAAAACTCTGTCATATGCCACTGCAGGCTGTAAAAATGTAGTATCTATTGCTTAATTCTTAGGAGTGGAAGGGAAGAGAAGAGGATGATCAGCAGCGAGGTGGATGGACTCAGTTACAGTGGTGATGGGTGCACTATTGGAAGATCTGAAGGATCTGACTAGGGCAGATCATCATGGAGAAAATCTAACTATGTGGTCAATAAAAGTCAACACCAATCTGATGGTACATCATCGATCACTCAGTTCTTAGGAATATCCTTACTACTACTGTGCTTGTAAATAAGCATGTGCTCAGCTATGTGGCTACAGCCACCCATCCATGGCTGGTCTTGATAAGGTAAGCAGAGTTGGACTGGGATAATATTTGGATGAGAGACCATCAGGAAATCCCAGAGCTGCAAGCTAGATAGTGAACTTAAAAAAAAAAAAAAACCTTCCTGGAATGCAGCAATGGCAAACCGTTTCTGTATTACACCAAAAAAAAAATAACACAGATGCATCCATGAATTCATTAGGTACCTAACTTTTCTTAAATAGACCTGTATCCGATATGCCAAAATAACCAAAGGGGTCAGGCTGCCATTTTCAATCTGTTTCTTCCATCCTCCCAGCAGGCCATTTTTTGAATGGGAAATAGTTATGCTAAGCCCTAAAGATACCTTTTCTTCGTTTTCTGGAACAACTTCTAGATTCTTTATACTCTTTTCAACCTCTGGTTTGGCAATGGAGAAAACAGAGGACTGCAGCTACTAGGTCGTATTTGGTCTATTACAGCCAACTGATCCTTGACCCCAAACTTCATCAGTAGCTGGGTTCCTCAGTCAATTATAGATATATTCCTATGCAGTAAATAACTCTGCTGTCAAATTGGCCTCTGACGTTAGGAACTGCACAGTTCACTTGGAACCAAAAATCAGTTCCTTGGATCAGCATAAGAATCCCACAACCTTGGGATCTCAGGAAAGAGCTAAACAGGATTATCTGCTTTCTGCTGAGCGAAGAATGCTAACGTGAGTTTGGCAATGATCTGCTGTTTCCATATCTTCTATCAGCACCTGCACTAGACAATATATAGCATCTGGAGCTTTCTCCAGTGTTATACATATGCAAAGCTCCAATGGCAGAGCGAAGAGGAAAAAAGCCCCAAGAGATTATTGATGCTCCTGCAGCAAGGGCAGGAAAGCTTCAGTGGTTTAATGGATGGCCAAAGCCATCAAAAGGGGGGGATTTATATGCAGTCTGAAGCAGGGGAGGCTGTGGCCCAAGGATGTAGAGATGACAAATTCTCTCCATTGACAAAAGACTGCATTTCATTTTCAGACTTCCCTCAAGGGGAAAAGCAAGGCAGCACTAAGCTCACAATGGAAAAAACAGCAATCACCAGGAACTAGAAAGAGTGCCTCTTCAAAAGCCCATGTTTTCTTGGCATCAGCCCAGGGTCAAAATGTTATTCATAAGCTTAGGATCAAAATCCATAATCTTTCTGTTTTGTCCCACCTTAGCAAACAGGTACCAGGGGCAGGGGGCATACGGACAAATTATGCTTCATTTGGTTATCTGTAGTCCACTAGCAGGGCAGGTTCTTAGAGAACTAGACTTCAGCTAATGGGTTCTGGTGCAGTTCTGGACTGCAGCCTGACCTAAGGTGGTTCACAAAAGTACCACTACCATCTAAGCAAATATATTATTAAAAAGTAGTGAGTTCCTAAACACACGTCTAGACTGAAATAGGCCAAACCTGAAAATCTGAAGATATGCAGTCTAGAAAATATTTTCCCCAGCATGTATCCCTTACATGCCAAGCCTTAGACCTATCTTTCCTATATAGTACTAGAAGGTTACCCACTATATACGTATTTTGTCATTTCTGGTTTTTATCCATGAAAACACTAGACTACAGAGAGGTTTGGAGACAATGAAGCCACAGTCTCCCACTCTAACGACTGGAGTTGGACAGGGCAATGCCTCCTCTAGGCATTGACTGGTGAATCTGCTGAACCATAATCTCTCCACCCATTTCAAAATGCCAGCTTCATAAAATGAAAAGCCATAATAAAGTTCAGCTGGATATGGAAATTGTATATTTTAGGCACAGCATTAGAGAATTTTGGGGTGAAGAGGCTGCATTGAGAATAAAAGCTCAGGCCTTGCTGAGGAACACTCAGAAGCATATCACCTCACCACTTTAACCACAGTAAATCAAAGCACGTATCCACCTATCACACTACTTTTGAAGCTCCAGATTCAATCCGTAAAACAATAAATTAGTCCTAAGATTGCTTCCTGACACATGAAGAGAAATCCTGTATAATTAAAAAAGAAAGGAAGCCAATTATTATACCTTCCTGGAGAACATCAATGCCTGTCTGGTTTTTATTTGTACATTATACTGTATAATGTGCTGAATATTTAGAAGTCAGCATAAAGCAGGCTGCTGACAGGAGAAAACCTCAAATATCAGAAATTGTGCACCTGGAAATTGGGTACCAGGATAACAATAAATTATTATTGTTCTTATTGTTTACTGTTTCTTGCTTGACATTTCACCTTTTTCCTCAGCCCCAACCCACTAGGAAAGAGAGGTATATTCCTTGTTATATTGCTTTATTTAGTTCTAAGAACCCGATGCAAATAGCAAGCTATACCTATGTATATCTTTTTCCTGATTTATTGCTCTATCAAATTTAATTAGATACGATTACTTTATATTTTGAATATCCACTCCTCAATAAGCCCACACACATACATAGCTTCCCTGTCCCCCCAAATATCCCCTCCAATCTATGCAGAAAGACACTTTTAAAAATATTTACTCTCTTTATTCTTTGTTTCCTCTGCATTTTTCCACCCGTGTGTCACAATCCACCAATTCATAGAACGTGATTCAGAAGAGAAAAGCTTGTAGGAGGAAGAAGACACTGAGCACACTACAACTCATATATCCCACTGCAGACACTACAAAACAGACTCTGCTCAGATCAGTGATACTGCTTAAGTAAAGGGAAGAATAGTAGCCCTTAAAAAGCCATGACATCCTGCTGTATCTTGAAAACCAGCTGTACTTCATTTTAATCCTTATTACAGATCCCCACTGCCCCAAGGAGATCACTCAGTAATAACCACAAGGTCAAGTGGAAACAAGCACTAACAGCGGAGCAGCCTCCCCCCATTGCTAATAATGATTTAAATTTGAACAAAATTAGCCCCACAGCATGAGAAACAATGAAGCTGGAAGACAAGCAAAAAAAAGGGGGGGGGGGAAGCTTATAGTGCTATTCAGACCTTCTTTATACGGCATCTTTTCAGAGTACCTACTTGTCACTAGCCTACTTTACTTTCCCTTTTTCTTTTGTGTTTTTATTTATTAGATTTAAAAATTCAATCAAAAGAAGAAGAAAAAATTTAAAAAGCAAAAAAGAAAATAGGAAACAGATTTGTAAGCATTATGAGATTAAATAAGACATTTCAAAATAACATTACATCTGCATGTTAAAATATCTTATGTCAGTTTGTATCTTCTAATTAATATTAGAATTGAGCTAATATGCAATAATTAATGATAGTAACCAGTATAATAAGTATTTTTGAGACTGAAGCATATGGGGCTCACACCCTCTGGAATATCACCCCCCCTCCAAAGTGAGGTTAGCCCCATCCCTGTTAGCCTTTTGAAAGGCCCTGAAAACGTGGGTCTTCCAGCAACCTTGGGGATCCCATGGGGACCCTGCACAAAGGCCGTACTGTGTTTAGATGGGTGTTTTTTCTCCCACAATCTTGCTTTCATTTATTTTTTAAAGTTTTGAACACTTGTGACATTGCTTTAATTGTTGGTTGTACACCACCCAGAGTCATGTTTAGCGAAACGGGTGGCCATATAAATTTGTTAAATAAATAAATAAATAAAAATAAAATACACCTACAACTTACTTTGCCATTCTTCTATGGAAGGGATTATACATAATTACAAAGAGAAGCATACAGTATTCTAGCAGCTGTTATCATATACAAACCCAGGTGAATGTAGTATATGTCGTGGGAATATAAGGTTTGGTGATCTCTAATAGGAAAATAGTAGGTTAAAGAGAGAATTCCACCCTTATAATTTGTTTCATTCTATTATCAATATTTTCCTGAATTGTTAGGTATTACAGAATTGCCACTAAATATGAAATAATGATCCAACTTGATTTCCAACCATTTTTAGAGAATTATCTATTTTTGTTATCAGCACTGGAGTAAAACATCAGTAAAATATCTTGCATCAGTTTTATCTAAATGTAATGTTGACTGCAAATTTAGCATATTTTTCCATTGATATTCCCATTGTTGCATATAAATTGCTCTATTTATGTTCTGCACTCATTTAATCATACAGTCTTTGACTTACTGAATCATAAGTCTGAAACATATTTCAACACTTATAGACCAGCTCCAATAAATAATCTGCCTTTTGTGTTATACGTTTTTCAAATTAAGTCAGGTGTCCAAGTGTTCCACCTTGTTTTGTGATTCCTTTAGAAATGTACTAGTTATTTGAAGATATTGAAACCAATGGGGTGATACTGACCCTTCTGAAGACAGAATCTCAAAGGATTTCATCTTTGTCTTATTAACAATTAAGTCTTGCAGACTATATGAATTATCTCTTTACTGGTCAAATGTTTTTGTGCATTCATCTTCATGAAAATAGGTACTTAATATTCAACCATGAGGGGATTAAGTTGGGACTAATTTTTTTCTATATTTATCCCATACCTTTAATACATTATTTACCACTGAATGATCTCTTACAAATTGCATGGTTCGGTTTCTATCAAAGCAAAGGTGTTAATCCAAACAATCTGGAAATAGTACTCCTTCAGTTGAAGCAATCTAGCCATAAAGTGATACAATTTAGTCTGTAATCCAACTGAACCAGCTAATTTGGTAATACAATCTCAAGTAATTTAGTACTTCAAGTTGTCACTTTCTGAGAGAGAGAGAGAGAGAGAGAGATCCACTTTTGCTTCTGTCTCTTTTTTAAAGGGCCTATGGAAGCAAATATGTCTTGATCTCATTTTACAATAATTAACAATCCTTCAAGATAGATTAAGTGGAATGAGAGACTCTCCAGAGGCAATTCAGTCTGCAATTTTGTATTCACATATAGAGGAATAAGACCTCTTGAACCCAAAGGAAATTACTTCTGAAAAGAGAAATTCAACATTACGTTCTCAATCAGCTTTACTGCTGAATAGGCTTTGGAATTCAAATTCTACACCTATAAGGTGACTTTGTTGATAATTTTGATTATGTCATACTGACCAACTTGGCCACAGTTTCGTTGATGATAAAATGCAGCATCCCACATTATGTACTATACAATACAGTAACATTGCAGAAACAGGAGAAAATGTAACAATCACTGTTGCAGATCTGATTGTTTTCTCCTTGGTTCCTAAAGGATGAGTTTGCAGTCTCCTTTGATGCTTTCCAATGATCATAGCAAGGAGCAGAGTTCCTCTTCTATTAGATTGTCCCCGAGATTTTCAGTCTTTGGGTGGTGGGTTCCCTGAAGTGTTCTAAATGGCAGAGTGCACGTTAGCTGCTGTTGATCGGCTCATTAACTGGAGCATTGCCGGCAGCTCCTCTGTTGCCTAATTTGTGAGCTTAATGCCAACTTTAGATGGCTCACTGCACTCCTACAACACAACTGAACAGCAGGCAGGCAAGCCCAAAAGATGATCCCCTCAAGGCTTGAAGCAATTTACAAGGTTCAATAATTGGAGACAGTGCATACCTGAGACACCCCAGCTGACACTGCCAATTTTACAATATCCTCAGAGGTCAAACACATCTAGAAAGGCAAGAGACAGGATACAAAGCTCTGCACATCACTGAAGGTTATTTCTTGCTTCTGTCGTATGCTTTCCTATTTGGTGGGCTTCTTTCAAAACCAGGAAAGCACATAACCTTGCTGCATATAACAGATTCCAAAGTCAAAGTAACCTCCTTCAGTGACAGTGAGGATAAAACACAATGTCTGTGAGTTTCTATTTAAAAGTCTGATTCAAATCTCCAAATGGTGGGATTGGTATTTCAAGTAGATAGTCTGATAGTCTATCCAGTGGGTGTGATGATGGAGGAAGATTAAGAATGCCTAATTTTTCTGATGTTGGACAATCTCTCAAGATGAATAGAACCATCAAGTGTGAGCTATATTTGTAGAGATGATTCCATACCAGGAGATAGCATCTAGGAGATGGTAGGATTGAAGAGGAGATGGTTTAAAAGATATGTCTGAACCTTTTGTTCCATAAAGCCCAACTGTCCTAGAAGAAATGAAGTTTTGAAAGAAGCTCCCCTGAAATAAATGGGCCCTATACAAGAGTAGCTTCCATTAATTTCAGGGTGTCAAGTCCCCAGGGATAGGAGATCAGAAGGCCCTGAAGAAGACTCTTGAGTATGATGAACTGCAGTCATCCTAGTTCAAAGAAAAGCCTCAGCTGTGCCATCCCAGCTTGAGGATATGGTATTCCAATTACCTAAAAGCTCAAATAATGATTCTTCTACAGCCTTTGCAACTTTCTATCACACAAAAATTGGAGGTATCAGAAAAGGTCATAAGCTCTTTTCAAGAATCAGCAGCAACCAGGCACAGAACAAACAAAATCACCTGCACCGGCCTAATTAAAGCTTCCATTGTTCCCAAATAATGCTAAATCAAAACTTTTCTTGCCGGGAATTAATTGTCCGCAACCTCTTGAGGTAAGCTCTTCCAGGATCCTGACAATTCCTTCTTATGCCTTTTCCACAGATGGCTTCCTTGGGATCCTCAACTAGAATAGGACACAATGGAGCCTGCCCATCAACAAAGCTTGCACATAATGATTTCCCAACTGACTGTGATTTTGAAGTCCTTCTTTTGTCTACTTCATTTAAAATCTGCATCCTCTTAGGACTGTGAGCCTCTGTTAGATGGCTTCAATAAAAAACACTGTGCAGCCTATCATTCCAGAAGAGAAAAATAATAAAAAGAAGAAATTATCCTCTTGATAAAGAAATAGAGAAAATAATATTGTAGTAGAGAAACCCTGCTACATCCAAGAAAGCAATATATGGTGCATCATAAGAAAATAAATTAATACTGACTGCGGTATTAACTTTCACTTCCCTTTCAGGGAACTACTAAGATTGAACAGATTTCAGCATGAAATGCAAACTGCACCTTAGTTTCACAAAAGGTGTGAAAAAGAATTCCAGCATCCACAATCCACCAATGTTGAATCCACTGCAACACCAATAATGCAAAAATCCACTAGCATCCATTGATCTCTGCTCAAATATTTTTTGTACAAAAAAAACCTCTTGGGTATCTTACTAGTTATGTACCATAAAAGTCTGTATCACAGTTACTTGTATATTATAAAAATGTATGTTACTAGTAGTCCAATACAAGAAACTGAATGTGAATGGTATAGGTGCACCTTCTGTCTCTTCTTTTAATAATTCATAGAAAAGTTTATTGAATAGAACAATAAATACATGCTACACTAGCACATGCCATATTCACCTCCCTAATTCAAAGTGTATACATTTCTCTACTTAGAGATGTAACATGAGAAGAGCCATTCTAAAACTGATAACTCATCATCCTTAGACAGTCCTAAGGATAATCTTTGAAAAGGAAAAGGATAATCAAATTCACAATTCTCTGAACCTTTTCCTGCAAGCACAGGAAGGAAGATGTAGATGTTAATGCTTTTTCTATCCTTGTCAGCCTGATGAAGTATATTCTCAGCAGCCCATGCAATGGTCATCCATCTAGTAATTGCTTCTATGAGAGATGGGATCTTTACCCAACTTTGGAAGTTAATGCAGCTATCAGTTCCCATAATAGCTGCCCTACCAAGCCAACCAAGAAGAGAGCAACTGTTAATAGCAGGATATTAATGTAACATAGCTGGCAGGAAGTGGACAGACAGCATACTATTTTAAGCCTTGCATCCCAGATGAAGTACCTGCTGGCTCTAAGAAAGCTTTCAATCAAATAATGGTGGAAAGCAACTGAGCATAGGAACAGACTAACACCTATAGCTATCAGAGGTCAAAATTCCTCCTCTGTGTTCATGTTTGTTGGAGGAAAAGTAATCAATACGGATTGATGACTGTATGCATATTCAAATGTGTATTTCTGTGTGTTTCTATGTGTGCATGCAGGGATATGTGTTTAAATGGGTCTATGCGAGTGCATATAACAGTTTGTGTTCAAGCATGTGCGTGTTTCATTTTTTATTTAAGTAGTTATTTAAAAACACCACTAAGGAGAAATGCAGGAAAAAAATTGAAAAAGAAAAGAAATTTACAAACTGTATAAAATTGAATAAAAATATAAAATAATATTAGATCAGTGCTGCATATTAAATTTTCTTGTATCAATTTGTGATTTCAAGACCATTATTAATTATTGAATAAGACCAAGTCAGTATTCAATAATTACCTAAAGCGGCCAATATAATATGAATCATAAGTTAGCTTCTATCCAGTCAAAAATCATATCCTTATTTAACAAATCAAGTAGGCGCTCATACATTAAAGCCTTATATTAAGAAAAGCCCAAACTTTGGATATGGTACAAGTCCATCCACAGAACTATATTCTATAAATGGTTTCCAAGTTGAATTAAATTCTGTATCAGACTTGGGTTTGTTTTTTTTTCAAATATTTATACTTCACATCAATGCATACTCCCACAAGTTGAGTTTGCTATTCTTCTAAAGAGGGAATTACATGTGATTTCCAATAAAATACATAAAGTATCCTGGCAACTGTTATCATATACAGAGCTAACTTGGTATATTTTGTGGGATATAACGTTTGGTAATGTATAACAGAAAAATAGCTGGCAGGAAAGAAAGTTCAACCTTTAAAATCTATTTCATTCTAAAATAAATCATCTTCCAGAATTGTTGAACTTTACAGTAACAGAATGATCAACCTGATTATTGCATTTCCAACAGGTTTTAGAAAATGAATTAGATATTTTGGCAATTAACTCTGGGCTAATATACCAATAGCAAAACATCTTGTACCAGTTTTCTCTAACTGCCATATTCACAGTAAATTATATTCAGGTAGTCCTCAGGTTATGATGGTAATTGGGACCAGGATTGCCACTGCTAAGCAATGCAGTCATAAGGTGCGATGTCACATGACTACATCACTTAGTGACTGCAATCCAGGTAGTCCCAGTTGCCATCCTAATTCCAAGACCTGTGGGTCACTAAGCAGGAAGCAGCAGGAGTCTCAGGTAAGGAGTGCAGGAGTGCCACAGGGGGTGGGGGAGGCCCTGGGAGGCCTGGCGCAGGCTGCATGTGAGTTGGGAGAGGGGGTGTGGGGCACAAGTACAGTCCTCAAAGTTGGTACGAGTACATGCAATCACAGGGAGGCTGAGGAAAGGAGGGTGTAATGTGGTCCGAGCTCAGGGAGGCCAAGGGAAGGACGGCAGGGGTTGGTGCAGGTGCATGCAAGTGCAGGGAGGCCAAGGGAAGGAGGGTGCAGTGTGGTGTGAGTGTGTGTTAGCGCAGAGAGGTCAAGGGAATAAGGGCATAGCACGATGTTAGCGTATGCAAGCACAGGGAAGCTGAGGGAAGGCCGCGGTGTAGCGCGAACACAGGGAGGCCGAGGGAAGGAGGGCATGGTGCAGCGTGCAGGAAGGTGGGAGGGACTTACCAGAGTCACTTGCAACCTTCCCTGCTGGCTTCCCCATTGACTTTGCTTGCAGGAAGCCGGCAGGGAAGGTTGCAAATGACAATAATGTGACCACAGGATGCTGCAACCTTCATAAGTGCGAGCCAGTTGCCAAGTGCCCAAATCACAATCACATGACCGCAGGAGCACTGCAACGGCCGGGACTTCAAGGACCAGTCATAACTACTACTCATTCAGTGCTGTTGCAACTTCAAATGGTCACTGAACAAGTGGTCAGTAATCGAGGACTACCTATATTTGTCTTCCACTGATATTCCCACTATTGCATATCAATTGCCCTATTTAAATTCTGCATCCATTTAATCATGCAGTCTTTAAGTTGTTCAGTTTCTGAGTCATATTTTGATAACAGTTTGTAAATAAGCCCAGTAGATATTCAGAGTTTTGTGTTTTAAATGGGCACACTCACTTTGGAAGTATGTTGCATCCCCAATTCTCAAAACCAAGTGCAGCTCTTGGCCCTTCACAAATTGCCACAGCTTTTCTCCAAATAGACACTGTACAAAAAGGAAATGTTATATCTGCTGAAAACCGTCTTCCTTGATAACCACCTCACAGCAGAAGTCCAAAAGGAAAATTAGGACCAATGAATAATAATATCAGGGTAGCAGATTTCCAAAAGGTATCAGGGTATCTAATGATAAGAACTGATGACAGTGGAATACACTGTCTCAGGAGACATTTTATTTTACTGGACTTAAATAGATTTGCTGAGAAAAGAACTGAGGATAAGTAACCTTCGAGACCTCTTCTAACTATGATGCTATAATTAAAACAATCTTAAACAGCCAATGTCAACTCAAAAAGAAAACAAAACAGATTTCTACTAACAGGATACAGCCACACAACCACCACAGTCTTATTTCAGTTTATGTAAGAATTCAAAGAAAACCATCTTAAGAAGATCTTGGGATGCAATCAGGAGAATATGAGAGAAGATGCTCTTTGTTATATCCTAGGCCCAAACAGCTAAGGCCATTGTAGCTAATAGCAGCGCTAGAAAATACGTATTTCCTCTTTTTGTCTTACATTACTGCTCTAATAGCAGCAAGGCTGCCTGACATGAGTTTCTCCACTTTCTGGAAAATTTTCCAGAGAGAGACTAGAGCGCCTCACGTTCAGCATGCTTCTCTTTTCATGGAGGGACTAAGCTTGAATGAGGTCAATAGCTATTTGCTCTCTTATGATGGACTGATTATGTGCCATCAAATCAGTGTTGACCACACGGATAAACCTTCTCTAAGATGATGTTCTCTTATACTCATCACAAACGCTGAAATGTTGTCAGTGGATTCTCCTGTAAACTAGCTCCCCAGGAGAGAAATTAGATGTAAATCAGGAGTGACAGAAGGGACTAATTTAAACCTTTGATCTTTTGCTAGCTGCTGCCATCATGTGACAAAGAGCAGGGAAGATACAGCAAGCATAATTTGTGTCGGGGGCAGGTTGCAATGTCTCATCCTTCCTCTTATTTCCCCTCAATATAATCATGCTTAATGCGAGACACGCTATAGCCAAAGCTCCAAGAAAAGTGTATAAAAGAACTATACTATTTGCTTATTCCCAATAAAGCACTTTTCCAATAAGACAACAGATAAACATTTAATTCACTGGCATGGTCCTATAACTCCTTTTCTGTCAGGAAAACTGTGATCATTATCAGTGAAATAATAATGGCAGAGAAAGAAATTTGTAGTATGTAAACTTGTTTCCTTAATTCTAAGTTTTACTTGGTGAAGCTAGTTAGTCCTCCTAGTCCTCCCCTGAAGTTTAACTAAATTCAGGTCTCTCTAGAAACTGTGCTATCACTTCACCACACAATAAACTAGCTAGAATTCTTCCAAATGCCTATTTGATGGAACTCTTTCTGGCTTAAGAACTCTTTCTAGGGATATACGGATATTCTACGGATATATGTAAAAGGATTTTATAATTTTTGCACTGAACAACTACAGAGGTTTCTAAAGTGTGTCCTGGATGGCAGAATTCTGACTGAAAGAGTACAAGAGGTGAAATGAGCAAAATGAGGGAAGTACAGTGCAGCTTTATGCCCAGCATATAAGGAGTGGGCGGACCACTTTTCTGCTCTTCAGAAAGTCACTGAGAAATGTATGAATATGAGAAAGCAAGCTTATTGTATACTCATTAATTTGGAAATGGTGTATGATACAGTGATTAGGCCTGAATTATGGAATGTTTTGTGCAAACATGGAGCTGAAGATTGGTTGCTATATATGATAAGAGTGGCATATAATGAAAGTAAAGCATGCATGAAAATAAATGAAATGCTTAATAAATGATATAGCACTGAGCAGTCAGTAAGACAATGCTATGTGATGTTTCCTTGGTGTTTTAATTTATTTATGGATAAATATATAAGGAATGCTCGTGAAATCAGAAGTGCATTGATTCGAGTTGTGAATGTACATGTATTGTCATAGGCAGAATGATGCTGTATTGCTGGCTGAGAACCTGAACAAATTTGTTACAAATGTTAGACAGACTGTATGATACAACAAGTCATATGGAACAGAAAATGAATATATCAAAGAGATTGGGTTTGATAGAGAAAATGAACTGAAACACTGCAAGTGATATATAAATAATGAAAACCTAAAACAAGTAGATTAATTTTCATTTGTTTTGTTATCAAAACTTATTCCTCCTATTTCAGTCAGGTGTTTAAACTTTATTTCTGAAGAATTAGTTTATAGGTTTATTTCATTTAAGAGGCAAATATACACATATGTATCTACATACAGGAATTTGGTAAAAAATTATGGTCCAATTCCAAAATGTATTAATATTTGACTCAGTATACCATTAGCGTAAATGGTATACAGAAACTATATATAAATGCATGCAATAAGTTGATACCACTTTTTACATCCAGCTTTAGATCCTATTTCCTAAAGTTTAAAACACAGTTTGAATGGTACTTTGTCACGATACTGTTACTGATGTTATTTTGCAGTTGTTTTGTTATCTATCCATCTATTACTGCAAATTTGTATGAAGTATAGACATATTTGAAAAATAGAGTACAAAGAAAAACTCGAAGCAGGCCCATGGCAGAAAGGTTTAGAGGGGAGGACCAGAATGAAGATTTCTAAGATGACCCAACAAAACAAGACCCAATTCTCAAAACATGAAGTAGATTTCAAAACAAGAGATGGTTCTCACATGCACTGCATTAAGCAATTATACTGAAGTGGAAAAGTAACGAGATTTGATAAGACTACCGAAATGGGAGTAGCCAAGCATCGTTGGGCATAAAAGTAGATGATAACTCTAGCCATCACATAGTATGAGGTATTGTGCATAGTCGGTGCCAGTCTCAATTCTTCTGACCCACAAGTCTAGCTTGATGAGGCAGGCTTTGACTTGGAAGGGTATGAATGGTTATGGCTATGTATGAGTGAGTGAAGTTTCTAATTCAGAAAGTCAACAATAAAAGTTCTGTGGTATGCCCTATTTCTAGGCAGATAACCTAATATAACATTCTACAACCAAGTGTTTTCCAGATATGTACAACTGCAATGCCTAAAATTTCTAGGCATATGCTGGATAAATAAGAACAAGTAACAATGGAGTTGCTTTTTATGACTCTCCGTGTGACAGCATATGGTCTGTCAAATCCTGAAAATGCCCTGAAATATGTTTTTATCCCCATTCCCTCAGCCTCTCCTGAGAACAATCCTTTGCTCACCAAAACCACATAATTCACTGCAGAACTGTAACAGAACTTTCAAGCAACAGAATGTCACTGGGTGACCTAAAGATCCTTGGCTCAGTTACACAATTTTGTACAAGTGTAGAATCATCCCTGCGGGGACATAAGAGATCATGCTGGGAAAATCATAGCATCTGCCTTAGCAAACACTCACAGAACTGCAAGCACCATTTGTCTTCCTGGGGAGACAGAATTAAAAAATAGCTTCCTTCCTCAACAGAATAAGGCAACACCCCCCACCCACTCACTCACTCACTCACTCACTCCTTCTAGCCTCCCATTAAAGAAACAAAGGAAGTATCTCTTACACATTTCTAGGAATGCTAAAGTAAAATAATGGAATCATGTTGTTTTGTTTTGCTTTTTGGTAGAGGAAGAAATATATTTTCAATTAGCAACATAATACACGGAAATGGAAACGCATTCTGTTTCTCAGTGCATCTTTTGCAAAAGAGCATTTTTTTCATCTTTTTGCAAAAGAGCAGTTTTTTCAGCAGATGGGCTCCTTACCATCACCAATTAAATGAAGAAATCAGAAGTTCTGCTGTGCTGGAAAGGTATCTGCTCAGCTTGCTTGATTCCCCCCATACTTTGTCACTTTTCTCCAACCCAGCACCTCCAAATGAATTGGGATTGCAACTCCTCAAATCCCCTGCCTGCATGGGAAATGGGGGAGAGCTTGATGCCTGTAATTTTAGTACAGTAGTCCAATATTGTCTGGAAGACAATATGACTCTGTTCATATTTTCACCCACACATTCAAGCTATGTCAGAAATGTTCCTTAAGCCCCAAATCATCATTTAGCCATCACCAAAAAAGAACTTCAGAGGGCAGAGACAGACAGACAGGCAGAGAGAGAGAGAGAGGAAGGCAGGCAAACTGATATAAATTTTAAACGTTAATAAAATACATACATATACATGTAAATCGAGTTGTGAAACTTCTTGCTATCAATTCTTATGGGTCTCATTCAACATCTAAATGAGGACACTGCATAATGTCATCCACCAGTACACTGATGATACCCAATTATATCTTTCAACCCCAGATTTTCCATCTTTACTCTTGGATGAGGTTCCACTTCCCATTTAGGAGTGATGTGGAATCTGGAGGTCCTCTTGGACTCACAACTCCTGCTTGAAAACCAGGTGGCAGCTGTGGCCAATGGCCCTTTGCACAGTTCCATTTGATGTGCCAGTTGCACCACTTCCTGGATTGGGCAGCCCTCTAGACAGTCACTCACATCCTTGCCAACTAACAATTCAACTACTACAATTCACTCTACATGGGGCTGCCCTTGAAAATCACTTGGATGCTTTAACTGGCTCAGAATGCAGTTAACTCACTCAGTGGCAAGCCTGCCACATGACACCCCTACTTTGTGAGCAGCACTTGTTGCCAATATGCTTCCAGGTATGATTCAGGGTGCTGGTTATCACTCATAAAGCCCTACATGGCATGGGGCCTGGTCCTCTGAGAGACCATCTGTCTCCCATGGTTTCTGCCCAGCCAGTAGAGCTGACAGACTGGATACACTCTGGGTCCCCTCAAACAAGGTCTTTCAGAACCCAAGCACACCATCTCTATCATGGTGCCTGCCCTCTGAAATGAGATCCCCCCTGAGGTCCAGACAACTCCCACCCAGTTGGCATTCTAAAAGACCTTAAAGACCTGGCTGTTCCCCCAAGCGTTGGGACAGGTGGATAGAACACTCGTTAGATGTGTTTGTCATATGTTACATATGTTCTGTTGTAGTTGTCTGGGTTTGTCATTTTGTTTCTTTCCTTTACTGTATTTCAATTTATTTTGTTGTATTTGTGTTGTTTTGTGAGCCACCCAAAGTTGGGCGGTGCAGATGAAGATGATGATTCCTAAGTGGACTAGACTCTCTGGTTGCTTATTTTCAGACTGCACTATCCTGACCTTTTGGAGCAGATAGAAAATGACAAACAAGCAAAAAGAATGATGTCAAAATACTTAAGCTTAGAAGACTTACTCTGCTTTGGTTTCCCATCCATGAAATGGGAATGGTGGCCTAATTCACCAGATAATAAAGCAAAGAAATAACACAGCACATTGCTGTGACAACACACATTTATGCTGACAACATATTTAAAGGTGTGAATATTAATACAAATCATATCTCCTCATCCCTTAAGAGCCAGAACACTCTATTATTCTCTCATTCTTTACAGCACTTTACAGCATTCTTTATAGGTTCTTAGGCAACCTTCTAACTAAGAAATTAGTTAACTAAGAAATTCCTGTAAATTTATTCTGGAAAATGAATCAATTGGTCCCAAGTTTTCAAATTTTAAAATATGCCTTCAAACAGGTGGAACAGTGCAGCAAATTCATAATTTGATATAGGAAAGACTTCTGAATGACATAATAATCCTTTTGAGTTTTAGAGTGCTTTGTCCTTAGAAACAAATACAATTAATATAGTGAGATGGGAATTTTTAATTTGGCCTAAAACACCATCAAATTCTGAAAACAAAATAAAGACATTCTGTAGAAGTTTTTTTTAAAAAATATATATTGATGATACTCTATGTTCCATCCAGCTTGGTTGCTGTTGATCAGTCACTTCTGGTTTTTCATGAACCAATTAACATCATTCACCAGGACGGTCTATCAGATGCTTCTTTGTAGTAACTGTTTCTTTGAGTTCTTCTAAACTCATGCTTGTGTCATCAGTCACAGAGTCTAGCCATCTTGTCTTCTAACAGCCTTTCATTGCCCTTGATTTTTCCAAGCATCAGGTTCTTCTCCAATGGCTTTTGCTTTCACATGTGTGCAAAATATTTAAGCTTTAGCTTCATTATTAGTGCTTCCAGTGAGCAGTGTTTTTACTCCTATAGTAATGAATAATTTGTTGTTCTTGTGGTTCCTGGTATTTTCAACAATTTTCTCTGGCATCACAATTCAAAATTCAGTTTTTCTTTTTTCAACCAACCTTTCTGATGATTTACAGTACCTTTCACAGCTACATGTAACAATTAGCTTTAAAAATACATATTTTTGTTGTCAATGTAACATCTCTGCACTTTAATATTTTATCTAGATTAGTCATTATCTTTCTCCAAAGTAGCAGGCAGCTCTTTATTGGCTTGATACTTAGAATTAAAAATAATGCAAGGACTGTATTTATACACTCATTTAGACGTGTCCCATCCTTCAGAAAAACTGTTACCTTTGCAGATGCACTCAAGCCATGCACTGCTGAGCCAGATATGATTGGACTGTTGCAGCAAACCACCTAAAGGAAATTATCCTGTTTGTCATCAACAGAGCTCTGGGCCAGATGACATACTTGGAATTTTGACAAAATATGATGACTTTTTGCCAGATGGCTAGCAAGGTGGACTTGGTAACTCATACAGCACCTGTTTACAGAAGGCAAAATGATGAAGATGCTCACTTTTACAGCTTGGCAGGACACTCCTGATCACTTTCTATTTTATTTTTGTGGATGAGGGAGGGTAGGCAAGTTCTAGAGGCATTCTTAGAAATAAGGTTGATCCTGGAAAAGGTTTTTAACAAAAAGGCAGCTACTCTTTTACGATGACAACGACAACAACGATAACGATGACGATGATGATGATGATGATGATGATGATGATGATGATGATGATGATAATGATGATGATGATGATGATGATGATGGAGGAGGAGGAGGAGGAGGAGGAGGAGGAGAAATGACAGGAAGATTGGAAGTGCCACAATGGGAGTGTGTGGGTACTTTAATGCCCATGTGTACTGGACTTGGGGCAGGGTCCAAGTCTAGATTACCAGAAGTAACAAAATATTTCACTATTCAATGTAGCCCAGATCTTCTGTAAAAGGCCCATGTTTACCAGCTGAACAGCCTGGAGAAGTAAAAAGCAATGTTGCTTCCTGTACAAAGTCTGTGGGTTAAAAGAGCTCTTCAATCTTTATGGTTGTCAGGCTCACACATTTAATAAAACATTTTGTAGCAACATACTGTTGGAATTGTTCCCAGTACTTGTGTTAACAGCACTAGTGCTAACAGCATAAGTGTTAACATGAAGATATCCAACCAGACCCTTCAAAAAAAATAAATAACTTATGCCCAAATAAGCCAATTCTAAAGTTCTCAGTACATTATTGAGCTTTAGTTGTAAGCATCTAGTAGAGTTATCATCATGCTAGCTCAGATCAAGGATATGTGTTTACTTTCAATTCTGCTGCATTCGTAAACAGAACATGACAGAGATCTAATAGAGGGAGAGGAAAAATTTTGGTGCAGTGCTCAAATATTCACCTGGCATGATGCACTTTTTTTCCTTAAGGAAAAAAAAAAGCTTTCCTAGCTTTGACAGTTCTTTCAGATTTAGGAATATCCAGTGCTTTGGATTCATTTGGGAGTAGGTATTCTGGAATGAGCCAGAATTAAAAATGCAGCATCTGGTTGTGACTCATTAAAGCATCTGCTTCTTTATGAAGGTTCCCTCTTTGTATCAGTAATAATGTAAAACCTCCAATGGTAGTTACCTCATTGGAACTGTATCAGATGAACAGAAGAGATAAGTATTTAATTTTTTTAAAAAAATCAAGCTCTTAAACGAAAGCTGCAAAACCCAGGCCATTGTCTGACAATATTTGTTTGATGATTGATAGCTTGGATATAGCCACAACTGAGTTAGACTACAGAGTTTTAATCACATCAGTTGCTGAAAAGCCCTTTGTTATGGCTCATATAGAGTTTTTGAAGTGTTTTTAAAAGATTTGGTTTTCTGTCATCTTTTATATATTAGGTTACAATTTGGTATCTCTTCCCTGTTGTCAGAGTTATTATGAATGGATTTGTTTCTGCACCTATTAAGCAATATTGTAGTATCTGTCAGGGATGTCCTTTGTCATTTTCAACTTTTAATTTCATTCTTGAACATTTAGCTCTTCTTATTAGACAATTACAACATATTAAGGCTGTTGTAGCAATGGATACTGAATACGTTGCTAATATCTGATAGATCATTATTTAATATCATCAAAGCTTTCTGAAGCTATTCAACAACACAATTTATATTCTGGCTACATTATTAACTGGAAGCAAATCTAATTTGCTTCCTTTAGGATCAAAAATATCCACAGACCATGGTAAGAAATTGGGTTTTATCATTTGTCCAGGTTATATAAAATATTTGGGATTACAATTTTTTCTTAAAATAACCACACGTTGAATTAAATATGTTTAAATACATAGATATTATTACAGCAGATATAAATTGGTGGTTGAATTGCGACTGAGTCTCTGGAGCAAGATTAATGTACTTAAAATGAATATTATTACATCTAGATGGACATATATTTTTAAAGAGGATTCCAGTATTAATTCCTATTAAATATTTTATGCAGATAAATATATATTGTGACCAGCCAAGAATGTATTTGGCTTGCTCTAAATGGTGGGTTTAATTTACCATACTTTCAACTTTAAAGATTTAATATCTTTAGTTGTTTTCATGTCCTTTTTTAGTTTTGTGCGCTGACCAGAGTCCACTGCAGCTGGGTGGCCAATAAGTTTAAATAAATAAATAAACCTTACCACTGGACTTTTACTTTAATATCTATATTTTGTGGAATGAGGACTTTTTGCAATATTACCACCTGCGAGTTTGACTAGAGAATAAATGTGTGACCTCTTTGAATTCTTGACAAGTTCTACAATCAACTTACAGTAAACAGGGGGCATATTTTCCATCTTTGAAAGCTGCCTGACATATTTGCTTATTACTAGGTAAGTGGTTAAATGCTGATCCAGACTCTCATTAGAAGTTGACATCATGGTATAATCCTAATCTGAAGATAGTGGGAAAGTGTTTTATTGAAAGGCCTGGGAAAGACAAGGGATATTTTAAAAGACCTTAAATCAATTAATCCATAATGGTTATTTTAAGGATTTTGAGAGGCTATGTTTGACTATGACATACCTGAATCATCTTCAGTACATAAATTTTAAACATTTATTGTCCAAACAATGTAGTTCAGGTGCTTTAGCAACTTCAGAGGCATCTGGAATATTAGGCTCTTTAAAATGAAATGAAACCAATAACTCCATTTTATCTGAAACTAAAAATAGGTTGAAGGTTAGCACTGGTAACATATGAAACGTGGAATGAGGAACTGAAATATTCAGTTCTTGAAAATCAATGAGCCCAAAGTGTACTGAACTCTTCAAAAATGTTTTTAAAAGGATCAATATCAGATTGTAAGAAATTTGAGGGCTCCCTAGCCCACATTATTTGGTCACATCCAGTCACTGTTCCCTTTGAATTGTAAGTTAATATAGCTTTGGGGAAAAAAATATAATAAAGACCCTCTGAAGCTGCAACCTGACCGCCTTCACAACAAAACGTAAATGAGATGCTGACAAACTATGGAATTCTGGTTCTATTAGCCTGGAGCTTGGCTAAGAAAAATATTTTACTTAGGTGGGAAAAAAATCTACACTCTTGATATTAAAGAATAGATCCAAGATATGTGTTTTTTATCCATTTTTGAAACATCTTTATATTCTAAAAATAAGAAAATGAAAACAATATGTTTTACATGGTCTAAATTAAAAAATAAGTTTGGGGGTTAAATTAATTTTATACTAATAATATATAGAACAATTTTTCTTCATTTTTCTTTTGTTTTTTTCCCCCTTTAGTTTAGTTTTATTTTAATTACTATAATTGCTGTATTTTTATTGTGGTATCACTGATGCATTATTCTTTTTGGCTTGCTGCACTTCACTAATAAAATAGAAATATATTTTTAAAAAACATACCTGGGTCTTTATGTGTTCTAAAGCTTTAAACCGTTCTTCTCTACCTGCCCCCCCACCCTTTTGAATTTCTCCATAACATAACCCCAAAGGCCATTTTTCCATAACTTAGCCCCATCATCTCTTAGTGAATTTGCCAACAGTCTAGAACAACAGGGTGGAGCAAAGGATCACCACCACAAGCTCCAAAGTGCCCAGCTGACTGGCACAGAAGTACCTACCTGCCCTGCCAGCCTGCCTTGAAACATACCATTAGAAAGAGGCTACAGTCAATAGCAAGCCGCTTTGCCAGACATGCAGCTGAACTACCTAAATAAGTTTGGTGTGAATTCATTAACTACTATCAGAGATGAGGAGACATTACATAGGCACAAGTTGTGGAGCTGAATATATGCCAATGCAGAAAGAGAAGAAAGGACTTCAAGCATCATCTACTCTGGGTTGAATGGGGACAAATTTGAACTTTCCTTTACCAAGAGTCTGAAAAGACTGACTGACAGTATAATCTGTGCCAATCATTGTTTCACACAGTACTGATATTGCAGAAATGTCCAATCTAACCAAGAGGAAAAATTGAGGCCACCTTGCTATTGCCTTATATGACCTTGAACATCACTCTGCTGCATAATCCCTTTCTCATTTACCTATCTGCTTCACTGATTCATCTCTACCTGGTTTCATATAAACATGATCCCTGTTTGCTTGTCAATATTTTTTTAAGTGCAGAATTCTCATTCTTTACTTTAGAATTTCTTTTAAAGGTGGAACAGCATTTTTTTTAAAAAAATGACTTGCTGAAGCCTAAACTGTCTTACTTCCTCACCTTCCTTTGTTAAAAAAAACAACTACTCTTTTACTGAAACTTTTAATGAGAAGTCTGCATGCTGCAAAGCAAAGCACTCACTGTCACTGCTAACTTTATTCTAAAAGGAAAGTATGTGGGGTTCACAGATCTTTTTTGAAAATAAAAATTATGGGTATTTTCAACCCTGGGCAAGCATGGCTACTTGCCCAGAAGACAAAAAGAAAAGCCAAGTTGTTCAGGTATCTGCAGTTTGTTCTTTGGTAAATGAAATTTTTGGGACTAGCCCATGCCCCCCATGGTAGCCATAGGCAAACTTTTCTATGGTGGCCATTTTGTGACAGGGTCTATAATATACTCTCAAAATTCCTTTGAAGTCCACAAGCCCCAAACAGCTAGGGAACTCTAAAATTCATATTTTCTTTAATATTTTGTCTTTTGAATGGCAAACTCTGATTCCACAGACCTTGGCATCAACATGAGTGGACACAGCAACTACTATCCAGAAGATATTATATCTCTAAGATCCTTAATATGCCCAGAGACACTTCCCCTGGGGAGTCCTGTTTAATTTAACATTTTTGTTCTGTGACTGGTCATATGAGCAAGGCTCCAATTTTATGAACAGGGAATTCTTCTCCCTATTACAGCTGCGGAACCAATGACATCCTCTCAAAATGCCAAATCTATTATCCAAAGCCAATGGCTGCTCCTGTTGTAATCGTTTGAAAGAAACTCAGAATGTTGAGTTTACCAACCTACTCAGCACATTAATGGTTGCTTAATATTAATTTCCATAATATACTATTGCTGGGTTTTAGGAACGTAGCCAACTTACCAAGCTTGAAGTAGCCATTTTAAGGTTTTATTCTCTGAAGAAAACATTCCATGTTCTGGAAACACAGCTCAGGCTTGATAATGGAATATTGTCCATGGCTGACTCTGAACTTATAGAAAATTCAAATTCACATCCATAAATTACAGCGGTGCTTAAAAGTTTGTGAACCCTTTTGAGTTTCAATATTTATGCAGAAATATGATCTAAAATGTGATCTGTTCTCCACACAAGTCCTAAAACTGGTTAGAGAACCCAATTAAACAATGAGTCAAAAACATTATGCTTGTTCATTGATTTATTGAGGAAAATGATTCAAAGCTACATATTTGTGTGTGGCAAAAGGATGTGAACCTTTGCTTTCAGTACAGGTAGTCCTTGCTTAATGACCATGATAGGGACTGGAAAATTCATTTTATGATATTTTTTCCAGCAGTTATTAAGTGAATAACCACAATTGTTAAGTGAAACACATGGTCCCCCACTGATTTTGCTTGCAAGAAGCCTACTGGGAAGGTCACAAACAGCAATCACGTGACCCCAGGATGCTGCAGCTGTTGTAAGTGTGAGCTGGTTGCCAAGCACCTAAATTGCAATCATGTGACCATGGGGGCACTGCAACGATCATAAGTGCAAAGACTTTGAACAGTCACTAAATGAATGGTTGTTAAGCAAGGACTACCTGTAATGGTGTGCCCCCCTTCAGCAGCAATTGCTGCAACTAAACATTTCCAATAACTGTTGATCAGTCCTGCACATTGGCTTGGAGGAATTTTAGCCCATTCCTCCTTACAGAACAGCTTCAACTCAAAGATGTTAGTGTGCTTTCTCTAATGTACTGTCTGCTTCAGGTCCTTCCACAACATAAGGTCAGGACTTTGACTTGGCCATTCCAAAACATTAACTTTCTTCTACTTCAACCAATCTTTGATTGTACAACTTGTGTGTTACGGGTTGTTGTCTTGCTTCATGACCCACCTTCTCTTGAGCTTCATTTCATGGACAGCTACCTGACATTTTGCTATAGAATTTGCTGGTACAATTCAGAATTCATAGTTCCATTAATGAAGGCAATCCATCCTTCATTAATGGAACTAGAGGCAACAAAGTAGGCCCAAACCATGATACTGCCACACCCATGTTTCACAGATGGGATAATTATGCTGAAATGCAGGGTTTGCCTTTTGCCAAACATAATTCTTTTCATTCATGCCCAAAAGTTCTATTTTGGTCTCATGTGTCCACAGAACATTCTTCCAATAGCCTTCTGGCTTATCCATGTGGTCTGCAAACTGTAGATGGGCAGCAATGTTCTTTTTGGAGAGTAGCAGCTTTCTCCTTGCAACCTTGCCATGCCCACCTTTGTTATTCAGTGTTCTCCTGATGGTGGCCTCATGAACACTGATATCTGCCAATGCAAGAGAGGCCTTTAATTCTTTAAACATTACTTTGGGCTTCTTTGAGACCTCCGAGAGTATTCTTGCTCTCGGTGTGATCTTGGTTGGTCAACCACTCCTGGGGAAGTTAACAGTGGTGTTGAATTGCCTCCAGTTGTACATGATGTGCATGATGTCCACTGACTGATGGAGTCCAAACTCTTTGGAAATAGTTTTGTGACCTTTTCCAGCCTGGTGAACATCAAAAACTGGGGTTTTTTTGGAGGTCCTCAGAAATTCTTTTGTTCAAGCCATGACACACTTCCACATACCTGTGTTGCAAAGATCAGACTTTGATAGCGAATACCCAGAATTCTGTTCTTTAGATAAGGTGGGACATCCCACACACACACCTGATTACTGTCCCATTGACTGAAACACCTGACTCTAATTTCCCCTTCAAATGAACTGATAATCCTAGAGTTTCACATACTTTTGCCACACAAAATATGGAGCTTTGAATCATTTTCCTCCAATAAATCTTCTTGGAGTTTAATTGGGTTCACATTGTAGGTCATATTTATTCAGAAATATTGAAAATTCAAAAGCGTTCACAAAGTTTTAAGCACTACTGTAGAAAAGATTTAAAGAAAAATCCTGTCTCCTAACAAAGAGAATTTCTTTCATAATGCTGTTACTAGCTTCTTTGCAATGCTGAAACAAGACAAGCAATGCTATTTTTGTAATTTAATTTCCATTCAGGATAAATCCCTGGATGGCTTTTTGTTAGATTCCAGTCTCTTTTATCTTCATCTTTGCCACAAGCTGCTATTGAAAGTTCTTCTCCGCTTACACCCAATTATTTTGGAAGATAATTCTTGGCCAAAATTTATGCGCTTCAGGTTTCTTTTCCTACCTAGGATTCATATGCTGTTCCCATTTGTCTGAATTCTTCTAATTTTTCATATTTTCCAATTACTAAAGAAGTGGTAACTAAAATAGTCTCAGAAACTCCTTATACAATGTATCTTTCAGATCCTTTCCCTCATTTTTACACATTTACACATTTGTTCTTTTTTCTTTTCTGATGTTAGCTAGGTTGGTTAATTGTACTATAATGATAGGTATTTTTCTAGACTCTATAAAACACACTTAATCTTCACCTTCTTTTAAAAAACCCTCTTTGGATACTTCAGTTTGGTCTAGTTTTCATTTAGTGACATTTCTTTCATCTTTGCCTAAGATAAATAGATGAATTGTTTTCATCCAATTCCTTCCATATTTATCAGCAAATAATTTCATGTCCCATTTCAAACAGGGTTTCATGTGGGTTATTCTATTGAGTCAACACTAGCTTGAGTTGTCAGTGATTTGCTGTCACTTGACATTTGACACTGATCATGAAATCTTATTATCTTCTCTTAGTTCATTAGGTATAGATGATTCACTTTCTCATTGCTTTGAGTCTTATATATCACATCATACATTTTCAA
Organism: Python bivittatus; assembly: GCF_059951505.1. Taxonomy (NCBI): domain Eukaryota; kingdom Metazoa; phylum Chordata; class Lepidosauria; order Squamata; family Pythonidae; genus Python; species Python bivittatus. Next base: position 105,834,736 of record NW_028277030.1, read on the forward strand.
TCGAGTGAAAGCTCTTTCCTCTCAGCCCTTCCATTTATCTGTAGGTGTTCCTCAAGAAAAGACTCCTGATAATACCATGGATTGCCAAAAAAACAAAAAACAGATCACTAAACAAATCAACAAATAATCACTCAATGGCCAGGCTCAAATTGTTCTACTTTGGACATTATACAAAGACCTAGCTCTATAATTCAGAAGTCTATAATGCTGGGAAAGGTAGAAGGAAAGAGAAGAGGACAAGCAGCAGCAAGGTGGTTGGATACATTTACAGTGGTGATGGGTGCACCTTTGGAAGACCTGAAGGACCAGATTGAGGACAGATCCTCTTGGAGAAAATCTATCTTTGTGGGTACTAAGAGTTGACACCAACTCAATGGCACATAATAAATCAATCAATATTTTGGAAATGGCTTAGTGGCTAACACTTCTAAGATATCTACCCAAACTACTGTAGCAATGTATTACCAGGCCTTTATGGCTCTAGCATGGTTTGTATTGTCTTAGACCTCTCCTAATTTCTTCCTTTCACCAATCCCTACAATAGCCAGTTATCACTTTAAATATCTGATGCTGACCTTCCAAGCCATGCATACTGGAACACTTGGTTATTTCAATAATTTGATTATAACTCAAGTTCCTATGCACTCAAGCTTGATCATGCAATCAAGCTCACTTAGTTTTTCCTCATGTTAAAACAATGACCTTAATGTTTAAAGTTTTTTCCATCTAACACCTAATCTCTGAAATCTGCTTCTGCTTGAATTACTGTATGTATGGGGCCTTATCTTTTGAAGCTTAAAAACCCCTCAAAATGCTTCTTTTTTCAGGACCTTTATGAAGCTGGAAGAACTTCCTTTGTCATTATTATTTGTCATAATATCATTGTGCTGGTATTAAGAAATGTCTGATATTGATGATTATATTGTTTTATTGCTGATATTGGCTTATACTATGTTGTATGTTATTGTTTGGCCTGTACTGTGCTTACATATCAGCATATACTAAATAAAAATTACTACTACAACATACAAATAAAAAAAAGCTGGTCAACATTTTAGAAACAACAGAAGTAGACAAGTTGATCAGTACCATATTTCAGGGAAATGTGCTAAATGGCCAAGTTAATTGGAAAATTAACTCCATTAATTATTTGAATCATATTTATGAACCTGAGCTATTGAAAGGATGATTGTTTTTATAGGCTGTGCCCAGTCTAGTAGAACCATTGTATCTGTCATTTCAAAAGAATTACAAAGAAGTTGACAGTCAGTTTGCTATTCAAACTGGAGATCCCCAGAAGATACACTAAGGTCATCCTAACATATTATCCTACGCTGTGTTTCATCAGTTCAAACTGCAAAAAATTATTCCCATTCATGCTGAGTGAAAAAAGCTGCTGGCATCCTCTACAGCTACTGTCCTATTCTATGGATACTTGAAGCTCTCAAGGAAAGAAAAAGATCTCAGATGAAATGAATGGTATCAGATAGGGAAAGTCTGTTCAAGGTTATCAAAATGAGGCACTGCAAGCAAAATCAAGGCAGAGACTTGCAGGTGGATACCATCCTTGGCAGACAAGTCCACCAGTGGAGTGAACAGCAAGAAATAGAGCCTTGGAGTGCTCAAAGAAGACCCGCTGCCTAATTTTCCACAGCACAATAGCAGGAAGTAGGACAATTGCGGGAAGATGCCTCAACAATAGGAATGGGTCCCAAGAGTCCTCAAGGTTGTCCCTGATACAGTAAACCAAGTTTTCATACCTAGTTTCAGTGGACTTTGGTTTGGATGTAACGGGGGGAAAAATCTATATTTTAGGAACAAATGAACTTTGCGCCAAGTAACAAAGTCTGTTGTATGGGGAAGCAGTCCAAACAATATTCACTACTTCCCCTTAAAAGTAGGCATGCTTCAGCAGAGGCTTCACATCTGAGTACCAATAGAAGCAAATATGTGTAGCTCAGGGTTGAACTGTGGAGTCCTTGGGGTTCTCTGAGCTTGTTTTCTTGCAAATGTTTCGTTACCCGGCCAGGTAACAAAACATTTGCAAGAAAACAACCAAGCTCAGAGAACCCCAAGAACTTCACATTTGAGTTTCAGGTGAATTGGCCATCGTTAGAGTTTGGGAAAGCGTTTGTAACTAAAGTTTCAAATATTAATTCAAACATGGGTTTGATGGGGGCCAAACAAAAATAAAAGAATAAATTTGAGTATAAACCTAATTCAGAGTTGATTAAAAATTAGAATCAAGAATGTCCATTTCGTGCTTTCTAAGTTTGGTGTAAAAAAAATCAAATATTCATAAAGCAAAAGATAAGCATGCATTACTGTAAGATGCAAATGCTATCAATAAAAAAGCTGAAACTGAGGAAAGAAAATATATGAAACCAGCATTGGAAATAGCACTCAATTCAGCAGTGATCAAGTGGTGTGTTCAGTAGTGTTCATGTGGTGTTAATGCATATGGAGTGGAACTAAAACCAGCAGCTAATACAATAGCAAACCACATGAAAAGAAGTTTTAAAGCCTGTGCTGGATGGCTATGGCTTTTTGTAAATGGCATGGGATTTTGTAAATAGCATGGAGTCATTAACAAGCAAATCTTCAATGATGTTTCAAGTATACCAACAGAGGAGACAGAACCATTCAGGAAAAGTTTACATATACTAATTGATGATGAAGGCCTCATACTAACACAGATCGACAATGTCAATGAGACTAGTTTGTTGTGGCATTTGGTTCCTAATAACATTCAAGTCTTTAAACCTGAAATACAGACAGCTGGATGAAAGCTCAGCAAGGAGAGGTTCTTGGTGTTACTTTGTGCAAACTCTGATGGATTGCACAAACTAACGCTAGTCATATTCAGCAAGTCACATCATCCAAAAGTACTGAAAGATATTCTGTATCAACTGTGAGCCATATATTATAATGTATAATATATGATTTATGTCAATACATTTTCATGGCTGGTTCTTCAATCACTTTGTGTCAGAAGTCAGAAGGTACCAAAATGAGCTGCTGAAAATATCAAGTGAAAATATGAAGTGTCTCCTAACTCCTACTCATCCTTCAGGGGGAAAAAAGCTGCACGAAAAATGGACAATTTAAATGCAAGTTTTTGCAAAAAAAAATACATCAATCATCCAGTCCCTGGACCACAGGAACATTCTGACAACTAAAAGAGAAGATTTTTGGAGGAGGTAATGGTTGTGTCAGGAGGACAAGTCTGATTAAGAAAAAAGCACAAAAGGCAATACACTTTACAACATCTCAGAAATTATAAGTTTAAGTCAGCAATCTTCAACTTTGCTGCAGCTTGGAGAGCAGTCAAAATTTAAATGTTAGCCAACAGCTGGAAAAGAATGCTTTATACATGAAAGTTAGTAGAATTTGAAGTGAGTGGCTAGCATAGAACTATAAAGGGAGCTGATGGAGAGGAAACAGCTGAAGACAATATCTTGCAGTGGTTAGAGAAGATGAAGATGATCCTGAATACCAGGTGATAAGTGAGTGAGAAGTTATGGCCAGCATGAATACAATCAGAATATCAATGCCCCAAATCAAATTGTGAGTGTTGAGATTTCATCTTCACAGCATGACAGCTTTTACTGATTCCTTATCTGATTCTGAAGTCCAGACTCATTATACTCTCTTCTGTGCTTTTAGAAAATAATTTTACAGAAGAAAAATGCTTCTCAGACTGAATTAAAATTGGACATTTCTTCAAATTAGTCAGTTGTACATCATCCTTACTGAACCCTAGCATTTCTGCAATTAATTACCAGAATAGTTTTATTGTATGAGTGCATATGAGTGTGCTTTTGGGCCCCCAAATCCCAGTTTGTATTCAGCAGACACCCATCTCCCCAATTAGTTTATTTAATCTTAGGGTTATAGCATGTATCAAAATCATCACATCTTATAAGACTGAATAAGATAAAGGCATTATTGACTAAAACCCCACAAACTTTCAGGCATGAACACCAACATTCATGACATTTGGTGATCTTGCAAGATTTTAGTCATTTAGAAAAATATGCAAAAAAAAATTGAATGTTGGGGTCCTATGAACATCTACAGGAATCTCATGTGCTAGGGTACACACTGATGCCATGTTGTAGAACCCTGGCTGATGTGATGGTCCTCCAAGGGCTTTTGCTCATAAGGTACTGGTCTACACAAATGCAAAGATTGGGAATCGCTTCTCTAAAATCAGTGAGAGTCATATTTAGGCATCTGTATCTGTAATGTCATCAATTCTGACCCCTCTGAAGGAGCTTGCTAGACTGTTAAAGTGTCTTCATCTAATTAAAGGCTGAGGTGCAGATGTTGTTAAGGCTTTGTCCTTTGAACTGAAATTGCTGTATCTTCTGCTATAAAACCTTGGATCCAGAACTGACTATCCTTCCCCTGAGGTGCAAGCCGAAGTCTCATTCTCATCAGTGTCTCCTGCATGCTAAAATGTACACCGAGGTCATGACAGTTTCAGCTTGCAAGGAAGCCAAATGAAGCAACGGATATATGAGTTAGGTTTCCCCACTTACCACAGAGACTGTTACTTTATTACAAAGAGTTAAAAGCCTACAAAAGGATTGAATTGATTCAACTGCAAGATGAGGTTTCTTTTTAGCTGCCTTCAAAGCAACCTTATTTCTTACATGATTTATTTTCTGTAGTTGTATTTGCTGAAAGTAACAGTTTGGTACAGCCTTTAAGTAGCAGCACACTCACAAATAGTGACTTTTGAGATTTAGCCCCACTTTCTTTTTATGTTTTGCAGTTGGTTAGTTCTGAAAAATCTATAATAAAATGAGGAGGAGGAGAGCAGATAGAGAAGGTTGGAAAGAGAAAACCTAAATACATAGTTATAATCCAGAAAGCATCCACAGGCCACAAGTTAAAATCTAAGCATACCTTCCTTGGCAGATATGCCTTAACATCCCTATTATCCATCCTGTTAATTGACCATCAACGAGCAATGAGAATTTCTCAACAGAAGTTTCATTATTCTTCAGAAAACATACAGGTTCATCCTCATGCAGCAAGAGAATCAGGACAAGTTGTTCTGCTGAGTGGATATCGGAAGCGAAGCCACAAGATGTGCACCAAGGGATATATTATTTCCAGCAAGGCTCAGTTGTTTCTATTTTAAAATGATTTTGCACTTAATATGCAGCACAAAACCCTGACCTTGCTGCTAGACATACAAGCATTTTGTAGCACACATAGCTTCCAGGTTTTGGGCCTTTGATGAAACAGAAAACAAAGAAGCAATCCCACTGGTTTATTTTTATTCTATCTCCATGTATGCATATGATAATGTATATATGTGTATCTAACATACACCCCCCCCCAAAAAAAATAACTTGCCTTGGGTTTTTAGAGATGACATTAATCTACAAAGTGGTTTTTCTTTTAATGAAAGACATGTTCAAAAGAAAAAGAACATTCCTTCCCAGAATTCCATGAGTACCTGGTATCTTTCATAACCTGAAATGCCACAAAATTTTTAACTTCATTTCATGTTACAAACCAGCCCCACTGCAGATGGAAACTTAGCAGCATGTCCCTAAAATCCTGTAGGCCTGAGGGCCTAGGTTCAGCCCCTGACCTTTCAGGTTAGGCCTGGAAAAGGCTCCCGGAGAGCAGTGTGACCCTGAACTAAAAGAACCAATAGCCTGATTTTGTTTATGCAGCTTTTTGTGGAAAAAGGTAGTTTTTAAGAAAATAACAACCGTATAGATCAGTGGAAATCAGGTCTGTAGTGATAGTGAATATGTGTTTACAAACAAATCTATTTCATTTATTTTTTGGTGAAATCAGGTTTTTTGTTAAAAGAAATATATGGGTTTTTTTTAATGTATCAGTTTCTACAAACCTCATGTAATTTTCTTCAAAATATATTTGTTCTATGCAACTTTTTTTATATTGCATTTACTTAAACAGAATATAGCACAAGCATATCAGTATGATAGAATGGGGAAATTATTAAACACATCAGCAGGAATGACATGCATTTTAATCAAACGATCATGATTTAACATTAAATCAATTGTGGTTTCCCTCTTGGATACACCTCCTCCTTTCTCCTGGTCATGCTTCCTTTTTGGCCCCCAGTATGCCACTTAGGGACATCTGTGGTTCTCAGTCCTAAGAAAGTTGTGCTCCTTGTGAGGGAATGAAGCTGGGGTTGCTATCTGCATTTGGGAAAAGCAGCTGCAGCCAGGCAGAAATGCTTCCCAGCCCCACTTCCCCAAAGATAGGCTCAGCTCATGCTTTCTCTCAAAGTGCCATAAAAGTTTACAGCCCAGAAAACTTGAGGGATGGGCTCACTCACTCACTCACTCACTCACTCCCCACTTACACAATTTACTCGTGAGCATCCATGCTGACATTCCAGGTGTCTGGCCAATTCAGCCGCATCCTGGTGTTTTTAGGGACATGCCGACATCCTTAGGCAGCCTCACCCCACCCAGGCCCTTAGTCTACAAAAGTGTGGGTGTGTAGGAGAAAAGGATAAGAAGAGACGAAGCAGACAAGGAAGCAGGAGGCAACAACTGGAAATGTACAATTCTTACAGGCAAGCGGGAGGGTACTCAGTCGACTGCCAGGACCACAAGCTACGGTAAGCAGCCTGCTGCAGTATGATTCCTGCCTGAAGCTTGGCTTAGAGCTTGGCCTGGAGCTCAGCAGCAACTAGAAGAAGAGCAACCACACTGAGGCAGCACTTAATCCCAACAAGTAGAAGAACTTTTAGAGGGAGGCAAAGGTTGCGTGCCACTCTGCAAACTTTAAGACTTTCATTTGTTATAAGGACTAACCATCAAAGACTTATTTATGTGGCTACATCAACTTGCAAAGCCTAGGAAGGTGGAGTGAACCCAGAGCAACAGCCTATTGTTAGGAAAGGTGTGTGCTACACCTTAGAAACAAAAAATCCTCATGCTCCTCTGAAATAACTTAGTCAGGCTTCCCACAGAGTTTAAGAAGAGACAATGTTTTTAGGCTTGAGCTGTCATTTCCCAGAATAATTTTTTTAATCTCAAAATGCCGGGGGGGGGGGGGGCGGATCCAACTATAACAGGTTGTAGGGGAAAAGCCAGCATTAGTGCCACCACTCCCAGCCTAAGCCTTCACACAACCATGCAAACTCCTGCTTACAATAAGCTTGGGAAATATTATATTCACCCAGTTGCTAACCAATAGTTTCCTGAACTGCAAGTGTTAGCATAACACACTGACCATAAACTAACCACATTAGTTTACATTCAATGTGTTGTTCTAACCCATGCAGTTCACAAATAAATAAATTTATACACATTGTGTGCTGTTTAAGCCTAAACAACCACATTGTCTAGGCTTACACAGCAGCCAATGTGTAAAAGCGCAGTTAAACTATGTTTCTTAAGCAGTTTGTGGATCCGCTTGATACAGTCCTTGAACTGTGAAGTTTTATCATATTTGATGAGATGAAACCAATAAAGTGCCCACTCTTTTATTAGCACCAAAGGATTTATGTCTGGCTCTAGTCATGTTCAACTCGATATTTCATCCAGTGTACCACAATGTCATCTTCCTATGAAATGGAGACAGATGCATTTTTAACATTGGTGGAAGATCAGAATTAATAGGTTGGCTCCTAAAAAAAAGAAAATCAGAAACAATGGGACATTATCTGGTTTCTTCCAGGGAAAGGGACTTCTTTCCAATATTAGCTTGCTAATGCATGCACTAGAAAATGAATAGTAATGATAGGATTGTAAAGATGTTATTAGGAAATCTGTCACTATCCCTCGCACAGCAAATCAGAGCAAGCAAGCAAGCAAGGTGTTTTTTAAATATCAAACATAAGAGAGGCTTGTGAGAGGAGTCAAAAGCCTACCATATGGCTTTGTAATAATTTTGCGAATTATTACAAGTGTTCCAAGTGATAATGGTTTAAATAGAATAAAGCTCTGTAAACATGATACAGAGCTTCTTAAATGTCTCCCATTCAGGTATTATCTCCTGTTGAATGATGTGTTTGTATGGATGTTCCTGTGTGGACATGCATGAATGAGAGAAACAGAAATGTGCAATATGCAGCCCAGTTCATATTTCTGGCAAGAGAGAACTACACATTCACAGGCAGGACAGGGAGAGAGACAGTGTACAAAGCATTTGCAAAGCTTGGTTCCAAAAGAAAGAGAAAAGAATATGGGAAAAACCTACCACCATCCCCACTTTTGGTCTTGGTCTTGCCTACCATTGATTTCTGCCCCACCCCCAAATATTACTATCAAAGCTTTTTGTTGGAAAAATTATTGGAAAATCCCATTTTCAACAGAAGAAAACAGTTTATTCTCCCTCCCCTACAGCATAACCCTGCCTTTTCTATGCAAAGGACAAAGATTTTACACAAGAATATTTCTCCAGGTATCTACCAGTCCTCCAAAATATTATTATGGAAAGACTGTATGACCATATACAATTAATTAAAACCAATCTCAAGTTTTATTCCTTTTAAAAATACTACCCAAATCATATTTTCTCCAGGATCATTTTTTTAAGTGACAAGAATATAGAATTATGTGTTTAAGGCTGAGACACCATAAAATGCAGCAACAGAGTGACAAGTATGAGCCCCAGTAGTGGCCATCAGTCATCCTTAATATCCTTAGTATCGTTCATGGCTGGCAAATGTTTTATGCACTGCTAAAACTTCTCTCAGTGAAAGTTGATTCAGTCGGCTCCAAACAGATCTGCCATCTTCTGTAAAGTCGAAGGTGTCCAAACTGCCCCTTGTTTTAACTTACATCTTTTTAAATATATACATGGAAATTACGTATCAGGTTTCTTTGAAAACAAGAATAGAACATTTAAAATGAAATACTAAGATGAATGGAAGTAACAAATTGCACAGCTGCTACCTGAATATACAGATGTTTTTGCTCCTATGAAATATCTCAGGTTTAGGCATTTAGAATAGGACTTTAGGATGCTTTTGGTTCACACATTTGAGAATCCAGTGGTTGCCATTTTTTAGTGTGCACACAAAGTGGTGCAGGTTATCCCAAATATTTTTTCTGTTACTGGCTGCACAGGTGGATGGACACATTAGTCTAATCCCACTCCATGTAGTAGTTTGTGCAGGTTTACAAATTTGCTTTGTCTTGCTTCTACATTGATTCACCTTTCTGAAAAGAAATCCACATAAACATCCAATTTTAAATGTGTATTTAAACAGACTTTGAAATACATTTTGCTCAAAATAGGTGTAAGGCAGTGCTTCCCAAACCTGGGTAAGTTACCCAAAATTGGGTAAGCGTGGTTTTTCTTTGGGTAATGACACACAAACCCAATCACAACGGGGACATTTAAACTGACTTAAAATTTGCCACGTGTACTAAAATATATTTGAAAAATTCCCAAAGTACTCCTATTGAGATGAAAATCAATGAAATTACCAATGGTAATTTGTTGAAATGACATAAAGATCATTCAGTGATATTACTTTTATAATACCGATAAGTCCTTGAGTTACAACCATTCTTCCCCCCTGAGTTTTGGGTAATGAAGGAAAAGGTTTGGGAAGCATTGGTGTAAGGTATATATCAATACACTTTTGTTTATGAGCCAGGAACTGTTAGTATTTCAAATATATAAGTCAGGGCATAAGAACAGCCTTGATGGATCAGACTGTGATCCATCTTAGTCCAGTATCTTCTTTCCTCCTGCAGTCAACCAGATGCCCCTTCCCCATCATTATTCCCCTGCAACTGATGTTTAGAGGCTCCAAATCCAGAGGTAACATTGAGTCTTTAGGACCAACAATCTTTTGACAGACTCATCCTAAGAATTTATCCAATCCCCCAAAGCCATCTAAGTCAGTGGCCATCGCTATCTTGTGGTAATGAATTTCAACAGACTGTGTGAAAAACAGCTTTCTTTTTTCTATTCTAAATCTCCTTTCAATTTCATTGGATGACCACTGATCCTACCATTTTGAGAGGGAGAAAAATGTTTACTTGTCCGCTTTATCCATGCCACGCATGAACTTATGCACCTCAATCATATATTCCTTCAGTTGCCTTTTTTCCAAGCTAAATTTCTTTATCATTAAAAATGTTTTTGGATCCCCTGATCATTTTTGTTGTCCTCTTCTGCACTTTTCCCAGCTCTATGATTGACTGACTGACTACGTGCCATCAAGTTGGTGTCAACTTTTAGCAACTACATAGACAGACATTTTCAATCACGATCATACATAATTTCTACAGAAATGGATACATTTTATAAAGGCAGTTTTATTTTCATTCCCTTTTCTAATTGTCCCCAGCATGGAATTTCCTTTTTCACAGCTGTTTATACTGAACTGACATCTTCACTGAGCTGTCATCTATGAACCCAAGATCTTTTTTTCCTGATTAGTTATGCAGACAACTCATACCCTATAAATCTACATGTGTAGTTTATGTCAGTCTGCACTGAAAATCCTAAAAACTATTCTTCTGGTGTCCTTGGTTGTAGCGTAAGAAACAAGGCAAATCTACAAATGGCTATGAATGAAAACAAGAAATCTTGCAATACATCTATATTGTATCTACAGCAAATCTGAAGATGCATTTTCTGCTCATGAACTTTTCTGTTCATTTATTTAATACTTTGTTCATAGTACACCATTCCTCTGAGAGGTCAATGCCATACACCCCCTCAACAATGTATCCTATGAAGTAGCTGGGCTGAGAGAGAAAGCAACTAGCATGCCAAAACTAGAGAGCTTCATGGTCCCAGTCCAACACCTTAACTACTATAATTGTACTCATGCTACTGTACCAAGTTTCGTTTTTTTGTTTTTTTTTTGGGGGGGGGGTTGGACAACTTTAAGCCCTTAGAAGAAAAATCTCATTTGATGTTATTCAAGATATGATATTTCCCTGCATTTTCCTGCTCACTCCTGCCTATATCCCATGTGTCCAAAGCTCATATGGTTTTGATTTAAGCAAGAGGAGTACAAATAAATTTCCATTGCAATAACACCTCTTTTTCCTGAGAATGCCCTGAGTCCTTGCACAGAACATTACACTCTGGACTGAAAGTTAGAACTGCTGGCTACTATCGCATGTTAATGACATTTTTTTCAGACACAACTCTAAACCATAGTTTACCATCACACAAAAATCTGCAGAATGCCTGAGGCTTGTATGTTTTTTCCCAATTGCTTTCTCTCAACCCTTTATGAGGTTGTGAACAAAATAAGAAGTGTTTACTACACTTGATTCCAGCCAAAAGTCCAAGAAGTTCCTCTATGGAGTTCAAGTCTGTACTTTTAGAAACTTTGACATTCTTGAAGCCATCCAGTATAAGTTTATTAGAGTTATCCTTGCAGTCTCAACATATCCTGCGTTTAGAGATGGGCTTGGTCTCCATGGATGTACGAGCTTTTTAATCTTTGGGTAAAGGTATCCTTCTTCCCTGTGGGTCTGGCCCCTCGGTTGTTAAAGATCACTAAGTGAACTTGGTTTTAAAAAGTTATTAGCAAGCTTCATTCCCTAGGAGACTTATTGGAGACCTTTTGCCCATTAGGCTTTAAAAACACCAAAAGTAGCCTTAAACAGGGTATTTGTTTCAAAACAATGCAAGTCTGGTCCCTAGCCTTATAGTACATAGAGTCTTTTCAAATGGGAATGTCCCAGCCTCTTACCTTTCATCTATCACAGTCCTGAAATTTCACCAGGCCTTCACTTTGGCCCAGCTGAATGTGTTACCTTCTGCCATCTTGATGGCAGCTTCAAAATTACTCCCCTCTGTATATGTCCTTGAAAGGACAGCTCAGTCGAGTCCTTGAATTGAGTCAATCCTCTTTCATTGCTGTCTCTACAGAGAACCCTGGATTACATTTTTATAACCTATCCTGAAGAAAAGAGTTTGACGTCTATCTATCACTTCTCTTATCTGACCAATGTTCAGATATATCTTTCTAGGTTCCCCAATTCTGTACCTCTGTATGTACTATTCACCTCTCTTTAGTTCTAAACATTAACTTTTATATATTCTCATCTTTACCTGTTTTAATTGTATCTGACTGCTGGCCTTATGACCATAATAAAAATTTGATTTGATTAAATTTGGAAATGTTTACTTATTTCTCATTGAATTTATACTCAAGAGCTTTGGCTATTAGAATTATATGACCACAAATCAGAATCATAACCATGTTTTTTATTAGGATGATCATAGTTTGCATTAGCCCATGTTTCCCACACTGGAACATAACAAGGAACTTGACTGGAGTAAAATGGAAGCAAAGACTTTACATTTTCTCAGTATGTCTTTATAGGGTTGGGAGAAAAATATAAATCCACAGTTACTGCATCTCTTGCACTTACTATAAAACATTGGCTTAATGCAGAAGCAACTTTGTATCCATCAGATGATTTAGGCTATAACTCCCACAGCCCCTTGCCAGTGCCCATGCTAACTGAGCACTCATAGGAATTTAAATTCATAAACTTGCTTCAGATTTATGTGTGAAAAGGTCCAATCTCTATAATTTAAATAATTATTGATAAAAAGTCCTTGTGGAGACCAGGTTCAGTACCATCATAAGATTTAAAAAGCTTTCATCATAGGCTGGTTTTTACATTATCAAATTGGTTTAGTTCAAAGGCAGGGATCCATCTTGCTGGATGGGGGAGAAAAAACCCTATGCCAGCCTTCTGCAATTTGATGACCTCAAGGCATCTGGAATGTCCAGAATGGGGAACTATGCACTCAGAAGAATGATACACACCTGTTTCTTAAGCTAAAGGGTTTAGACTGAAATGGAGCTTGTAGACAGTTGATGAAAAGAAAACTGGGCAGCTACTTTGATTCCCATTACTCCCTCCTCTCTACCAAGCAGCTAACTGGACATACTGTTAATTTTGTGACAGAGCAATAAACATGCATTCCCAGATATCCTTCCTAGTCCTTACACTGGATCCCTGGATTAAAACAGGAAAGTGTATGAGACAAAATGAAATATGAATACACACTGAAACATGGCTTTTTCAGACCCCCGAAGTGGTATATTATAGAATAAGAGACCCAAAAACTAAAAAAAGAAAAAAATCTTAAGAGTTAACACTAATTGTTTGCATATTATGAGAAGTCATTATTCCACATTGGCTCCAAGTGCTTCTAGAATATTGTACCATGTCTGGCTATTGCATCTGAGGAAGGATACTGACAAAATCAAGCATCTCCAGTGAACAGCAACCAAAATGATAAGAAACCGGGAAGGAAATATATACAGGTAGTCCTCACTTACTGACTGCCTTGTTTAGCGACCATTCAAAGTTAAGACAGTTAAAAAAAAAAATCCTTGTATTTATGGTGGCCGCAGCATCCTGCAGTCATATGATCACCATTTGCGAGCTTCACAACTGGCTTCCTACAAGCAGAATTAAAGAAGAATGTGGAAGTGAAATCGCAAGTCATGGTCACGTGTCTTGCTTAACGACCGTGGTGATTACTTAATGACAGAAACTGAAGTGACATCATAAGTCCAGCATGGTCATGTGAATTTTCGCTTAGCGATTGCAGTGCTTAGCAATGGAGCTGCCAGTCCCAACTGTGGTCAGCAAGTGAAGGCTACCTGTATGAGGAATGGTTGGAGGCATTGGGTCTATTTAGCATGGAGAAGGGAAGGCTTCAAGAAGATGTGATAATTCTTTTCAACTGTCTGAAAGATTCTCATGTAGAAGATGAAATTGTTCAGAACTGTTCCAAAAGCCAGGAAAAGAAACAATGGACTTAAACCACAAGAATTTTTTTTCCCTGATGTTTAATTGGACATCAATAAAAGTGTCCTAACTGGGAAGCTGGAGCAGTTGATTACTGCACTGCACAGGGGATTGGAGTAGATGATTTCCAAAATCCCTTCCAACCCTGTGTTTTACTATTCTATGATTCTTGAAAATGTACTGAAGACTCATTAGAATGCATCTCTACAACCAAAAGAACTGGCAGCTGCGAAAAACAGGGTTTTTGTATTTTTTCCCCTCAAAAGATGGGAGTCCAAAGCATGCCTTTAAAATACAAAAATGCCTGATGTGGCCATGAGGGCCTTTGATACCCCAGTTGCGCCCCTTCCAGGGAAGGGCTGATCTGGTCATAGTGGTCCATATCGCAATTGTCTCTGGTGCAGATCTTGAACTGTGTTTGGAAATAACAGGCAGGGTGAAAAACAGACTGCAGTCTAGAGTGAGTGGTATAGATCATTAAAAAAAAAACAGATGAAAGGTAGCTACAGTGGCTTCATAGTTATTCTTTAACCCAATTCAAGGTGAAGGTTTTGACCTATCCAGTCCTAAGAGGCTTGCCTCTTCTCACTGCATAACTTGCTACCAGCACATAGTAAATTGGTAGATGAGAGGCTCTTGCACAGATTTGAAGGCTGCTCTCCGACTTGCTGAAAAGAAAATTTTTGTTCTGTTTTCATTTTGCTACTGTGATTTTTTTTTTCTTATTTTCCATTTTGGCACTTTAAATGACATACTGCTCTGATGGGTCTGGTGGAGAAAAACATGATTTGTAAATAAAGTAAACCCTCAAATGAATGGATTAGGGGAGGGGAGGGGAGGGGAGGGGGAGGGGGTCCATCATGCAGAATATCTGTTAAATCTGAATGGGATTTTATATGAGAGTAAAATGGCAAACAGGATTTTACCATGTGAAAATGCACATTGTATGGACAGATCATGAGCACAGTATCCCAAATCTTCTTATACCATAATTAAATAAACTAGCAAGTCTGAATCATTGTTTTGCACTCCTTTCTGAATTAGCTGACCACATTCCAACTCCAAGCTCCTTGTGTTTTTCAATATGGAGTAGGCATAGATCTATGTCAACAAAGACCGGCATCAAAAACCTCTGTTGGAACTGCAAAGAAAAGGAGGGACGAAAACAAATTCAGACTGAATTGCAAGCACAAAGCTATAGTAGGAAACACACCATTGCAAAACATGGCCTGGCTACTAAAAACAGGGATATATTCAGTGTCACACATATTAATGTGATTGATTATTTAACATCAAGGTCTTGCTGGAATAGTATGGAAAGGGTATTCTCCACTGGAATCTGAATGAAGAAAAATGTCAATAACTGTACTGCTTGTTGACTGACTACAGGCTGTTGTGGAATTTCATTACAATTTCATACTCGTTTGCTCCCCTTTTAAGTAGGAAATTTGAAAAGTCTCTCTGCAACTGTCTCGGTTGGTACTTAGAAACCTCACTGTTCCAGACAAAATATTCCAGTCAAACTTCAAAGAAACTCACATGGCCTGCCTATGCTACCCACAAAATAAAACGATAATACAAGAAAGAGTGAGTTGGCTGGGTGGGTGAGGAGAGAAAAACCACAGCCTGCCTGCTATACTTCTTCTTGTGATTTATCTCCTTTGTGGAAAATTAAATGTCAAGGTTTCAGACAGACACAGTTTTGGTTGCAATCAAAAGAGCTTTGTCCATTCTTGGATATTTCAGATCCCAGAGTTACGAGATTAAATGTGTCAGGTAATCTCAACTAGAGGCCTATGGTTTCACCCATTAATTTTACCACCAGCCTTCCACGCAGCTCACTTCTCTTCACCAGTATGTTCAAAGGCTTTTGACTTCTTCACAGATTAACCATAATGCCAGTTCCACCTTAAATTCTCACAGCAGCCAAATCCCTTACACATGTGCATTTGTTCCTGGATGACTGCAGCACCTTAGAGTCATTTCTACCAGAATGGCTCTCATTGCTACAACAAAGAGAATACTCACTTCACAGCGAAGGTTCATAATACTCCATGGAAGAAATAAAAGAAAGAAACCCTCCCTCTCTTATGTGCCAGAACCTGTAGGTCACTCAATGAAACTAAATGTTTCAGAAAAAATAAAAAGACTTTCCCTATCCCAATTAAATCACATAACTTGATTTTTATTTATTTATTTGTCAAATTTATATGGCCACCCATCTCATAAACAAATGACTCTGGGAGGCATACGACAAAGCTAAAAACAATATTTACAAAACAATTATTAATATTATTATTATTAAAAGCTTTAAAATTATAAAAAGCATAAAGCTAAAATTAAAAATTAAAAAATAAATATTGGGCAAAGAGCAGGTGTTAAAACAATGGAGCCACCTTAATATTTCACTGGCCCCTGGGGTCCCCAGGCCTGATGGTACAACTAGGTCTTGAGGGACTTCTGGAAAGGGATGAAGCCAGCCTTACTTTGGGGGGGGAGGGAGAGAATATTCCATAAAGTGGGCACCCCAGCAGAAAAGGCCCACCACCTAGGACCCACCAAGTGTAGCTCTCTAGCTACCTAGTCGACAGGACCTGCAGCATGCCCTCTCTGCTGGATCTGGTGGGACAGGCAGATGTAACTGGGGAGAGGAGGTCCCTCAAATAACCCAGTCTCGTGCTGTGTAGCGCTTTAAAGGTCAAAATCAGCACCGTGAATTGGACCCAGAAAGACTGGTAGCCAGTGCAGCTTGCAGAGCAGAGGTGTAACATGCATTCATCTAGAAACATACATAACTACCCATGCTGCTGCATTCTGCACCAGCTGAAGCTTCTGGATGCTCTTCAAAGGCAGCCCCGTGTAGAATGCATTACAACAGTCCAACCAGGAGGTGACTAAAGGCATGAGCAACTGTGAGTAGAGCCCCTCAATCTAGGAACAGGCGCAACTGGCACACAATACAAAGTTGAGCAAAAGCCCTCTTAGCCACGACTGCCACCTCCTCTTCAAGCAGGAGTTGTGAGTCTTGGAGAACCCCTAGATTGCGCACGAGGTCTGTCTGGGGCAGTGCAACCCCATCCAGCCCAAAGATGGCATAGTCCTAGAACCAGCGGGCCCCAAAACCACTCAGTCTTGCCAGGGTTCAGTTGAAGCCTGTTGTTCCCCATCCAGACACTTAATTTGCCAGGGGCAGAGATGTATAGTTGGGTATCATCAGTGTACCAATGATACCTCACCCCATGGTGACGGATGAGCTCATCCAGGGGCCTCATGTAGATGTTGAATAAGAGTGGAGAGAGCACCAACCCCTGCGACACCCCTCATAGTAGGGCCTGAGGTCAAGATCTCTCCCCCGCAATCAACACTTACTGGAATCAAGCCTGGAGAAAGGAGGAGAACAAGCACAACACCATGCCGCCCACCCCCAATCCTCTGAGTCAGTCCAATAGGATTCCATGGTTGATGATATCGAAAGCCCCTGAGAAGTCAAGCAGGGCAAGGATGGATGCCCAACCTCCATCCAGCCCATGCCAGAGATCCAAAAGTGCAACCAATGTTGTTTCCATCTCATACCCGGGTCTAAAACCTGACTGAAAAGGATCCCAATAATCTGCTTAATCCACAGTTCTCTGAAGCTTTTGAGCAACCACCTTTTCAAACACCTTCCCCAGAAAAGGGAGGTTAGATACTGGATGAAAATTGTCCAACATAGTGGGGTCTGGGAATGGTTCTTGAGTAGGAGGCAAACCAAGGCCTCCTTAAAATGTAATGGAACAACCCCCTCACTCAAAGAAGAATTTGCCACCACTAGAACCCACTCACACAACACCCCCTGGGCCACCTTAACAAGCCAGGAGGGGCATGGATCTAAAAAACAGGTGGGTGAACTCAGTCCTAAGGACTTTGTCCACTTCATCAGACCTAACAGGTTCAAACTATTCCCAGATAACCAGGCAAGACTCCTCCCCAGGCATCTCCTGCAACAAGGCCAGCATCCAACTGTGAGCAAATCCAAGCAACTTTGTCTGACAGATCCTGAACAAATTCGCCCACAAACCCTTGCAAGGGGTTCTCCAAGCCCTCTCTACCCAAGAGGGTACATGTCACCCGAAACAGGGCTGCAGGATGGCTATCCACAGACACAATAAGGGTGGAGAAGTACTGATGCTTCACTGCCCTTATCGCCACAAGGCAGGCCTTAATAGTGGCTCTGACCTGTGTCTAGTCAAGTTTATCCTCTGTAGAATGCCAGCAATGCTCTAGACATCTCTTCTCTCATTTCATCTCCTTTAACTCCTCTGTAAACCACGGGGAATGACGGGATCCACAAGAGGGGAGAGGTTGCATAGGTGCAATCCTATCCAAGGCCTCAGCCGCCCTCTTATTCCAAATAGTGACCAAGATTTCAGATGAACCATGCAGCAGTCCAGCAGGAACAACCCCCAGCTCCCTCTGAAACCCATCAGGGTCCATCAATCACCAGGGGTGGACCAATCTAATAGGTCTAGCCTCCCTGTAGTGGATGGTGGCACCAGAGAATTCCATAGTAATCAGGGCATGATCTGACCATGGCAAGGGGGACACCAAGACCTCCCATAATTTCAAATCACATAGCCACTGCTCTGACAGGAACACCAGATCCAGGGTGTAACCACTGTTCCATGTTGGATTCTGGATGACCTGGGATAGGACCATAGTTGTCATGGTGGCCATGAACTCCTGAGCCACCTCAGACCCCTTTCCCAGAGAAGGCAGACTGAAGTCCCCCAAGACTGGGGAACTCCACTGCCAACTCCGAGATGGAGTCAAGATGCTCAGGCAGGGAGGCTGCTATGCAGCAGAGAGGTTGGTACAACAGCAACAATCCCAACTGATACCTAGAGCCCAACTTAATGAACAGGGTCTCATATCCGGTGACCTGTGGTGCAGTGCCGTTGGAGGCCATAAGCGATTCCTAAATGACAATTGCCACACTTTCAATCCTGCCCAGGAGTCTCAGATGATGCCACACCTGAAACCCAGCTAGGCACATCTCCAAAAGGGCCACCCACCCTCCTTTCTGGGCCTAGCCAGATCTTGGTGATACATGCCAGGTCAGCCCTCTCATCAATGATTAAATTGCAGATGAGGGAGGCCTTTTTACAGACTGATCTGACATTCAGAAGCAGCAGCCAAAAGCCAGAACCTCTGAAGGTCTGCTGACTGGCTACAGGGGCGGAGACCAGGGAGCTGGAACATGAAACCGGTATAAAACATCGGTCCCGCATTCCCCAAGAACAGCTTGCTCCCCATCTCCTACCATATCTCCCCATGCCCGTTATCCACCAATTATGGATAATCCAACTTTGGAATTGTTACAGAAATGGTGAAAAGTGGGCCACAGAATATATATATGAGTCCATAAATAAATGTTGTTCTACTATCAGAAAACATAGAGATATGCTGTTGCTGAGAGGGCTTTGCAGAAATAAAAACCTATTTATACATGCTCATACTGTACAGGAAAGACTAGCAACAAAATCTTGAAGTGCTGTATTATCTTGTTCCAGGTGCCAATAACCAACAAACAGTCAGGCCATCTTTCAGGGTTCTCCACTCCATTCCTCTATCATCAATCCAGTTTCTAGCAGAGAAAGGAAGTTTATTCTGTTCAGTATGGGGAAGATTTATGATCATGCAAAGCCTTTAGTCTATCACTGCTTCCAAATTTTCTTCATCTCCATTCTCAAGAAATCAATACAGTATCCCTCCAGAATTTCTCACCATTATAACATGACCTTTATCTATCCCTAAGTATTTACACAATGTTCTCTCTATTCCTCACAGAAAAGCCTTTACTCTAGCCCAGTGTTTTTCAAACTTGGCAACTTTGATACGTGGGCTTCAACTCCCAGAAGCTGGCTAGGGAATTCTGGGTGTTGAAGTCCACACATCTTAAAGTTGCCAAGTTTGAAAAACACTGCTTTATGCCTGGCCAGCAAGGGTTCTTCCAGAGGGAGCTCTCGCAATCTTCCCTTCCAGAACCAAGCCTGTCCTTGTGTGGAAACAATAGCTCATATTCTGCTGTGCTGCCATGGCCTTCTGAACTAATATTACCCCTCCTTTAAAATTATGCCACCTAAACCAAGGAAGAATTAAAAAAAAAAAAAAACAATTAGCCAATAAATCCTCAGAAGTCTGGGTAAAGAAACTTTGGATGTAATTAAGCTCTGTTTTACTGTCCTTGTCAGAAGGTAATCAACTATGTTAATATTTTTTAACAATTTAGTTTGCATGTTGCTGTTTGATTTTTTTAAAACAGTATTTTGGTTTATGATCATTAATAAATAAACTTGGAACTAGGAATATCCATCCATTCCTAGGAGAGTTGATAGCATTTGCAAAAATGGAAACAAAATAAAAGCCTTCCTTTTTTCCTCTTTTTATTCATTTTGGTGAAAGAGAATTTGCTTCTGAAATTTCTTTCAAAAAAAGAAGATAATTCTCAGATGTCAGGATGGTCTTCTTGCATTGATTTGGTTACAAAGTAGCCAAGCAGTGTGTGTGAATGTCCTCTCTTCACTGTATAATCTCCTCTCCGGTCAGAAAAGCAGCATCACAGCGTCATACTGCAAATTCCAACCTTTGGGGGCACGCATGCTATGTTGTAATGCATGTAGAAAAGGGGCAGGGTTTCTGTCATAATGTTGCAATGGTGCTTTCATCAATCTAGTCCTTGGTTACCCCCCACTCTGCCCCGTATGACACTGTCTTCAGTGGACTACGGCATCTTTGGTCACATCAATTACATGGAAGATCATTGATAATTATCTCATTTGGCTTTTTCAGAATGGGAAGTGTAGGCAACTGGAATGGTCAAAAGATGTGTTACCGAAAAAATCAGTAGTAGCTCCTGCCTTCACTATCTTCACTTAAAAACACCAACAGAAACTAATAAACAAAGAAATCCTAAAAGCCCTGAGACTACAGCAGAAAAACAGAATCCTATTTCACAGAGAAGAAAACTTGGAAAAGCTGCAGAGCAGATTTCAGCACCGTATTAGGTGATGGATAGCTCCAAGCTACCTGTTTTGGTAATCTTAGTTAGAACACAGTTGAAGGAGACAGTGTCCATTTATCACATGAGTAAGTGGACTGAAAAGGTAAATGCAATGTATAACAGTAGAAAACCCCTTTTGTACTTGAATAAGTCATGCTTTATTTTTTAAAAAAGCACCCACACTGATAATTTTTTGAGTGGTATGGATAGTATCTATTTTGAGGAACATCTGAATGTCAAACAAAGCTGAGAAGGAGATAAACAAAATGGGTAACAGACCTGCTCCCTGGATATAAGGCAAAACAAAAGAGTATACAGTGAAATCACTTTAGGATCCTCCAGTACGCAGGCTATTCAGTGTTTGCAGTATCTAGTATTTTTTATTTTATTTTATTTTATTTTATGTTATTTTACTTTACTTTATTTTATTTTAATTTTATTAAGCCATTTATCCACTATCTGAATCCTAGTGGAGTCTAGCTAGTTTATAATTATTAATAATAGGTCAAACAAGTGTAATGAATATTATAGTTTACATTTGATCATTAAAACTAATACAACAGATATAGACACCAGTGGTTCCAAAGTCAATCCCCAAAGGCCTTATAGAAAAGCCAGGGTTGTTTTACCCAGCCTCTTAGAAGGCCATAAGAAACCTTTTTTTAAAAATTATAAAGGAGAAAGGAGCCTTAACCTTCCTCCCAAACTTTGGAAAAAATAAAGAGAAAATATTTTAGCATTAATATGATTTATGTATTCATCAGATAGCTTTTCTTCTAGAAACTCAAAGCACTCTACATAGCACTCCCTTCTCTATTTTTTTCCCCACAATAACTCTTGATTGTTGGATTCTTGGGACTGTGATTATCCAGTGAACTTCCATAGCTAAGGACAGCCTCCTCCATGCTAATCCAATCATTATGTTTCACTGGCTCACTTTCTCTTTCCGCTGTAGAGGACAGTCACGTTTGTCTATAGTAGCAAAACATCAGGAGTTTGGTAGCACCTTTTCTGACTAACATAGCTTTTGTGGACAATATTACAACTGTTAATTGTTAAGGTACTAGTAATCTGTCTCTCATGTAAACTGCATCTGAATAACCAACCTGTCTTCCTTCCCCTTCCCTCCATCCCAATTTAAATCCTACAGCAATCAAGCATTCTATGCAACCTACAGTTCACAAAAACCTGTGCCTTTTAATAAAAAGGGGTGAGGCAGAAAAGATGTTACCAGACTCCCCCTGATTTTTCTCTTTCCATAAAACATAAAATGCTCACCCATAGCCCTCATTTATCTCATAAATAAGCTAAGAGCCAGAATCCTAGTGGAAAAAATATAGATTTTTAATTGTTTTTGACTTGTATAATAACATCACAGCAAAATAAACAAGGTAAATAAGATCCAAATAGGGTACAGTTCTGAGTACCACATTTCAAAAACTCCACTGACAAACTGGAGTCCTTCCAAACTCCCTGATCACTTTGGAAAATGGATTTCTCCCAAATCAGGTATGAAGTTCCACTGACCTTGTCATCCAGCATCCTTTGTGTGACTTAATCGAATACTCCAGTTCCTCTAGCTCTTAGACCTTTACTGACATTACAAAATCACTGCAAAACCCAGCTAAGCCATGCAGCAATTGGAGAGGTGGTAACCCTCAAAGCTGCTAAAGCAGACAAACAATGCTATCTTCTATCAAACTTTCTCAACAATCACTGTGTTGGGAAATGATTGAACTCCATTTAGCACCTACAGCACTACAGAAAAGACTAAACTTTTCCATCTGGTTTGTTCCAATAGAAAGGAGCAGTGTGCGCCTGAGTTTTACATGCAAAGTATTTGTGTTCTATAAAACACATTTTGCGTGAACCAGTTAGGAATGTGAATGAGACAAAGCCAAAGAAGGGAGCAAAAAGGAGAGAAAGGAAACAGCAAACTTAGAAAAAAGAGCAAAAATCAATGAAAAGCACTGTAAGGAGTTCTGCACAGAACCTTATTACAATGATTTTTAAAGCCTCGAGAATCTATTATTGCTTGCAATATATTGTTATTTAACTTGTCTTTCTAGGGAGGCAGAATCCACATTTTAAGAACACATCTTCCAAGAGTTCAGAGTGCTCCTTGAGTGCATGTGAAAATCACAAATTACAGTTTCTCTTATTTTTCCAATCTGAAACTCAGCTTATCCATTTTCTGTTCTGGGCTATTTTTTGTTTGTTTCATTCTTTTCTTAGAAAATGTCACATGAGTTTGGGTGCATTTCTGCTATTAAAATATTGACATCCTTATAGGCAATTATGCTTAATATACATATTTTTACACCCTGTTTTGCTTTCTATAAAGCATGTCTGTGTATTATTTTCATGCCTATGAAAATAACTCTTGTGGACACTTTTCCTAATATTTGCATTATATATCTTTTGATTGGCAAACTCTACTTCACATTTGTGAAGAATAGCCATATTTAATATTGTACTTTTGTGCCAAAGTATTGCATCTGCATTAATATGTTACTCAAACAAATTTGTCTCCCATTCCTAACATGGAGAAAAGTTGTCAATGCCTTGCAATTTGTAATGATACACAAAAACTTGGAGGCATTCTATATCTTCCTTTGGCTATTACGAGTAATGCTTCAGTTACAGTAAACAGCAGCACAGGAAACTTTACAAGTGTCCCTAAGCAGCAACCTCAATTCTGTTAAGCCTCTTAACATCTGTGCCCATTGTTTTAAAGATGCCTGTCCTCTTATTCACCTTGACCTCATTCATTCATTCATTCATTCATTCATTCATTCATTCATTCATTCATTCATTCATTCCTGTTCATTACGACATAAAAAACTGTATGCGTGCACAGCAGCCTCAGCCACAGTTCCAACAGTACAAATTCCTACCAGATTAATCTGTAAAAGAGATCTTGAATCCGCTCCCTCTTCCCAAGAAAAGGAAAAATAGATATAGAAAATTATTTGGATCTTCTGTGAATCTAGGATGACCCTCCTATTTTAAAAGTAAAATTTGGGGGGGGGGGCGGGGGGTAGGGGAAGCAGACTCCATATAGTATATCACTTCTCATCTTCTCAAAACACAATTAGTTTCAATGGCCCCAAGACTACGCAGCACCAAAAAAAAAAAATAATAATAATATAAAGCAATTCAAGCTCCTCTTCTATGCTGGTCTCAGATGCTGCCTCTTTTGCCTCAGGGAGCCTTGATCAAGATAGATTTTTGCTGTAAAAAAAAAAAAAGAAAAATTATGCTCAGCGGTGGCCTTTCTTGAAGTTTCTCCCAACCTCCCTCTGTTCCCTTTACAGCTACCAGTTGTCTCCTTAGTGCCAGTGGGATGCTTCACTGGTTCTACCAGAACAGTTCTGGCATAAGCAGGTGGGAAAATGGGAGGAAATAGGAGGGGGCAGAAGAACAGCATCTGGTGCTCAAAGCAGAGAGAAAGAGGGTCTTTTTAAGGCAAGGAGAAAGTTGCATGGGTGGATCAGTAGGACATGATTCAATAAATAGACAGCAGAGCCCCAGATTTTTTTTTTCTTTTCCTATTCCATGCACACATTTAGCCTAATACCTCCAGGTTAAAAAAGAAAAATGAAAAGAAAGGGAGAAGAAGAAAAAGAAAAATCCATTAAGAATACACATACATAATTCCAAGGATATATATATGTGTGTGTGTGTGTGAGAGAGAGAGAGAGAGAGAGAGAAAGAGAGAGAGAGAGAGAGATCAGCCACGGTTTCTCTGAGGAGATTATTTTATTTCTGTTTTCCTTGTTCTCAGTGTCTGTCCTTACTCAATGCATTAAAGGTTGACTGATGAGTGCCATTTTACTTCTACTTGTAAAAAGATTAATATAATTTTTGTTTTGTTGTTTTCTTTTTTAAGGTATAAACTAAAAGCATTTAGTGACTGGGATGAGGAGAAAGAAAACGTCTTTATCATTTATGTAGTATGCATGTCAGGAGAAAAAAAAAGTCTGATTTCATACATGCTGGTCTGTCAAACAATGCAAATGGATAGATTTGGGTATCTGATCACATTCCCGTCAGGTATGTACAACAAACAGAAATGCATGTGCATGTTTCTGGATTACATGTTTGCAGATTCATTTTTCTCTTCTTTCCTAACTTTTATGTACCTTTTTGCCTGACTTCTATGTCTTTTTCCCCTTGCTTTTCGCTTAAAAAGACTGGACCCAATAAATCAGGAACTCTTTGGAAACTATCAACTTCTTCCATATCTATCTGGACAATTATATCATTTTCCAAGGACCTTTTCTGGGTGCTTCCTCCAAATAAGGTGCAGCACAGAGATATTCGGGAAAGAATCTTTCAACGATGACAACCTGGCGTAGAATGTGTTTCCTCAAAAGGCTCACCTGAGTGCTGGTTTTGTGGTTAATTCTCAGAATGTTATTTCCCTGACTTGAAAATATTTTTTTTATCCAATTACTAAGAGCTCCCTAGACTTATTTCAATCGGATGCCCTCTGGATATGTTAAATTACAACCCCCCTAGTTCTAATCAGCATGCCTCAGAGCAGGGCTGGTTGTAATTTTGGTGTTATAACCAGCATATCTAAAAGATATGAGGGTGAAGAAGGCTAGTTTATTCCAGTTATAGAACTGTACAGAACTGCTTTGTGCTGGTCAAGTTTGCCTACAATTCTACCTACAAGCAAACTTATAAAAGCAGAGCATGAGCTCTACCCCTAAAGCACAAACTCAAGCTCTGCCCTTCTCCCAAAATCTAGCAGCAATGTAGTCTTGTCAACCAACAAATCCATGTTCTTATCTACTTGAAGTTCTTTCAGTATCAACCTAATTTAGTCTCTGCCAACTAATGAATGCGATGGCAAGAGGACAAGCTCAAGATCAATTGAAATTCACTGAACCTTGAGATGATCCTTCTGGTATACTCTAAAAATGTGACTCTCCTTACAATTCCCACTGCAGTGTTATTAGTAACAGGAACTGACAGGAGAATGATTAACTGATGAGTTCATTAATGTTCCCCTTTTTTGGATTCCCTCCCTGTGATTCTTCAAGGGAAGGGAGAAAATACAAACAACAAATACAAGTTCAAACAATTCCAAGGAGGGCTAAGGAAGGAGATAAAATTACCTTTTAATATCCAACAGCCTATAGCCAGAGGTGGACAGTAGATAAAACTGGATCTGCTGGTGAGTGAGTGGTTCACCACAGATCAGCCAAGACTGCTATCAGTAATATTTAACAAGAAGCTGGAGAAAGCTGTCTAACTTGCTTTACAATAGAATTATTATCATATTTCCTAAAGGATTCATCCAGCAGCATGGTAACCTTCTGCCAGGAAAAGAGGAAGGGTGTGATGGACTGGTGAAAAAGAGGACTATCATGGAGAAGAAGAGACCATAGCTCAGTGGCATGTAGATGATCCCAATTAAATTTGGAGTTTGTGCCAGATAAACAATGAAGTTACTCCTGAACTGAATGTTGGGTATAGATTGTACAGAACTCTACTATCCAGAAGCGAACACAACTCTCAGCTCCACTAGGTAGACTGGACTAGAAAATCAACCCCATGGGAAGACTAGAACTATGCTTTATTGAGATTGGTTATAGTAATAGAATCTTGAAGGTCTGATTGTGCTATTCCTCCCCTCCTTCTTATACCCCATTGAATCAGGGAGGCATCTGCCTGACCTGCTTCCAAATATTGTTTCCCAGGGCTTACAGACTGTTTCAGCCCTCTTTGCCTAGGTAATGGTTCTTGCATATTTATTTTAAGGTCACCTCCCTTATTCTCTACAACCACTGTATAGTCTCAATAGATTTGAACATTTGCTCTTTAATACTGAATGGTAAACAGGGCAACAAAACGATGATTTTAAAAAAAATACTAGGATAAGTAGTCTTTTCACATGCCCTATGAATTAAACAAGTTTGATAGACCCAGAGAACATCTTCCTTAAGCCTGGTTGAATAGCTGGAGTTGAGGATATCAGCCTGAATCAGAAAAAGGTCCAAGTAACCAAGAGACTTTCCATCAAGAGACAGCATTGGTAATCATGAGCCCTGCTGGGTTGAGGAAAGCTTGCCTGCTTAAGGCCAGTATACAGACATTGCCTGTATTTCTTCTGCCCTTCCTGGTAAAACACACGTTTTATTAGGTGAAAATCAGAACTGCCCACTATTTTTCACTGACTCTTGAGAGGGATCCAGCTATGGTATTATAGAATTATGTCCAATTGCATGACAACTCCTGGAAGCCTAGTGACATGGCAGGTGATATGAAAGACCTTCACCTGGGACCTTGGAGAGCAAGTGGTACAGTATGCAAAGCTGGGGTAGATGGCTAAATATTCTGAACCGGCAAAAAGTAGCTTTTCAGGGTTCTTCAGGTAAGTGATAAGGAATTAGAGAGAGCTTTGGGAATATGGGAATATTTCTGTGAATGAATCCTGATTTAAGAAGGAATTTGGAAGGAGGAGAGGAAGGTAAAGTAATGGATAGATATTAACATTTTCCTCTAAGAATAAATTACTTCACAGAAAGAGAAACATGGGACTGCTATAATCCATTCCCTTAAGCTGAGATTTTCAATCATAGAAGAACTCCCATGTCCAAACTCCACTACACATTACATTAAGTCTGTACAAGAAAGATGCAAGGAACTTTAATACTGATAAACTAAGTGATAAAGTACAAGCTCACATAGATGACACCCAAAATGGTTGAAATGCTGCCTTGTGTCAATTCTTATAACATGGTAGGATGCCAAGCTGTACGCTTATTCTTTTCTACCAGATGTTGTCACTAGAACTACTATGGACATGTCTTTCATTGTATACAACACACCTGAATCCCAGGCAGAACTCAAACTACAAGCAGTCAATTAAAAGGCCACCAAGGATTTACAATTTAGATGACTGCAGCCAATTATGTATTTAATTATATAGTATTAATACAATTTGCATTAAAAAATATGACAGTGGATATGGGGCACAGCTGGTGAGTGCAGGCTTTGCTCTACTGTCATTTTTGCCATTTCTAGGCAATTTCAGCATGACAACTCCAAGAAAATTGAGATTTCAGGTTTGCATTTGTTCAAAAGGACTAGCAAATGGAAATATTTGTTCAAAATAAAGTGCCTGTTTCTATCAACAAATGAAGCAAGGAACAGGGCAGATGCCATCTATGAATATTAGGCCTATAACATATAACTTATATCAACTAGAAATATTGTTCTGGCAATAATAAGGGGAGCTCTCAGAGGCCAGCTTCTCCTTGTCTCAGTGCAGTTTAAGGAAGAGCTTAGCTAATCATAAATACAGTGGGGCAAAAAAGTATTTAGTCAGCCACCAATTGTGCAAGTTCTCCCACTTAAAAAGATGAGAGAGGCCTGTAATTTTCATCATAGGTATACCTCAACTATGAGAGACAAAATGGGGGGAAAAATCCAGAAAATCACACTGTCTGATTTTTAAAGAATTTATTTGCAAATCATGGTGGAAAATAAGTATTTGGTCAATATCAAAAGTTCATCTCAATACTTTGTTATATATCCTTTGTTGGCAATGACAGAGGTCAAACATTTTCTGTAAGTCTTCACAAGGTTTTCACACACTGTTGCTGGTATTTTGGCCCATTCCTCCATGCAGATCTCCTCTAGAGCAGTGATGTTTTGGGGCTGTCGCTGGGCAACACGGACTTTCAACTCCCTCCAAGGGTTTTCCATGGCGTTGAGATCTGGAGACTGGCTAGGCCACTCCAGGACCTTGAAATGCTTCTTACGAAGCCACTCCTTTGTTGCCCGGGCGGTGTGTTTGGGATCATTGTCATGCTGAAAGACCCAGCCATGTTTCATCTTCAATGCCCTTGCTGATGGAAGGAGGTGTTCACTCAAAATCTCACGATACATGGCCCCATTCATTCTTTCCTTTACACGGATCAGTCGTCCTGGTCCCTTTGCAGAAAAACAGCCCCAAAGCATGATGTTTCCACCCCCATGCTTCACAGTAGGTATGGTGTTCTTTGGATGCAACTCAGCATTCTCTCTCCTCCAAACACGACGAGTTGAGTTTAGACCAAAACATTCTACTTTGGTTTCATCTGACCATATGACATTCTCCCAATCCTCTTCTGGATCATCTAAATGCTCTCTAGCAAACTTCAGACAGGCCCGGACATGTACTGGCTTAAGCAGGGGGACACATCTGGCACTGCAGGATTTGAGTCCCTGGTGGCATAGTGTGTTACTGATGGTAGCCTTTGTTACTTTGGTCCCAGCTCTCTGCAGGTCATTCACTAGGTCCCCCCATGTGGTTCTGGGATTTTTGCTCACCATTCTTGTGATCATTTTGACCCCACAGGATGAGATCTTACATGGAGCCCCAGATCAAGGGAGATTATCAGTGGTCTTGTATGCCTTCCATTTTCTAATTATTGCTCCCACAGTTGATTTCTTCACACCAAGCTGCTTGCCTATTGCAGATTCAGTCTTCCCAGCCTGGTGCAGGTCTACAATTTTGTTTCTGGTGTCCTTCAACAGCTCTTTGATCTTGGCCATAGTGGAGTTTGAAGTGTAACTGTTTGAGGTTGTGGACAGGTGTCTTTTATACTGATAACAAGGTCAAACAGGTGCCATTACTACAGGTAACAAGTGGAGGACAGAGGAGCCTCTTAAAGAAGTAGTTACAGGTCTGTGAGAGCCAGACATCTTGCTTGTTTGTAGGTGACCAAATACTTATTTTCCACCATGATTTGCAAATAAATTCTTTAAAAATCAGACAATGTGATTTTCTGGATTTTTTTTCTCATTTTGTCTCTCATAGTTGAGGTATACCTATGATGAAAATTACAGGCCTCTCTCATTTTTTTAAGTGGGAGAACTTGCACAATTGGTGGCTGACTAAATACTTTTTTGCCCCACTGTAGGTAAGAGGCAAACAGTCTACAGTCCACAGGTGCTTATTCTTGCTTATACAAGATACTTTAGGAAAGGAGAGTGACTTCCCACCAACCATTCCTCACATTTTCCAATCAATATACATGGCTACTGTATTTGCATGGTTGTCGGAGGTAACAAAATCCACCCTTGCTCTAGTAGGTCAGTTTAGGAGCAAAGATTGAGATTAACTGCAGCTATTCCACGCCATGCCAATCCTGGCATTCACTTTCTCTTATTAAAATTATGGTTGACATTTGCTGATGTGGGAAGATGCACTGTGCACCTTTCCAGAGCTTGACGTTCACACATTCATACTGGAGAGATCCCAGCAAGAAGAACAAAGACTGATTCTACAAAAGTGTTCACAGCTACAGTAGCCACCTATTTGTATTGATGAATACCTGTAATACCACTGAAAGCCTCTCACTGCTGCTGTATTCTGCAATTGCTTAAATATTTAAGCAATTAAAAATTGCTAAAATGCTTTAAGTTTGCCTCAGATCCCAGTGTTTTATTAATTTCTCTCCTGCTCAATTTCCCATTATCTTGACTTCATAAAAGGAAAAAAAAGTTGTCCTCCATAAACTGGTATAAATAAATGAAAACAACAATGCAACAATAATGGTAAGAAAGACCAGGAGCATTGGGAGGGGGGCAAAAAAGTCAAGGTAGCAGTCACAACTGCACGATTACACACACCCCTCATTGTGTACATGTGTGTGATGTTGACACACATAAAAAACAGGAGGGTTTTGATTACATATTTGTGACTGCATTTTTAATGCACACACTCTAGCAGTTGCCTCTGGAATAGGCGCTTGTTTTACATAAAGATACACATGGCTGTTTTTCAAAATACAGAGAAAATACCCATTCCCCCACACTTATTATTTGTTTAAATATGCACACACACATATATTACTGGACAGAATTTAATTCCTCTCCTCCTACATTAGTTCCATTATCACTTGTGCTGCTTAAAAACGATCACAAATTAATGCTTTTAAATCCATGACAGAACAGCCTCCTTTTCCTTCATTACAACTGCATGGTTAGCCAAGCCCAAGGGGTGAAAGGAATACTGTTCTTCAAATCCAATCAAGTTATTCACTGGTACAAAGTTTGCAACCCTTGAGGGCTCTACAACCCCTTTTCTGAATCTCCCAGCAGCTTGTCTTTCTGAACTTCACACATTTAAATTAAACCATATGTGGCCAGACCCACCTTTGATTTGATTTCAGGGTTTCAAGTTATTTCTCAGTTTCCTAGATTTGAAACATGGCTAATTGGGGTCAAGTGGGGAGGGGGCTGGTAGGAAGGGACAGGAGACTCCACAAAAAAATGTCAGCATATTATTTGTAATTTAATAATCAATCTGAGCATGAGTCAAGCAGCAGCAGAGCCTGGAGAAATAAACAGACTCTTGATCAGCATGAATATTAGAAGCCCTTAATAGCCCTTGTAATCGCATGGTAGCTCCTAAGCATGGTCAGCTGTGGCTTCGGCTGGCACTAAACTGTGGTGCCAGCTTACAATGCTGGACACTAGATGCTAATATGCACTCATCAAACAGCTCATTTGCAGAAAAAATCAATGGACTGAGAGCAATGCACATCTAGAGGAAGCTCTAATTCCAGAAAATGCTTCAAGCATTGTGAACTTTGCTGACTCCCTGCCATCCCAGAAGAAGACAGGAAGAAGTAGGATATGACTACCTTCCAAGACAAGGAATCCAATCTGTCTGCTCCCCAAAGTCAAGAGGTAACTTCTTCTTCTTCTTCCCCACTGTCACTGATGAAGGCCTGATACAGATGTTCCAGTAAACTTATTCTTTCACTGCCCACCTCCTCCTCCTTCGCCTTCTCATAGAAGAGCTGGAGGGGGCAAGAACCCTGTCAAGCAGTACTCAAGCTGCTTCAGGTGAGCAAGCTCACAGCTTGTGAAAGTGTTAATTAGAGCTAATTAGATCCCTGATTAACCTGCTTTGGCATCTGAATGACTGGTTTCATTTGTCCTGTCCTTGAAAGGAAGAATTGTCTGAGTTGGGGGGGGGGGGTGTATATAATGTGTGTCTGTGTGTGTAAGTAATATGTTATATGTTATATATAGGAGGAATCTGAGAGGATGTGAAAAGTATATATATAGGACGAATTAGAGAGGATGTTAAAAGTATGGGCCAAAGTGGTCCCAGTGGTGGTAGGAGCACTTGGGGCTGTGACTCCTAAGCTGGGAGAGTGGCTCCAATAGATCCCAGGAATAACATCAGAGCTCTCTGTCCAGAAGAGTTCAGTGCTAGGAACAGCTAAGGTACTGAGCAGAACCCTCAAACTCCCAGGCCTCTGGTAGAGGCCCTGAAATTGAGGAAGACACATACCACCCATAGGAGTGAGAAGGGATTTTTTATATATATGTAACCACTCTTTCTTCACATTTTTGTGATCCAATATGATTTACTGTGCCACACCAATGTAAAGCAGGGGGAGAGAGAGAGAGAGGAGTCATTCAGACTACTTAAATTTACCATTTGTGCACAAGCTTCACAATGCTTATTAAAACCATTAAGATGGGCTTTGGTCAATAAGCCTGGGAAACCACTATGCTCTTGCACTTTATTTTTCCTGAGCCATCTCATATGCTACAAAAAATAATCTTAATAGAATATTAAACATTAACATAACCTTTTTCTTTATAAGAATAGAAAACTCTTTCTCTGTAGACAAAAAATCAGGGATTTTCCAACTAACACATTTTATTAAAAGGGATAAGCATTTTAATAAAATGTTATAGCACTTTAATAAAATTTGTTAGGCAGGAAAGGTGCTACCAAACTCCTGATTTTTTGCCAACGTAGACTAACATGGCTCTCTCCTTACAGTCTTCTCACAGAGGCATCCTTGAGTCTAATGACTGTTCCAATTCCTTCCAGCCCATGTCCATCACATGTGGAAGTCCAGGTAAGCCATTCATAACCAAGCAGTCCCTCAACATGTTAGAGAGTACTCTCTGTTTAAGATGCACCATCTGTACTATATACCCATGGCTTGACCTTTCTTTACAGGCAAAGCATCCTTCTTCTTGCAGATGTTCTACAGTAAATTCCAAAGCAGGACATCAGGAGGCTTCAGCAGCCACAAGTCCTCGCCATAATCATGACCTTGCTACATTTGCTGCTCTTTAATATTTATATGTTTAAATAGATGACACACAGACATATATTCTCTCTTATAGCAATGGACGTGGCACACAATCTCAACTATTTTGGAGTAAAGAGCAAGAACCCCCCATAAGTACCAACCTTGGATAAATTTATTGGCAGGAAGGAGATGTATAAATGATTTAAGAAGAGACTACGTTGCACAATCCACTACAGAGCTTCTCCTCCTCAGGGATTATTGAGATAGAAATACAGGCTGTATGACAGCACTGCTCTGCTGGAGCAATTAAGCTTTTCCACCTTCTCCTCCCCCCTCCTTTATGTGTGATTTTGACCTTACTGTATTAGCTTGAACAGAGGCCTGTGGAGTGATTCAATCAAGATCCAAATGCACAGAGTGCCCATTTTATCATCATCTAGAAAGACCCTAAATAACCAATTATTCAATTATTTTTTTTAAAGAAAATTGGGAATAGAGAGGAGTAATTCTAAAAATTCAGCTTGCTTTTCCATCTTAGGTGTTGCCTGTTTTCTCTAAAAGCAATGCTTTGTTTTTTACTTTCCAAAACACAAAGTTTAAATAAAGTAGCCTTTTAAAAACTAAATTTAAATTATATCTCTATGAAGCCTCCTAATGTTCTTTTAAAACAAAGAAACCATTCTTCCACATCTTCTTTATGGAAGTACATATAGAAAGAGATAAATAGGAGATATCATATATTTTACAATGATATTTATAATTTCATGCATGGCAATCAGATGTTGGCTGACAAAAAAAACTAATGCACACTAGATGGCAGCAAAGAATTAGAGTTTTCTAAACCTCTTTGCTGTCATCTAGTGGTTGTCCAGATTCTTGCAGCACAAAACTGGGGAAACATTCAATCATGCTGACAAAGTAAGTTAATCAATTTGGCACCATAAAGAACACACACACAGAAACGTTTCAATCTGGCAGAAACAGAAGCAGTAATGGAGGCTATAGTTCTCAGCACCACAATATCATAGTAAAGTTTTTTGTTTTTGTTTTTTAATTCATAAGATACAAGAGTGGCTAAGACTCCAATCCTTATACTGGTCAGATAACTTTCTTTGCATTTTTTTTAAGTGAAGGAAATCTTTATATTTTCATCAAGTCCCAAACTGTCCACATCAGCAAATTTCCTCTGTACTACCGTCACTAACATACCCAAAGTTCACTCCTTTCATGATAATAGCCTACTTGGAGAATCTTTGGATCTACCTCACAGTCTGTGTTAAGACACAGAAGGTCATGTAAAGAGAGAGATGACTTGTGGTTACACCTGAGCATCTTTCTTAAATTTGTATTAGACCAAACTAAATCAATGGCTTTATCTATTTAATTGTCTGTTCTATTTACCTGCTTGGAGGCACAATACAATATATATTACAATGAAACTTCAATTTAATGGGGCCCCATTTAAAGGACTTCAGACATTCCCATCCTGACATCACCCCAAAATAATGGAAAAGTCTGTGACATCCAAATTAGTCTGAAGGAAGCACTCATATTTAAGTCATTTCTGTCAATTTACATCATTTGCATAATAACATTGTTATGTAAATGGCATAACACAACACAAATGATGTCATTACAGAAATGACAAAAATTATGTGCTTTCAGATTTAATGGATATTCAGGAGTAGTAGATGTATCTTCCCCCTGAATGGTACATTAAATCAAGGGTTTATTGTACCGCATTGCATGCTGCTAATATGAAGCAGTTGTATGTTCATACACATCCATCACACTGCCTTCTTTGGGGATCAACAACATTAGGTAAGTGTTTTGTGAAAGAGTAAGCCAAAGAAATTACAGAGGTTAGATAAAAAGAAAAAGAAACCTAAATCTAGTTTGTGCCAACACCAAGAAAAGAGTGTAGAAAAACAGTGGTAAATTGATTTAGTGCTGAGTTAATGTGAATTAAACACAAAAATGAGCAACCAATAAAAAGAGGTACATTGAAATAGTTTGTTCATATAGCAAGAATGAATGAGAATCAGATAGCAAAACAAACATTAGAAGGAAGAGTGAATGGGTTAAGAAGAAGAAAAAACCCAAGAAACTCATAGTTGAATAGGGTTGATGAGATCCTGGGAAAAAAAGATGAAAGTTTTAAAAAACAAAAGGCAATGGTGTAGGAAATGGTGTATGGGTATGGTAGAAGCAAGGATTGATTGCCAGGTTAGAAAGATATGGAGAGATAGAGTGATTGGTGTTGGCATAAACTAGTTTTAGCTAGGTTTCCTTTTTCTTATCTCCTGGCTTTAATTTCTTTGGTTTATAATTTTTACTCCATTTCTGAATAATGTTACTTATCCCATTTTAAGCATTAAAAGTCTTGGGTGAGCCAATTTGACCACTTCTTCTACATTTTATTTATTTTTAATCAAATATTCTGGTCTTGTTTTTAAAGAAATATATTAGATCTGTTATATTCTTTTTTAAGTGAAAGTTCCCTTTCCTTCTGTCCTACCAGAGATAAGGATCAGCACCAGGGACATAACCACCCTTCAGCTGCTGCTTCTCTGGCCAACGGACTGGATCAGCCTCTTTTTTCCCCCCACTTCCTAGGACTTCTTGGTCTACCTTTACAAATTAAAGGGACCTCCACCCTTTCCTCCAACAGGTAACCCCAGGTGTATCTCCTCTTTTGATGAAACAGGTGGGAGCACCATGCATGAGCAACACTGTCTAGCACTAGAGTCACTGGTCTGAGATGGGCAACTGTATTAATCATTTAAATAAATAAATAAATAAATAAATGAATAAATAAATATAATTTTTTAAAAAACAGTCTGTGATTTTATATGCACCTACATGTAGGAGAATAAAACATTGTAGTGGTATTCCCAAAAGATTGCAACTGAGTTTTTTCAGTGTGATTTACATTAAGCTACTTCAGCCCACTGATTTCAAGTATGACTTAAACTTCAATCCTATGTACATTTACCTTAGTGTAAAGCCTACTGAAATCTTTGGGCCTATATACTTCTGGGTAGACTTGAATAAGACTGGACATCTTTTAAGATTTATAGACTTCTTTTCATCTATTTGAGGTAGTAATGTGTGTGCATAATGTCAATAAGCCTCACAACAAGTCTGTCAGGTTCACCAATAATATTAACAACACATTGCCTGGAGGAAAGTAATAGTCAGAAGCTAGCAACTTCCCTCAAATCACTGTGAGTAGGCTGCGGTGAATGCTTATGCACCATGATTCTTTTTAAAGTTGTATTTGCAGGCTATGTGTCTCAATAATGCGTTATGAGGTGTATTTGTAATTGCCTGATGTGAACACTGGTCCTTGAAAAGGAAATGGTGTGTGTCTAAGTGCAGGCAAAGCTATTTAGAGTCAGGACAATGCAGCTGCTCTCGCTGGGATCAAATTAGATCTTTTGGAGTTCGGTGATTTAAAGAGGAAAGATTAAGAATAATCCATCTCAATTTCCTTGGCTCTGAAGCAGTATTTAGAGAATAGAAGGTGATTTCAAAGCTCATCTGTTCCTGCAAAGCACAACGCGTTCCCTACCACCATTGCCACCTTCTTTTCAAACTGCTTTTCAATCAGCTTTATTGTTGGAGTCTCCAATGGCAAAACAGAAAAGCAAGTGTGAAAGAGGAAAAAGTTCACAACCACAATGATATAATGGTATCGTTCATTCCATCTTTCCTGTGATTTGATATGAACTTAAAAGAACCCTCTTTCATGGCCAGATGTGTCTTCTACTGATTTTATGTTTCTTCTGACAGTTCCTCTTAGTCACCAAGGGCTCGGTCAGAGCAGGATGGCAACTCTCTGCCACAGGTTGGCCCAGAGCATAATTTGGTTTTTTAAAACTCCTGCTGCATTAATGAAAAATACATCAATTACAATTTCACTTATATGTTTTGTATGGATTTCAGTGCATTGTTATATAACATGTATTCTGCCTGTCTGCCTCTGGAGAACATCATCTTCCGTCATTCTCCCACCTGTCCATAGATTCAAAAGCACTTTAATAAAACCATCCAGACAGGGCATTTATAGCTTCAAACAACAACATCAACAAAGTCTGTTTAGATGAATCTGTTTAGCCAGAAATCAGCTTTATCCCAGAGTCCAGATAATAAACAAGCATGCTGACATGCTTATTTATTCACAGTTCTGAAACCAGGAAAGTTGAGTATCTTTAATGACCGGTTGGGTACCAGATGGTTATCTTAATTTAAATTACAAGCTATCTCATCTTCTCAGAAAACATATGTAGAGTTCAAACTGGGGGTGTTGGTCAGGCACTTTACTCCAGTTATCACCTCTTAGACCACGGCAACTCATGAGCCAATGGGGCCCCTGACCCATTTTTCTGGTCTCTGGAGATCCTGTAGGGAGCCACATCTTCAGGCTCATGTCACTGAAATTCAGAAACAAGTTACTAGTTGTTCTTGATGTTCTCTGAGCTTGATTGTTTAAACGATCGGAAAAGGAACAAGGAACCATTAAGAAACCACACCCCAACCAAGAGTGGCAGAGCAAGCTACTATACTCTGTGTGTGTGTCCTGCAAACTCCACTCTCTCTCATGCACTGATTATGTTACCTAACCTAGTCTGCAGGAAAACAACCAAGCTCAGAGTACACCAAAACCCCACAGTTCAAGCCTGAGCTTCATACTGCAGTATACCACACATGGCTTTCACAATATCCTTGGGGAGCACATGTAAATGTGTAATAATCTCCATCATAGGTAAAGACAAATGGAAACTGAGAATCCAGGTATACTGATATAGAGAAGAAAGCTGAGCACAAGTCCATCACAGTGAAAAAGGTTACATCTGGCAGAATCTCAGACAGGATCACGCTAAGATTGGCAACAGCAGGAAAAATAGGATGTACCGCCTTGTTTATAGTTCTGGGATCTTGAACCAATCTCTAGGAGGGAGGGTCAGGGCCAGGTTTCCTTACAGGTGGGACTGGGGTATTACAAGGGCTGGAAGTTCAAACCAAAATCCCTTGTTTGAGCAAGGAGTGGATGACTGGACAAATGTCCTTTATTGCTGCTTGGCTAAGAGCATATTGAGGCACCTGTGATAACAAAGCATCAGATTTTAATCGGACATGAACCAGATCATGATTTAATCAATCCACAATCTGATTTTGATGTAGCTCACAACTCCTTTGGGACACAATGCAACAAGAGCTCTGGCAAAACACTGTCCCTTAGAATAATAAATGCTATTAAACTCCATTTCATCAGCTGCTACCAGGGGCCATTTCCAACATTGCCATCACTTGATTATGATACTCCATATCTGGAATATCCATAAATACACCCTCAGGAGTACAGTACAGTGTAATACCCAATTTACACAAAAGGTCTCTACCCAAAAGATTAAAACCTAATTCAGTTCCTAAGAAGGAAAAACAGGGGCCAGATAAGGGTCCTATGGTCCCTGGCAACTGTTCAGTTTCTTTGTGGGGAATCAGGGCACCAGAAATTCCAATAGCAAAATGGGTAGCAGGAGTAAGAGGAGTGCTTGGAAAATCCTTTGTTGCTTGGCTTGACCTATCAGCTCCTATCTACCAGGAAGGAAATGGGTTGACCATCTATTTCTAAAACAACATGTGA
This sequence comes from Python bivittatus, assembly GCF_059951505.1. Classification (NCBI taxonomy): domain Eukaryota; kingdom Metazoa; phylum Chordata; class Lepidosauria; order Squamata; family Pythonidae; genus Python; species Python bivittatus. Next base: position 105,873,262 of record NW_028277030.1, read on the forward strand.
CTGGGGAGACACATAGAAACACACACACATGATGACTCTTTTAGCCCACTGTACATAATTTCGAAAAGGAATTGAGAACAATTACTAGTCTCCAGTGATATGCGTTGTAAAGCTCTCACTGAAGTTAAAGGAGTTAGGAATGCCCTCAAGCATCTCTTTTTTCATTGTTTGATTAACATTACCTTTGGCGCTTCTCAGTAAAAATGCTGGTATCTCACAGGCTTTACAAACCAGGTTCCCACAGCACTGGATCTCTGAAAGCCAGTGAAAGGCAAATAATATAAACAAAACAGATCCTGTTCAGAATTTTAACATATTCAGAATTCAGGCCTGCACTTTTTTGTTCACAGCCAAATATTTAAACCCAAGTGCAACAGCATCTGTATGCTCAGCCCTGCTTTGCTAAAATCACCTAGGCTGGAAGTTTAAGCTTCTGATCAGGGTCATCCATGGGGAGGGGCAAAAAAGTCAAGACAGCAGCTATAACAGCGCAGTCAAAGCCATGCCCCTTTTTCATGTAATGTGTTGTCTACCCATTTCCTTCCTGGTAGATAGGAGCTGATAGGTCAAGCCAAGCAACAAAGGATTTTCCAAGCACTCCTCTTACTCCTGCTACCCATTTTGCTATTGGAATTTCTGGTGCCCTGATTCCCCACAAAGAAACTGAACAGTTGCCAGTGACCATAGGACCCTTATCTGGCCCCTGTTTTTTCATTACATGAAAAAAGAAATGCAACACGCATAAGGCAAGGAATGGAGCTTCGATTACATGGTAGTGACTGCCATCCTGACAGACTATCCACTATCCATAGACTATGACACCCCCTCCCTGCAGACTATCCTGCTTCTGGTCATTTGCTGGAAGCAAATAAGTTCATATCAAGGAAACAGCTACAGATAAAATACTTCATAAAGACAAATATGGAAGTGTATATTGTATTCAATTATAGTGTTAATTATCAATGCAATGGCAGAACTAAGATGGAGCTCTTATTTTGAGAAAGACTGCTAATTTAAACACTTTTATCCAAGTGTGTGACAATGTGAAATCAGGTAGGACAAAGATGAACAAAATACAACCTTCCAAACTTTTTGGTATGGCCCCCCAAAGATCTTCAAAAGTTGTCACCAAATTAAAATTGGTAGCAGAAGGGGGAAATGATTAAATGCATGATACATGAACAATATGTAATTTTAATTATATTAGATTTAGTTCTTATCCTGACCTCACTCACAATATTTTGGCCCCAGCACATCACTCAGAAGCCAAGTGTTGCTCTCAGCCCTGAAAAATGTCTATTTTCCTGAAATAGAGCACTTGGCGACACATACAAATCCTCCCTAAGGGTGGACCTCCTCATTCAATTGCACAGCACTGACTAAAATCTCCATTAAAATTACAGGCCCTATTTGAACAGGTTGTAGTCCAAAAGGAACAGAAAGAGATATGATTGCAGGGAGAATCTGGCACGTCAAGGTCAGGCTGTGCAGCCTTGTCATTCTATCTGATTTTAAACCATCGCACATTTAAGCAAATGTCTGAACAGGCCTTCATTGATAGATCCTGTGTATGTCTACTCAGAGATCAGCAAAGCTTGCTTCCAAGCTCTAAGTGAGCACAACAATGCAGCATAAATTGTATTAGATGTCAATGCATTTATTAGTCACCATTCAAGACTGCAATCTTCCCAAGGTAGCTTATAATATTCAAGATACAATTTGATAGCCAGGTAACAAGTTCATAAAAGCACAGATTATATATAATGAGGTTCTTTTTGTGAAGGAGTATTCAGTCTATTGTGGATATATTGTTTCCGTTCAAATAGAGACGCTTAATCTGTTAATTATAAAACACAGTGATTTTTAACTGGCATGGTTCCAAACTCACTGAAGACATGGGGGGGGGGTTGTTGTTTTTAGCAAAATAAAGTGTATATCTATGTTTATTTATCTCATCCATGAAAACAGATGTATTGATAATTGAGAAAAAAATGGCATGTCTCATATTCAACTACATGTTTTAACAAAAGCATGCAAGCCACTTTTAGAGAGAAAGTGATTATATAGCCAAAACCCTTTCCTCTTCAGATGAGAATATAAAAAGTATTCTAAGTTCTCCTTGTGCTTCAAAAATGCAATAAATGGAAATGAGGACTGAATATTCATACAACATAACCTGTAAGGTTGAGGTGTGCAAAATATTCCATGCGCAAACAATTCCATGCATAGAACAGCTTTTTTCAGATGGTCTGTGCCCTAACTGAAGCAAATGTTAGGTGTTTTGGTCTCTGTGCAGAATGGCATAGGGCTGTGTGGACCCAAGTAACAGCGGTTCAGAAGGAGGGAAGCAGAGTAGCTGAGAGAAGGGAGGGAGGAAGGCACTGAAAGATGGGGATGGGAAAACTGTGGAAAAATGCCATGCTGAGAGCCACTGAGGGAGGAGAAGCAATGCACACCAGTCTTACCTGCCACCTGGACTTCGTTAAATGACATCTTGGAACATGCCAAGTGTTTAGAGTTTAAGTTTTGCTAAACTGTGACTAATCTGAAATGGATGCCATCACCTGCAAAAGTTGACGGTTTGCTCAGGGTTTGAAACAAGAAAGGTTTCATATTTCATGCACATCCCTTCTCTAAGGACATGGCTTTAGAAATCACAGTCCTTCCTTGCTCTATATTGACACAATTCCCATTCCTCTAAACAATTCCTGCAACTATGGTATTTACAGATCCCCAAGGTAAAAAAGACAATTGCTGTTGAGTAGACAATACATAGGTCTGTGGGTGAGTAAGACTGCTCTCTTCTTAATCATATCCAGAAAATCATCCAAATACGTTTAGGACACAGCTACAAAGCTGGACTCCTAAGCATATCTGTAAGGTCCACAGAATCCAGTTGCAGTTACTGCTGAGTAAGTCGGCTGAAAATCATTCTCCCTTGGGCCTCCCTTCAAACACATGCAACTAAATAAAATGTGAACCCTTTTCACAAAAGAAGAGCCAGGGCAAAGTAGGGCATCTTCTGGAAAGCACTCTGCAGAGTCCTTAATATAGTGGCTCTAAGCTTCAATCTGCTGCTCCATCAAGGGGAGAAGGGGAAGGAGAGAGATGGAGACAGAGATGGATGACAGACCCCCCCAAAGTCTCAACTTGGCATCAAAAGTCTCCCTAAAATAAATTTGCCTTTGTACTTCAGCAGACAGTCTCTGCAGAAAGCATAGATTGACTTTCTCTTGACAAGGAATCAAAACCTCTGGCAGAAATGATAGATACTGCTGTCCCTTGTATCTTAAATCAATAGGACTTCATTTGTGTGTGTACGTGCTTGTGCATCTTCACTTGTATGAGTGTGCTCATGTGTGTAACTAAATGAGTATGCAAAGTATGTTTTTTATTGATTCAGTTTCATATGAGCATGTCTGCATGTGTGGGGGTGTATAGATATGTCTCTATATACGTAAGAAATATATTAAAAACACCATAAAACAGAATAGAATTTGCTTAAAAATATTTAAACTTGATTAAAACTTCTTAAAAAATCAAGGAACAAAGATGAGCAGATTGCCCACATAGCTTAACTGCCCTGGATATATTTTTACTCAGTCCTTTTAGAATTTTTAGAGGTTTTTATCTACCTGCTGCTATAGATTCAATAGGGCCATGCAGAGCTTCAGATTCAAAGGACACACAAGAGCACAAATGGGGCACACATCTACAACTCCTGAAAGCGAGCCATGCAGTCTTGGGAAAAGACATGGCTGCTTTAAGGAGCTGCAGACAGGTGCTACAGTTGCATGTCTTTGTGAGCTCTGAATAACCTTTTTACATTTAAATCCAAAGCACTGCAAAGCTCTAGTTTTTAACATTTATTTGGATACATTGGGAAAAAACAAACCAGAACTATTTTGTTCTATTCATTATTTTTTTTCATTCTCAACGTTTTCTTACATTGTACTACTCACAAAATAAAAAATAAACACTCTTAGAACATGAAACCTGATAGCTGGTGATTTCTAGAAGGGTACCAAATTTAATAAATACTGGTTGAAATGGAAGTGTACAGGAAGTGGGGGTGGGGGAGGCATAAATTCTGGTGGGTGACTGAATTTGGGAAGGGAAAATGTACATTTATGTGGATGGTGGACCATTTAAACTTCTATTAAACTTTCATTGGAACCTTTTTTTAATTATCATATTCCTGCCCTAAGACATGTGTGGATTATAAATATTTTACTCAATAAATTAATAAACTGCTGTTGGGGAAAAATCTCCTACTGAAGCCAATGGAAGTATTTTTCCCATTGGACTTTTTTCTTACTGCTAATTGTTGCAAAAAAAAAAAAGTCTTTATTGAGATTGCTGCTGGGGAGCAAAGGTTTAAGCCTCACCTTCTGCCTTCTCATGCCTGGTATTTCATTTGAAAAAACAGAATGATGTGTGATTAGCAATCATATGAGTGTCACGTGTAGCAAGACCCCCAGAACAAGAAGCCTGATGGGACAGAAAATAGAAGATGAAGCCTGAGGAAAAGAAGAGATCAGTAATAGAGGTAAAAAAGGCTAATAAGAAATGTCACAGCAGTTAAGATTAGGATAGGCAACACAGTCCATACATAGCGATGAAAGAGGAGTGCTACGAAAGCTTTGGGTACCTAAAGAAAACAGGCTAAAAATAGGCAGAAATCTGCAAAACAGGCACTTAAGAAAATAACAGATAGAAACAGGTACTGAACTAGAGATAAAAGAAGCTAAGAGGATCTGGGAATGTACTATTGGTGTATAAAATGTTTTGACTCAGACCATTTTGAATTCAAAACATCTCCTTTCGGAGTGCAAAACAGCTGTGTCGATGCAAAATGGGCTATTTCAAGCCTTCTGGAAGTGTTTCAAGCTCGAAACAGCTCTGTTTCAAGTGTGAAGCCCTGTTTCAAATGCAAAACGCTTCAAAGGCTCAAAAGGTCCTTCTCTGCACACAAACCAGCAACTTCTGGAGAGGAGCATTTCGCCCTTGAGACTGGCTTGCACACTCAAAGCGGGGCGTTTTGAATTCAAAATGATTTGAAGCATTTACACCTCCCAAGGAGAAAGGATGGAGGCAAAACTTCCAGAACACAGAGACATGAAAAGCTGTGCACCACAGAAAAGTAGTGAACAGATGGAGATGTTCTGAATCTTGATCCCCAGAGGGGAGTTTTGCTGGCTGAAGCTTGTACTATCACTACAGCACTGTGATGTGGCAGCTCTACGGGGGCCAACAATGGCCTAAAAGAGGGCAGAAGGGAGTTATTGAACTAAACAGGCTTCTAGAATTATAATGACTGTTGGTGTAGTTGCACTGGTTTTACACTGATTGGTCAGGATTAAAGTGATGTGTGTGTATGCATATGTGTATGTGTGGAAAAGAGAGAGATTCGTCCACTAAGAGCTTAAAGGCACACATAAGAAACAAACAGAAATACATCTAGATGTCAGGCGATCTACAATCACCCATGACCTGTTGGGAGAAGATGATCACATGTTCTTCGGGAAATGGGAATAGACTCCAAACATATATGCAATGGATTCTGCAGGTGTTGGTGTAAAATACATAAAACAGTAAAGGAAAGACAATGAATAAGCTAACTATTGGAACAAAATACACCAATCACCTTTATCATGATATGCATCACAGCTATCGGCCAGCATGTAAGTGTTTTCATAAACATGCAAATTAATATCACTGTTTGCTGGTAGGTATTCTGTCAGGGCATTCTATCTAAATTCCACTTAATTAAAAATATCAGAGATCAAGTACCATTCAAAAAGTCACTGTATTTATATTATTGTTATTAATCCCCCTAGACACCATTTGGTATAAATACAGAATACAAATTTAACAAATACATAAATGCACAGCTGTTGGTTAAAATGGCAAATTCATACAGCTCATTCATCTTCCCTTCCATAGACCCAAGACTGGAGTCACCAATCTGCCTCTGGCCTCCCTTGATATCAAGTTTCCTGCCCCATCTGATTTTTAAAACATATATTAATTAAAAAAAAAAAAACAGACATGAGATGCTGACTTGGTGGAAAGCAACACATCAACCTCCAGTTATATCTGTATTTCCAATAAGGCTCTGGGCTTTATATGTGCTTGCATAAGCACTTTTAGAAAATAAAAACATCAGGCTTCTATTACCTAGTGGTTTGTATCAGTACATGCTGGGACGTTGGGATGAGATGATGGGAGCCCATTTCACCAGTTTATCTGTTACTGAATGTGTACTTTGTGACATATCACACTGTTGATAGCAGCTATTTTGGGAATTGGCAAGCCCTACCACAGCAGCCATTTTATGAGAATGCCTACAATTTATTCTTAAAGTATCAAAATGTGCTTACCAGATGCAAAAATATAGGAAATTTTGTTTTAAGGAAGGTAAAGATATCCTGTTATAACTAGTGTTTCTCTCCTTTCACATTACTGACTGCCAATGCCAGGGGCAGAGAAACAATCAACATCATGTTTACCTTTATGACATTCAAGTCATGCAGCTTTCCCTAACCTGATGCCATCCAACTGCATTTGACTTAATATCTTTATTAAGTTGGCTGTGCATTAGTGCATTGGTCTTTAGCTATAGACCTTTCTCAGACTATGGGCACTCCCCCACATCCCAGCAATGTGCTTCCCTCCTGTTTTCAGGAAAGGAGGAAAGCATGCTTCTGGGAAAAACACTACCCCAATCTGCCGCTCTGTACAAGGAAAAGATTAATTTGCTTAACCTTTGGTGCAAGCTCCATCATCTCTCCCTCCTCCTCTCCAGCACGTTTGGACCCTGCAGCTATCTATTAAGAAAGCCACTTGGTGAGTCAGAGGAACTGAATCCCCTTGTATTCCCATGCAAGGGGAACAAACAGGCTAACTCCTCCTCCTCCTGCAAGGGCAGATGAAAAAAATGGGCACTGGATTGTGAGCAAGAGATGGAAGCTGAGCCTTATGAAAAGCCAGAGGTTTCACCAGTGAGAAGCACTCCAGAGGTAGTAACAGCAAAACCAAGAATGGCTGCAGATTATCAAGAAGCAGGCAGGTATGCAGGGCACAAGCCAGTCTCTAGCCTTTTCTCTCATTTTCCTCACATCTCTGTGGAGAATCCCAATCTTCCCTTCCTCTTAGATTCTTTGCCTTATATAGCACCACCGTGACAATGAACCCCTGACTTACTGTCAATCCTTGGTTCTCATTCATACTTTTTCCACATATGGTGTCCTCCCCTAGATGTTTGTGTGTATGGACGTGTGGTTATGGCAGAGCTACTGGTAGGAATCGTGACCTTGTGGAGTAAATTTCCTGAGACTGTTACTCCTACCAAAGCCAAAAGAAGAAAAGAAAGGAAAGGGTTTGAGAAATGGCCTTGGAGGCACAAAGCCCATGGCTAGATGAAAGGTATGGCCCCACGGGCTCCTCCTCCATGTACACTGACTATTCTCATAAAGGAAGACTTGTTCTGTTTTCTGCTGAAAAACACTACTTTCATTATGTACCTCTCCGATCCAACCTTGGCTACCTCAGTGGCAGACTTGCCCTAAGATGGATGCTACATTGTGAGGACATGTCCTCCACAAACAATAAGCAGCCCATCTCAGAGCCAGGGCAGGGAGGATGCATCAATGAGCCCTATGTTATTTTAGCCTCCTCCAAAATGCTAAATTAGTTGCCATCTCCACAACTGTGGCATTGTCTGAAACAGCAGCAGTAGCAGCCTGCTAGTTACAAGAAGAATCAGATCTGACTCCTTTCACTTTTGTGGACAACAGGCAACCTTGGCCATCCTTCTCTTCCTCTACATATTTCTCCTGGGAACAAATGGGCAAGCTCAAAAAAGGAGGAAAAAGATGTACTTAGATTCATAGAATTGCCAAGGCCTTTGAAGCCATCAAATCCAGTTCCCTGCTCAGTTCACATAGCTGCCTAACATCCACTTGAACACAACCAAAGAAAGGGAGTCCACGATCTCTCTGAATAACTAGCTGCACAATCCAACTGCTCTTAATACTAGAAGGTTTTCTTCTCATTGTTTTCACATACAACTAGAATCTGCCTTCCAATACAGTAATTTAAATCCATTATTCTATGTTCTGCATTCTGGAACAAGAGAGAACAGGTCTTAACTTTCTTAACTTCTTCACTCCCTTTGTACAAAACTTAGTGTCTAGTCCATTTACCATTCTTGTTGCTCTTCTTTGAAACTATTTCAAATTTTCTGAATCTTCTTGAAAAGGAAATGCCCAGAATTGGACACCCTACTAAAGCTGAATAAAGTGGAATGTTTATTTCTCATAACTCAGAAACAATCTTTTTGTTGATGCATCCTAAAACTTTTGTCTTTTGCATCAACATCCATGCAGTTTGCAATTAGCTATTATAACAAGATCTTTTTAACAACTGTTATTTCAGAGTCAAATATCTTCCATCCAATAATCATGAGTATGATTTTTGTTTCTTAAGTGAAGAACTTTGCACTTGCCTCAGTTAAATTTAATTTTGTTACTTTCAAACCATTTCTCATATTTTTCAGTGTCTTCTAGGGTATTACCTAATCCACCCAATGTTGTATTTATCTGAAAACTTGATAAATATTCACTTCACCTTTTCATCCAAGACATTAATAAAATACTGAAGAGTAGTAGAAATAATCCTTGTGGCAGCCCACTCAATACTCCAATTCAGTGAGGAACCATTGATGAATACTCTTTGGATTCTATTTTTGAGCCAGCTATATGTCCACTTAATTGTTATACCATGCAGCCCAAACTTAACTACCTTGCTAATCAGCTTGTTGTGTCAAATAACATATCACTTTATCAAAAGCTTTTTTAAACTCAAGATGTATCTACAGCATTCCCACAGACTAATAAGTAAATTATTTAGTAAAAAGAAAAATGTGATATGGTTAGTTTGGTAAGATTTCTTCTCAACAAACCCCATGCTGACTTTTGGTAATTACAATACCTATCTAATTATGAACGCTCCAGAATCTTCCAAGGTGTTGGTATCAAACTGTCTGGATGTGTCATTTCCTGGTTCTTCCTTTTCCTCTATTTGAACATGGGGACATTTGCCCTGTTCCAGTCACCTGGCACTTCATCATTTTTCCAAGATTTCTCAAAAGATCAATTACCTGCATTGTGATTCACCTGGTCCTGGAGATTTAAATTCATTCAGAGCAAAAGGGTGTTCCCTTTTCATATTTCTATCTGTCTCAACTTTCAATCTTGCCCCTTCACCCTTCCCTTCCCAATATCCTGGTGGAAAACACTTTTTTAATGGAGAAGTCCAAACTAAAATTGCAGTTGGTAGCTCTGCCTTTTCTTTGTTATTTGTTAGCATTTATCATCTTTATTGGGCAGCTGGCATACTGATTCCCTTATTTTCCTTTTCTTTTGAATGCATTTAAAAAGCCCTTTTGTTATTCTTAGCTTTCTTGGTAAACAGCTCGTTCTGAGTTTTTGCTTCCTTGACCTCAACTCACCTCTCTAGTTCCAGGATATCTACACTTGTCCTTTGTGACATGGCCCTCTTTCCATTTCATTTATGTTTCTTTTTATTTATTTTGGGTCTTCTCTGATTTTTGTGTACCTTCATTGGCTTCTTTTTTTCTATCTTCCTTTTTTTTCCTCATTAGAATTATTCACAATTGTACTTTTGGTATCTCCTTCTTTAGGAACTCCCACACATCATAAGCTCTTTTCCAGTTAGCTTCTTTTGCCATAGGATCCTGTTTTTTTTTATTAAAATCCATTTGTTTGACATCCAAGATATGTGACTGAGTACACAGAGTTTTGGTTTCTCTTAAAATCAAGAACTCCAGTTTCGTATTATCAATTCCCCCCAACATTCCTGCCACTTGCTCAACTAAATTTTCCCTACTGATTAGTATCAAGTCAAAGATAACTGATCCTCTTGGTCTTTCTTCATCCTCTAAAGGTAAAAGTTGTCAGCAAGACCAGTCAGAAATTTCCTAGAAGGACTATGCTTGGCAGAGTTTGAACAATCTGCAATTTGTTTTTGGAAGATACTGTCCACATCTTTTTCTTGCCCTACTTCCCTGACATGCCCCTTGAATTGTGGTAGCAGTAGTGGCCTCTGGCAGCTGCTCAAGAATGCCTCCTGTTGATGTCAGCCTGAATAGAATCATATAGCAACTCTGAGGTATGAAATTAATAGGGAGAGTAAGTACATCTTCTTCTGAGTCCCTGTGCTGCATGCCACAATATAGTTATATAGATCCTGAGTCCTACACTACGGCCATCATTTCTCCACATAACAGCTTTCCAGCAAGCACTGTTATCTTTGTTTTATCCGTTTGGTATTCCACTTGCTTACTGATCTCCTGGAGTACATCAAATCCTGCAGCAGATTTGCAATCCAAAGAGTGGAGTGGTTGGGAAGGAGGGGGAAAAATCAATGAAGTTGCAGCTTAGTAAGCAAAGGTTATCATACCTCGGCATCATTAACCCTTCAAGGTAGGAAGGTAACAATACTTTGGTGATATTTTGTGCATAGCCTGGTGATGCTGAAGCACTATACCATTTCTGACTCTTCTTGCACCATGAATTAGAGTTTGTACACAGCATTCCTTTCCCCATTGTACTCCCTTCTCTGCAACTGCAGCCCCATCATGGTTTTTATTGCACCAAATGCTACACTGTCTTGCTGCAAAAGGGTCTGGGGATAACAGCTTTCTTTAAAACACATACACACAAAACACTTCACAGCTGCAATTCTCTGCTTCAGCACTTTTTTATCATTTCTAACAGATTTTTCCTCTTCCATCAGCAAAGAAAGCAAAACTAACAAAGAAAAGCCACATGGAGGGCAGAACAGGCATCCTCAAGGATTTTTGGGAGAGCTATGGGCACCAAGCCAAGCCAAATGCAGACCTCCAATTTAAGTAACTTGTGTGCTCATTTCAGAACTTATTTGAAGATAAGTCTCTGCGTGTTCTATTTTGTACCACACTGGATTTATAGATTTTTTTTCCCCATGCTGAATGATAGTGCAACATTTAACTGCTATGAAAAAGCATAAGTGCTGCTACTGAGGTTGTTGGGTTCTTACATTCAGCCTAGTACTTTTAGTAATCAACTGAATGGGAGCAATTCCGCCTCATGGTACCCTGTGTATCCCTAGAACCTTTTAAATCAGAGCTTCTTAGTTCATGATAGATGTATTTATCTACATATATATCCAAATATACCAATATTTGCTTTAATAATCTCAATTTCAGTCAGCACTGTTTCTTTAACAGCACTTATTAGGTTTGCCAGAAGTTTTGCCATTGTTACAGTGACTGGCAACAAAGTAGGTCATTAAATGAACCTATGGATGTAGAAAGCAAATTGGCCCAAGACTATCCATGAAGATTACAACTGTGATGATTTTTGAAGAGAGGAAGATGGCTTCTCCATTTGTCTTAATAGTAAAATTATTAACCTAGACTAATGGTAGCAGCAGAGGACATTCCTAGCAGGGCAGACTCCATGGTTTGTAGACTCAAGACAGGATATAACCCTGTTTCACCTACTGAGGGAGGCATTCAACTAGAAGATAATCTATCAATTCAAGGCATTAAGGCATCCTGAATATAGAGAGGAATTCTGATTCTGTCACACAGTGAGTAAACTAAATTAGTAATTATTGTGGTTTTTTGTCTTAACACCATTTTTTTCCTATCTGTCATATTCTAAAACTTCCCAAATAATGCATTTCAAAAACAGCAAAGGCAGCAACTCTTACTATAGCCACAAAAAGCATCAGAATAGAAAATGATGAAGGTGTTCAGGCAGTAGATAATTTAGCATCTCCTAAATCCAAAGTAAGCATTCTCTAATTAGGTATAATTCCTCCCTATATTCAAAAACGACTTAGAGATTTAAATTTATGTATTTATTTATTTATTTAAATTATTTATTCAGCTGCTCATCTCACAACAGTAACTCTGGGCAGCATACAAAGTTAAAGCAACCCTAAACCTAAATCATGACACCCAAGGTCAAGATAATAAACCCAACTTGTAAAAACAGCACTACCAAAAACTCACCTAACTACCTTGCCCAAATGCCTGGGGGCAAAAGAAAAGGAAAAGAACAATGCTACAGCTTTTTAGGGATCAAAAAGCCATTCAAGAATTCTATCAAGTAAAAATAACATTATTGTTGCCATGTGACAATGAAGTCTCACACCAGTCAAGGGAAGCATTGTAGGATCCACAGTGTACATCTACCTACTAGGGCAACTACACAAGTTCAAAACAAGCCTTTGACCAGTGGGAGAGACACCATTGGTGAAAGAGATTCCATCTCCCCACTGCAGAACCTCATGTACCTTCCTGTCCCCACAAATCACCTCTAATAGCACTAAAGCTGCTGGAGGACATTTGAGAACCTGAGAGGAAAGGAGGAATCTCATTATGCAAAGAGAAACTTATGCACACAATGCTGAATGAAACCCCCTAAAACCACTGCCATTATTTCAGGTCTGCATATATAAAAGAGATGAATGTTTCTCCTCCTCTTACTCCTGATTCAAAGAAAGGACTTCAGAAAGTAATGAATCAAGTATAATGAAAGAGTGGCGAAAGCTCATGATGGGGTTCAGACATTGTGCTCAGCTGTAATTAACTGTGGCTCAGTGTGATCTGAGAACCAGCCACTGGTGGTTATATGTACGGCATGGTTTAGGGTTTAACATAACCTGGTTTATGCTACACATGTTTTAACAAACCATAGCTTAGTATGATATAGGAACTCCATCACTGCTGCTTCAATGGATTTTTAGCTTGAACATCATTTACAAATCTTTTGCAGAAACACCATACTAGCTTGGAAGCTTCAACAGGATTTAAGCAATGGTATGAAAGCTCTGCACGTTAATAAGCTGCTTCTCGCTCTCACAGTACAGAGAAAGATAAACACAGAGAAAACAGCACAAGTTCATGCCACTGATAATCACAATTTTAGAACCAGCTTCACCGCCTTCTTTGTTATGGTCATAATTTTGGATATATGATTTTAATCCAGCCATAGCAGCTAAGCCAAGCTGAGAACTTTACAGTTTTTATCTTCCAGTATGAAACAACCAACCAACTCTGCTTTTTGCCCCTTCTCCTGAAGATGCCAAATGAATTGGAAGTTCTAGCAACCCCTAAGATTTACAGGGTCTCATCTGAGTACCCCACTGTTCGCTTTACTCCTTCCCCTTCCTTCCCTTTTTCTACTAGCGCAGAAACAATGCTTGGTCCCTGAATGACCCCATGCTCATCATTTTCCTAATGCAAACAGGCCTTGTTCAATCAATATTTATGTCCCTATCATTCACTGCTGCAACATGGAGCCATAATGAAGCATAATGGGGGTAAAATTCATGCCTTGTAATTACAAATGAAAAATTAACAGAGTTTTCATTTATCGTCTATTGTTTTCCAGATATTGCAAAGATATAGCTGATGCATGGTCAATAGATTAATTAAACAATCTGGATAATACAGGCTATACATGATTCGTCTCAATCGTTTCATTATCCCAAGCAGACTTGAAAAGTGCTTGCCCAAATTGGATTGCTGCCTATTGATGTAATGTCAGGTCCCAGCTTGTGAAAGCCAAACTGTAGGGCAATGAGGCCAGTCAACAGACACTGGAGTTTGAGAAGGAAGGCAACTGCTAGTTTTAGTTATTTCATGAACACAGACTGAGAAGACAATGCCCAACTCAGCAGATCTGTTAACTGGGTATCCTAGCTAGGATAAGAAGTTTAATCAGAACATAAATACTTCTCATTCTGACTGGTCTCATTCAGACCCAGAGTTATAAATGAATACAAGGATGCAAAGCTGGTTTTCTCCAGATGTTTGCAACTCCAAGTCCTATAGACCCAGTCAACCTGAGGCAATCATCTAGGAATGTGTGGACTATCATTCAAAACATCTGGAGAGCACTAGGTTTCTTACCTGTGGTTTAGTTTCATAAGCTACAATTGAGTTGTATTTTCCCATTCCCTCTCAACTTTACTATGAAAGGAAACTGAAAGTTCCTCCTCCCATTTTGTGGTTAGTCCATGAATTTAGCATTCATCTCTGCAGTGTTAGATTACCTTTGTTTGATTATACCTTGTTCTGGAAGATTTTAATGTCCACACTGAGGTTGCAGAATTAGGAGTGGCTCAAGATTTCATATCCTTCATCATGACCTGTCCTAATTAGTATCTGGCTTCATGCACACTGCTGTATGCATGTTGGATCTGATACTTTGTTTGGAAGGAACTGATGATCCATAGACATCAGTTCTATAACCACAGTGATGCCAAAATAACTCACAATACATTGCACATGCATTTGTAAGGAATGGAATATGCACTGCAATATCACCATTCATGTTTTGTCTCTTTCCCCTTCCCCTTATCCCTCTCTGTGGATATTTGTATCATAATCTAATGTGGAGAAGTCCCAAGTGACTCCATTGTCATGGAGATACCACATCCTAGTAATTTTTAAACTAAGGTACAATGGAAGGGGTCTGAAAATGGGTAGCTCCCACTCTCATAGCCTTCCAGAATTTTGCAAACTTCCATTCTAGGAATGATACTTGATTTTAAGCTGTCACTGAATTAACAGAGGGTAACTGATAAGAAGCAAGTTTGCACAGTTATATTTACAACACTGCCAGCTGCCAACCAAATTTGATTACAGATATTTATGACTTGGTCAGATCCTCTTGACTGCTATAAGGTGCTCTATGTGGGGCTACACTTGAATGGTGTTTGGAAGCTGCAGCTAATGCAAAATGCATTAGCTAATCTGTAAACCAGCGCAAGGTACACAGAGCCAGTGCTGGTTGCTAAGTGCTTACCAGGCACAATTTATAATTTTGGTATTGACTTTTAAGAAGCCCTGAACAGCTTAGTATCTAAGTGACCAGTTTTCCTGTTACAAATCTGTTCAGCCATTAAAATCAGCAAGAGAAGCTCTTTTGAAGATGCCCGTTATTTGAGGCCATTTTTCAAGCCGCAGGAAAGGGTCTCAGATTATTGCATATACTTTACTTATTTATTTATAATTTACATAGCCACCCACCTCACACAAGTGACTCCGGGCAGCTTACAAAATTAAAAACAAACAATCCCCCCAAACATAACCCCCCTGGTGCCCAAGGATAAATGATTAACTATTAAACATCCACATTAGCAGAGCTCATCTCCACCCTGACCCAGCCTAAGGGAACAGCCAGGTCTTCAATACCTTGCAAAAGGCTTAAAAAGGTTGGGGCCACCCGAATCTCCCGTGGGGATGCTATTCCACAGGGCATGTGCAGCCACTGAGAAGGCACAACTCTGGGGTCCAACAAGATAACGTCGTTCAATAGAACAGATCTGGAACATGCTGTCTCTACCAGATCTGGTGGGGCAAGCAGAAACAATAGGAGAAAGGCGATTCCACAAGTAGCCTGGCCCTATGACATGAAGGACTTTATAAGTGAAGACCAGCAGCTTGAACTGCACCCAGGAGCCTACCAGGAGCCAGCGAAGTTTGCAGAGCAGCAATATTACATAGGTGTAACAAGAAATACCAAAAACTGCTTGTGCCACTGCATTCTGGACCAGCTGCAGCTTCCAAGTACTCTTCAAGGATAGCCCCATGTAGAGCGCATTACAGTAATCCAGACAGGAGGTGACTAAGTCATCAGTCACCATGAGCAAGGCCTCCCAGTCCAAGAAAAGGCACAATTGGTGCACAAGATAAACCTGTGCAAAAGTCTCTCCCTCCCCCCAGCCACAGCTGTCACCTGCTCTTCAAGTAAGAGCCAAAAGTCCAGGAGGACCCCAGACTGTGCACCAACTCTGTCTATGGAAGTGCACCCCCTGCAGACTTAAAGATGGAAAATCCCCAGAACCAGGGGGCATTAAAACCCACAACGACTCCATCTTGCCAGGGTTGAGCCAAAGCCTGTTTTCCCCCATCTAGAGACCCTTATAGCCTCCAGGCACCGAGAAAGGACCTTGACAGCATCAGTTCACCAGCCCAGTTTTCTTGGCCAAGAGAGGAGATGTACAACTGGGAATCATCAGCATATTGATGATACTGAACCCTTGCCAACAGATGACCTCACCAGCAGCATCATATAGATGTTAAATAAGAGTAGCAAGAGAGTAGAGCCCCAAAGCAGTCCAGGAAGCAGGGGCCTCAGGCTCAACCTCTCCCCCTCTACCAAGAATGACTTGCAACTGGCCCTGGAGAAAGGAGGAGAACCACCATAACATGATACCTCCCACCCCCAACCCCCTGAACCAGCCCAGAAGAATACCATGATCAATCATATGGAAGGCCACTGAAAGATCAAGGAAAGCCAGGATGGATGCACTACCCCCATCCCAAGCTCAATGGAGGTCATCCACAAGTGCAATCAATGCTGTTTCAGGACTATAACCAGGCCTGAATCCTGACTGAAAAGGGTCCAGGGGTTGCTTTTGGTCCCCCTTTCTCAGCATTTAGACAATCTATAATAATATGTCTCTTTCATCAGGTTTTCAGTTGCTCAGTGGTTTAACACTGATTTTAATGTTAAGGTATGGGGTTTTTTTGTTTGTTTTCTAACAATTTTGTTAGCCACTTTGCATATTCATCACAATAAAAAGATGAGGTATAAAGTAGTAGTAGCAGTGATTTTAACTGTGAGTAATGAAAACAAGTCAACTTCATAAGCTACAATGTTGACTTGGGTCAAAGTCACAATTTCTCTGATGACTTACAATTCATTTATAACAGAAATCTGCAATTTCTGTATGCTCAAGCACTGCATCAGGCTCCAAGTGGGAGAAGTCAGGAGCTTCAAGGTATGTAATCTGAATCAGAAAAGCTGAAGACTCCTCCTGCCCACCCCACCCCCCACCATTATACCTCTTAAAATCTCACATTCCTAGCATGTGAAGAAAGGGCCAAAGTCCTTGCCCATCCATTTGGAAGGTTCTGAAGGCCATCAAGGGATGCTGGTGGCCACAGATGGGCCCAAGCCACACTCTTTGTATCTCTGACGTAAACCACTATTTAGCCTTGCACAAGGATGCAATCAGTATTGAACACATCCTTCAAATAGAGGGGTTTGGTTTTGGAAATGCTCATGTGCTGCATTAATATTCTTAGCATTCGGTAGAACTAGTATTCCTGCAGGCATTATGGGGAAAATGTTTCAATTGGGAAAGAAAGAAGTATCTTCACAAAATTAGAAACATTGCATCAACTGACTTTAATGAGCACAGAACGCACATTAGCCATGTTGATATTGGAATAGGCAGCTCAATTAATTAATTTCCTGAAGAATTAATGTTCAGAACCCATACCTTTTGCTTAATCTTTTAAATGTCTTTGCCAGACTGGTTGCTATAAAAACTACAGAAATTGAAATAAATAATGTAAATTATCAATCAAGCCCAGATTAAAGTACAGAAATTTTTGTTCTGGTAATAGTATTTGATGCGAAGATAACACTGTGCAATTTGTCAGAAGACAGGAGAAGCCCATGTACAGTGATGTAATGTACAGCCGTGCAATATTTGAAACTGAAGAATCTGGCTCAGATTAAAGCAAGAATAAACTGTGAATAAATGATTAAAAAATAAGGATATATACATGATGTTCATATAAATTGGGAACCTAGTGGCAGAGGTCAGAACAGCAGTGTTATGCGGAATAGAAGGCAGAGCCCAAAGCAGTAAACAATACAATGGGGTGGATAGATGGACTAAAGGAAAACATCTTACAAGATGTATTATTTTCTAGTTGGTTGGAAAATCTCTCCAAAAGCTACAAAGAGCAAGAGTCACAGCCAGAGGCTCTTGAGAGCTGCTACCAAGCCAAAGAGAAATTGCTGCTAGGTCAGTCCCAGGACAGGTACCCCGGGGAATCCTAATGGGTTCGGCATGACCAATGTATGTCCTTCTTACCATTAGAAGCAAACTTAGTGCTACCGAGCTAAAGTTGATTAACATACATTTACATTTTGCAATTTACCATAACAGCAATTATCCTAAATAACCTTAATGTGATGAAGGGGAGAGTGATTTTTCACATTTTAGTGCAGCAGCTTGTTACACAGAAGGGGTAATGCAGGATGTTTAATACCTTCTCCAGCCTGGCACCATCCAGACGTGTCAAACAACTCCCAAAATTCCCAGGCAACACAGACATTTTGAAATATCCTAGCTGAAATCTGTCTCAAGCTAGTACAGTGCTGGGAACATCAGATGATTTTGCCTTCCAGCAAAAGAAGCAACTGAAAACAAACCATTCTAGCCGAGTCGACAAAGTCCTTCACTATGGAATGAAAAGGGTTTTTCCATTTGTCTGGCAAATTCAGAAGTCAGAGGATGGACCTTGAATAAACTGACTACTGTATAGGACAAATAATCTGTGACAGGAGATTTGAAGCATGCCAGTCTTATGGATGGGGATCCTGCTGGTCAGTTTCAAATGTCTCAGATGGAATCTTAGCAAAGATGCAGAATTTGTGGGGAACTTTAAAAAAACGGCTGTTTTGAGTGAGGCCTTTCAGCTTGTCAGCTGGGGATGTCAAGAGAGATCCCTTGTATGACCTGGCACAGCTATGAGAGCAGCCAGTGGGGGTCTAGGAGCCCAAGAGGGGCTGTTAAAAGCAGGACAGATGAGATTGCAAGCAGAATTTGCCAGTCTAATCAAAGAAAATGTCTATTCCCATATTAAACATCTCTCTCCAACCTAATTTTCTCTTCAGTTTTCTTACTGTAATGAAATCAGTGTCTGGATCTCCTCTAATGTAGTTGTTGTTGTTGTTGTTGTTGTTCAGTCGTTAAGTCGCGTCCGACTCTTCGTGACCCCATGAGCCATATCGCGCCAGGCCTTCCTGTCCTTCACTGCCTCCCTGAGTTTGCGCAGTTTCATGCTCACCTCTAATGTAGTAGTTAAGGGCAAAACTAAATATGTAAGTTATCTGTGCTTTTATCCAACAGGAATGGAAGGACCTGTCTTTTACATTAAGAAAGAACACTTATTTTAAGCAGGTACCTGTCCTCAATCTGGTTTTGATATCAGAAGACAATTGGAAAGAGGTAAGGAAATGTTCAAAGCTTTTCAGAAGTCTAAAAAATAATCTAGATTCCACTCTCTCTCCCTCCCTCCCTCCCTCCCTCCTTCCCTTCCCTTCCACACACACACACACACACACCTTTTTTAAAATTAAGGATTAGATCTGCTTTCACACACATAGGTTTTATAGCAAGACAAAGAAACATTTGTAGTTGTCCCACCCATCTAGCTTAAGCATATGAACTTTCTACAGAATGGTTGAAAGACAATTGCATCTTGGCCCTATAACCTAAAATGACTAGAACAAATCATATGGGAAGGTAAGGACCCTTCCCCAGGGGGACGTGGTGGCGCAGCAGCTTAATGATGCTGAAAGTTGCCGGCCAGAAATGGTCGACGCTTCAGCGGTTCAAGTCCAGCCTTCGCGTTAACAGGGTGAGCTCCTGTTTCCTCCCCAGTTCCTGTCAACCCAACAGTTCGAAAACTCACGTGAGTAGATAAATGGGTACTCTCATTCCGGTGGGAGGAAAAATGCTGGCGGCGCCTTGCAAAAGGAATCAGGAGCAGTTGCCAGTAAGCGCGAAACCGCGCTCGCCCGAAAAGGGCGCGAAGCAACGGAAATTCCACCTCCTGCGCACGCCAGCTGGGCTCTGCTCTAGGAAGGAGGCTCTGGCAAACCACTTCGAAACACCTTGCCTTGAAAACTGCAAGGACTCGTCCAAGCAGTCACTACAAATCTGAAAAGAAAAATGCTGTAATATTAAGAGAATGGAGAAGAAACCAGTGAAGGCCAACACCCAGTTCTAGCACCAGCCAGTAGGATGTGTAACGTTTATGCTGGCTTCCAAAGGATCAGTCTGCTAGAAATCTTGGTCAGTAAATCACCTAGGGGGAAAAAAAGTCTGATTTGGATTTAGTGTATTATATAAGCCTAGTAACTGCAGTTTGCAAATGAGGATTTATAAATAAGTCAATTGTGCCTTATTCAGCTGAAAAAGACATACTTTTAAATATATATCCTTTAATTTATTCCTCAGGTTATGGATTATTAAACTATCAAGAATTCTGAGGTAATTTAATTTCTATTATCTCCCGAAACCAACCAAGCTCTTTCCTGACCCAGAAATCAAGAAACCCAAATAGGTGGTCAGGTCATACAGCTCTTAATTTGATCTTATTAGCAGTGAATTGAAGCCACAGCTATCATCTAAAGTCATATGTGAAAACAGCACCATCTCTCTCATGGGCCAGACCTGTGTGTGGCCTCTGCCTCCTGTTTATTTTCTCTTTTCTGCATACGCACAGCCACCAGTTACAGCCTCAGCCTAGGTTTGGAGAATGGGATTTGTCAGCTAAATTGTGCTGCAGAGCCAACCACATGCCTTCCCTACAAATTAATCTGGGAATTTACTTGTAATTAATCCAGCATATCACCATTTCCTCAACATAATTAAGTTATAATTTTACTGTGTGTTTTTTTTTTAACTAAGAAGACAGAATGCTTCCCTTGAATATACTGTCTTTAAGTGTGCCATTCGTCCAGCAGTTAGGGCAAATTACATAGTGTCAGGTTCTCAGGTTCTTTTGCAAAAACTGACCCTAATGAGTTGTGTGACCATGTTCTCATACCACAGTGCATGGTATCATCTGTGCAACATGTAACTGTTGACAGGGCATCTTTGAAGGCATATGTCTTTTCATTTCTTCTGCTCCCATTTCTCTGCATATGCAAATTGCACTTTAAAAAGTGAATAAAAAACAGATGCAAGCATGATGATGGGGCAGGGGAATGTTTTCCCATTATGTGTTCAGCGCAGAACAAGCTCTTAGGCCTGCAAGTCACTGATTCTTGTTGGAAGTGTCAAGAAATTTTAGCTCATGGTATCCAAGAGAGCTGCAGACATTTAGAAAAATGCTAGCTTTCCTTAGCCTCAGTGTGCCTCCAGTTCCTTTGTGCCCATAAAATAGTGGGAATGGGGAGAAGATGAGAAATGTTTTGAAGTCTGTAATGTTTACAAAGTACTTTGAACGCAGCAGATGAAATGCAAAGCAGAATGCTGTGAGAAGCTCATCTGATCATGCTCACAAAAACGACTGGTTCCAATCATTCATAAACTATCCAGCAGAAAAGATTAATTTGACTTCAGGATAAACTCTTGCCAGTTAACCGGCTCACCTGTTCTGCACCCAAGTGGATTTTACTGTAATCCCCAAGTGGGATACACACAAGGACACACCCCATGCTCCAACAAATCTGTGGATGACTATTGCTTATAAAAACACTCAGCAAGATATCTAATGCCCCCGGTAGGGACCTTACACAGCAACACCAAACAAACCTATGATAACAAACCTTCTCAATCAATGGCAAGAGTTAAAGGTAAGGGACCAGATAAAGGGGGAAAGCAAGTGAGTGTAGTGAAATAGGTGAGTGACACTGTAGACAGTGAAGCTACACAATTAGTTAAGATGACAGATTAGATAATTGGAAAAGAGATGAAACAAAAACAGAGATTAAAGACACAAAAGCAAGAAGATTAGATTAAGAAAAGGTAAGAGATGACCCTGGGTGAAAAAGCAAAGAAGTAGCCTTTTCTAACTTTGTTATGGTTAGAAACATCCTAAGATCCACATATTATACTAAATTTTCCATACAATGAGGGAGAGCCGACAAGCATGTAGTTCTGTCCCTCTTTGCCACCCAATCATATCCTGTCATTCTCTGATGCTAAGGTCACCCAAATCATTAAACCCTAAATACAGGTTACCAAAGAATAGTTGCTCTGTTCAAATATCATGCCAAACAAAATTATGGCTGCATTCAAGTAATATCCTAAGATGTACAAAAGCATAAACTATCCAGCCCCATTTAAACTTAGTCTAACATGCTGCACAAACCTTGCCCATACATCTGCTGTGCACATGTAGATGCCACATAATGTAGAATCTAAACTCATCCCATTCCTGCTTTGCTTCATGGGGCTGCAAGAGGACTTAGATTGCTCTGCTCCTTTCATACAATATTGACCACGGACTGTACCATTTTTGGATCATTGCTCAAGGCCCAATTAGTATGCACACATTACGAATGTTGAACTCTGAAAAGCTTCATTTCCAGAGTTTCTGGTCGAACAGATATAACCATCTCAATCCAGTAAACCGTAATTTATTGAATCAAGTATAAGTATTATAACTGTATGTTTATTCCTGTTCCTCCCTCTTATCTTTTCTCACTTTTGTTCATACTTCTGAAGTTTGTTAGAGTCTCCTTCCATCTCAGATCATATAACAGTACTGAAAACTACATTTTCATTTGGGTTTAAGCCATGTCAGTAATTACAGCCTAGGCTAAAGTTCCCCAGTTCAAATGTTACAAGAAGTTGGCTTAACAAATAATGGAGATGCTAGAGTAGAAAGGAAAAGATGGTGCACATGAGCTGAATTCTCATTCTCATCACAATATACCCATCTTTGCTGAATCATTTTACCTTCCCTCTCTGGTAAGGAAACTCAGGAGGGATATTTGGCTACATTCTTGCACAGATATAACTCTGCCACCCTTGAGGGTGAAATAGCCAGAGAGAAGTTGGTTCAGAACTTTTCTTTTTTAGTCTTCCCAGGAGCAGAACTAGATGATGGGGAAAAAAGACAGAGACATCCCCTCCAGGTTTCAGGAAGAGTCAATCACACCCAGACTTCTTAGAACAGTAAGGTATCAGAGTACATTCATAATTTTCTTTAATTTTGGATGAGCTCAAAGTCTTGCCCAATTCCTTTCTCAGCTATTTTTCCCTGGGCCTCTGTCTCCCTTCTGGATGAGACTTTATTGTTTGTTTACACTTCCTTATAGGCACCCACTGGGTGACAAAATGTGCATTGTGACATCGCAAGCAAATCCTATGACATATGTACCAGTGTCTGATGTTGGGACTGAATTACAAAAGACTAGGTTTGAAAATTGTGACTTTGCAATGCATAATCATCATTTTTTCTTCATCATGGCTTGTAATGGACACTTTTGCATTTACTCTTTAAATGAAATCCTTTTTCTCTAAGCTTACCTTCATGTTTCTCTTTGGTACTGTGTTTTCCAATAAAATAAATACTGTTTTTACAGATACATTTTTGCTGCCAGCTTGTGCCTTGGGGACCATAATGTGGTAACAAGCCTCTGACAGCCTGGGTCTCTACAGATTGATTATCTATTGCTGGTTTTAAACTGCCCTTAGTTTGGTTTGGTTTTTGTCTGCTTGTTTCTTGTTTCACTTCTCTTTTTGCAGAAAGAAGAAGGCATTGTCCTTATTTAGCCTTGCTCCTTTTCTCCTTGGTGGGGGAGGGGAGAATTGCAGGTGGTAGCAAGTACAAGGTGAAGGCCACAACTGCTGCCTTTATGCCAGGCTGTCCTGGTTTGGTGGGTCAAGCCCAGTAATGAGATTTTTCACAGATATGTTGCCGTCTAGATCTATGCTTATGTTCTTACCTCAAGGTCTCCTAGATCAACATAGTCTTTCACACACAGAAACAGAGCTGTGAAAATAGTTTTTCCATCATTAAAACAAAGTTCTGGTATATGGATCACAAAGTAATTTGACTTGATATACATAATATAAAAATCAGAAACAGAAATGGTAACAAGGAGGAAAACCACAAAGAATTAAGGCTAAGATAAAAATTAGGGTTTTCCTATAACTATTATCCACTGCTTAGAGGAAGTCCCCAAATGGAAAGTCACATTAGGAGAACCAGTATTCACTGATCTGAATAATAATTTATAAAATGTCTACAGACCATATTTACAATCCTAAATAAGGTCAGCTTTTTTCCTTTACAACCAACCAAACAGACAATATTTCTAATATATACTCTCATGGACATAATATTCTGCCCAGTTATAGTACTGAAATGGCATTGATCACACTTGTGGATGACCTCTGCCAGACTCTGGATGGGGGTAGTGCATCCATCCTGGTCCTCCTTGATCTCTCAGTGGCCTATGATACTATCAAGCATGGTATCCTTCTGGCACAGCTCAGGGGATTGGGAGCGGGAGGCACCGCCTTACGGTGGCTCTCCTCCTTCCTTTGAGGCCAATTCCAGTTGGTGTTGTAAGAGGGGGAGAGATTGAGCTTGAGTGAGGCCTCTGCTTTGTGGGCTGCCTCAGGGCTCTATTCTCTCTCCACTCCTTTTTAACATCTATAAGACACTGCTGGGTGAGGCCATCCGTCAGCATGGATGCGGCATCATCAGTAAATCTTAGTGGTGGCCAAACCTTTCTGTTCATTTGGCATCTTCAGGAGAAGGGGAAAAAGCAGTGGGAAACAATTGGTTGGTTGTTTCATAGTGGAAGATAAAAAGTCTATAAAGCTCTTACTTGGTTCAGCTGCTGTGGCTGGATTAAAATCATATATCCAAAACTATGATCATAACAAAGAAGGCAGCGAAGCTGATTCTAAAACTGTGATTATTAGTGGCATGAACTTGTGCTGCTTTCTCTGTGTTTATCTTTCTCTGTACTGTGAGAGCGAGAAGCAGCTTATTAATGTACAGAGATTTCATACCATTGCTTAAATCCTGTTCAAGCTTCCAAGCTAGTACGATGTTTCTGCAAAAGATCTATCAATGGTGTTCGAACTAAAAATCCACTGAAACAGCAATGATGGAGTTCCTATATCATACTACGCCATGGTTTGTTAAATCATAATGTGTGGCATAAGCCAGGTTCACACAGTATCTTAAGCCCTAAACCATGGCTTACATATAACCAACAGTGGCTGGTTCCCACTGTGTTAGGAGACTGTCCACTTGTTTAGAAGGGAGGGGGCACCAATCCTCCTTTCTGATGTCATCACTTCACCAACTATAGCCCCTAACCATTACTACTAGGCCTACCCTTCCCTATTTTCTACAGCTGTACTATTCTTAACACATCTATTAAAATCAGACTGCAACAAAGTTGAACTGAAATGATATGACTTAAAAACACAAACCTACATTTGGCATGAATGAATCTCAAGTTTACGTTTCTCTTCCATTGCTTCCAATTTCAGTTAACTATAGATTAGCAAAATGGAATAGAACCTGTCCCCTTCCAGATGTTCTTGAGCTCTGATAGCTGGTTATTCTTGCTAAAGTGAATGGAAGTTAGAATGCAGGAAAATGTGAAGCATAACAAATTTCCAGACTTAGTGAATTTCTTCCAACCACTGAACCACTGTAAACTATAGTTAATCTTAACTATAATTTATTTAAACATGCTAACTTTATACCACAATTTGAATGTTTCACCGACCCATAAGAAAATTTGGATCTCCTCCTAGCAGCTGCGTATGAAAAAACAGCCCATACGTCCAAGATCCCATGAAACATTATACAGTATCATGTTTTTGCCTACATATTGTTTCTTTACTATTGCAAGGAGCACATGGTTCACGTTATTTTTACGTAAGTCATGCATCTAGTGTACTTAAAAAGAATAAAATTATTTTTTCTATATATCTCAGGGGAATGGAACTGTTTTGATGGAAAACTCAGGGTAAATGAAAGAGAAGCTAATTTAAGCAACCAGATTGACGGAGTTGACAGTAACATAGCTTGTATATCTAGACAGGTAGGGCTTGATCTCCCAGCTCTTGGAAGAAGAGTTTGTTGATTTGACTGAGTGCTGAACCAGGTCTATAATGAGTTCAGTAGGAAGGAAGAGAACAGGGGAAATGAAATCTCTGACTGTTCAATGGATATCTAAAAGAATCAAATCTACAGCAAGTGTTAAGGAGAGGGAAGGTTCATCTAAAAGAGAATGCTATATAACATGCTCCCTCCAATGAGTTTCATTCTGCAATTTTAAAGAGTATATTTCTAGTACATGCTTATTTACACAGAGTGATTGTTAAAGCAAGGAAGGCAATTTTACAATAAAACTCTTGTTTTCAGTATCTTTAAAAATATATGTTGCAAGTTCATGGAACGCTCTGGTGTCAACAGAGAAATTGTATAAAATGTATAATGGCACTTCAAATTTATGTTGGAAATGTGAACAACAAGAAGGGACATTTTATCATGTTTGGTGGACATGTAAAAAAGCTAGAAAATTCTGGGTTCAAATGCATACACTGATTCAGAGGATTTCAAAGATTAATATACAATTGAGACCAGAGTTTTTTCTTTTGGGATTGATGGACAAACAGTTGGAAAAAAGTTATGGAACTTTGTTTTTGTACATGATAACTGCAGCGAGATTATTGTATGCACAAAGATGGAAAAATTCGGCATTATCCACAATGGAGGAATGATTTGGTGAAGATGATGGAACTTGCTGAGATGGCTAAATTGACTTCTTGGATCAGAGAAAAGACAATATCTATGTTTATTGCTGACTTTATTGCTGACCCCTTATAGACTTTATGCGTGAAACAGAAAAAAATGAATTTATGATTTATGGTTTTGATGATTAGACAGGATAGTTATAGAAAGAAGAGAGTTATGTTGTAACCATAGAGTAAGAGGTAAATTTATAATTTTACTTATAACTGCTGTAAAGAAGATCAGAAGCTACTTCTTTGTATTTTTTTCCTTCTTTTCTATTTTTCTTTTACTTTTTTTCCTTTCTTGCACTTTTAGCTTTCTCTTCGATTTCTTTTTCTTACTTTATATAATTTTGTATTAGTTTTTATCTTCCTTTTTAAAAAGTTTTTAATAAAAATTATATTAAAAAAGAAAAGAAATACATGTTGCAACTTTACACAATATGCCAGCTACACTAAAATGGGGTTAGGTTGTTTCTACTTCAACATATTGCATGGAACCAAGAATTGTCTTAGCCTGCTGTGTGAATGAGGCAATGTCAAAATATAGTTTATTTGTTTAGGACGAACATGTCATATATACATAGCAATTATGTCTAGCTCCTACTCTTTGGAATCGACTCTCCTCTGAACTTCATCTGGAGAACAATACTATCTCCTGAGCTTAAAAAAAGCCCTTAAAATGCTTTTTTCCCCCAAGACCTTTATGAAGATG
The DNA here is from genome assembly GCF_059951505.1 of Python bivittatus. Lineage (NCBI taxonomy): Eukaryota > Metazoa > Chordata > Lepidosauria > Squamata > Pythonidae > Python > Python bivittatus. The sequence continues at coordinate 105,900,371 of NW_028277030.1, forward strand.
GAAGAATCTTTCTTTGCATGGGCATTATTGGCTGCTATTAGAAAATGTTTTACATTGATTATTACATTGTTATTCTGCTGATACTGATCTATACTTATATTTTGTATCACTTTACTTGTACTATAAGATCTGCATAATCAAGGCTATGGTTTTTCCAGTAGTAATGTATGGCTGTGAGAGCTGGACCATCAAGAAGGCTGAGCGCTGAAGAATTGATGCCTTTGAACTGTGGTGCTGGAGAAGACTCTTAAGAGTCCCCTGGACTGCTAGGAGGTCAAACCAGTCAATCTGAAAGGAAATCAACCCTGACTGCTCATTGGAAGGATTAATACTGAACCTCAAGCTCAGATACTTTGGTCACCTAATGCGAAGAGAGGACTCTTTGGAAAAGACCCTGATGCTGGGAAAGATTGAAGGCAAAAGGAGAAGGGGACGGTAGAGGATGAGATGGTTAGATAGCATCACTGAAGCAATGAGCTTGAAACTGAGCAAACTCAGGGAGGCAGTGAAGGACAGGAAGGCCTGGCGCAATATGGTTCATGGGGTCACGAAGAGTCGGACACGACTTAACGACTGAACAACAACAACTTGTACTATGCTTATGGATAAGCATACACCAAATAAAACTACTACATTCTCAAGGAACAGAAGGCTTTAAGAATTTTCAATTACCCCACAGGGACTACTAATTTGTTTCTGGACTGACTATGTGCATTTGAAATTACACTAAAAGCACTTTTTTTTTTTTTTTTAATTGTTATGGGTCTTTTGACCTCGGGGACAGTTCATTTCCTATCTGCAAGCCATATGGCCTCACTCCAACTGCTTTAGAAGGTCTTGCAAGAGAAAGGTAGTTTGGTGTTTTTTTAGCTTTCCCCTATAGAAACCACTCAGGGTTTTTTTTCCCAAATGACCAGACAAGCACATACAGCATGACACAAAGGTACAGAAAGTGGGATGCAATTTTTTTTTTTTACTTCTTTTTTGCAAAGAGCCCTTTTTCACCTCTCCCTACCACCCAGACACTATTCAGAATTCTATCACAGGTTCTGCTTTCAACCATTTTTCTACTGTAGTCTCCTATAAAGGAAAAGGGGGTCAAAGTGACTTTCATCCAGATCACCACATGATTGTAACAGTCTCTATATCAAGTCGCCTTCAAAGACAATTTGGAAGCTACACTATTATAGAATTACCCTTCACCTGGGGTCGCTGCACTGATTGCTGGTAATTCAAAATGCTGGTTATTACTTCTAAGGCTCTATGCTGCATGGCACCAGGGTATATCAGGGGCTACTCTACCAAATTTGATTCTGCCTGCCCAATCTGATCATCCAGATAGGGCCTGTTGAGAACCCCATCTCCACATATGGTGCAAGGGCTTTGAGCGGGTATATGGCCCTCTCCATAATAATTCCCATCCTTAAACCATGCTGCCCCAGGAAGTTCAGTTAAAGCTGGCTTCTTTCTTATTCAGGAAGGCCTTGAAGATTGTTTGATTTCAATGGCCCTTTGGCCCCAGAGCAACTGTGGATGATCCATGGTTTCTTTGCATGGTATTTCAATGGGAAATGTTACATTATGCTTTTGTATGTTGTCTTTTCTGTGTTGGGAATTGCCCAGAATCTCACAGTTGAGGCAAAAATGGTAAAATAAATAAGTGAACAAAATTTGTTCATTTGTAATAACCATGTAAAAAGACATTCCTTACTGTGAGGTATAAAAAGCTGCAGTAGCTGAAATTTCCTTTGCTACTCAAATAATGAGCAGGCATGAGAGCCACACATTCTTTTGCGTTTGGCCACATTCCCATCATTGCCACCAAACACACACAGCTGCAAAGGCTGGAGAGAAATCGTAGCTTAGCACTCTTCATGTGTGTTGCATTTCCAAATAAAAGGATGAAAGAGCAGGTGGAATTGGAAAATAAATATTAAAATCCTAAAACCTGGAAAGATGCTGCCCATCAGTGTAGACAGTTGGTGTCCTCCAGACTTGTTTAACTTCATCTCCCATGATTCTGCAGCCAGCACAGCATCATGGGAGTGGAAGTAAAACCTATCTGGAGGGTATCACATTGGAGAAGGATGATCTAGTCTAAGGCAGCTTTCTCTGTTCAATTGGAAGTGATATGGAAGTTGAATGCTACATATTGTATTACTCTTTCTGCAGATTCATCTTGAACTTCTTTCTCTGCATTTATGTGCATCTGAAAAATTACACTAAAATACTTTTTAATGTGATGCTTTCTCAAAGGAGAAGTTGCAAGAGACACAGCTTTGAACATAACCTACATAAGCGATTCATGCAAACATCCCATTCAAAGAGCCATAAAAGCACAGTCAGCATCAAAGCAGCATAGTGGCACCTGTGACTACCTCCATGTTAGTTGTTGAAAAGTGACTGCCAAAATGCTAATCATTATGAGAGGTGGGAATGTCCAGGAGGTTTTCTTAGAAATAGATTTTTAAAAAAAACTCTTGCCATTTGTAAAATCAAAATTCACAGAATTTGCATTTTCCAAATTTACAGGCAAACTGTGGAATGCACATATGTGTAACTGTACACAAAAACGTATGCATTAAGAACCCACTGCACAAAAATGAACATAGTAAAGCACTTGAAAAAATGTATACATCAGAGAAAGTACAGATAAAAATGCAAATATTACAACACACATAAAAATGCATAGAAATTTTTGAGTGGGAGGGAATCAAATTCATAAATGGATGCGGGCCTAACCAATACTTTAGTAAAATGGAAAACTGAGTAGAAATCAAATTGATAAGTCCTGAATTGCCATACAACTTTATGTGACTTGCACACATTACTTTTTTTTCTTTTTCTCTCTCTCTCTCTCTCTTTTTTTTTTTTTTTTTGCATAAGGTTTCTCAAACCTGGATCCAACCTGACCATCCAGTATCATCATATTTAGTTTTCATGATAACATTTCCAATGGTCTGCACCTTTGTTTCCTGTAAAAAAAGATGGGGCAAATCATTCATGTACATGATGGGAGAAATTCAAAAATGAGTTTGGGTGTGAGCACTGCACTGCAATGTAGGGTATAGGGTATACATTCAGAAGCACAGCCTTACTCTCCCAAGCATATTATTTAACAAAAAGCAAGTATCAAGCCTCTCTCAAGCAGTTGATTAAAAAACCTTTATGTTTCAAACTGAGAAACGCTTTGAAGCTTTATCAGCGAGTCCTTTCCTCTGATGAGCTTTGCACTTTTTTGACCACAGACAAGCTGATACTGCCTAACACAACCCCGCAGTTGATGGGGTGACTGCCCTCTAAGTTGCTGTTAGTCTTCAGACTGAAGTGCTGATTCTGTTCCCATGGGGAAAAGCATCACATCATGCATTCTTGCAAACATCTACTGCTCCCCCTACACCATAAGAGAAGGAAGAGGAGGAAGCAGCTCTGAAATTAATAAATCTGAAGGGTATTATTTTTAATAGCTGTGACTATCATGGTTTTGTAACAATTGAATTCAAACAGCTTGGAATATTGTAGCAGAGGAAGTGAGGAAAGGAATCTAAAAAGCTCTTTTACAGGTTGAAAAGGAAAATATGGCCAGGTTAAAACACTCTAACAACTTGAAGATGAGTGGACTTCATCTCCCACATGCTGGCTGGGGAATTCTGGGAGCTGAAGTCCACATGTTTTCAAGTTGCCAAGGTTGAGAAACACTGCTCTAGATATACTGTGCTACAATTCCAATTATCCTCAGCCAGGATAGTGAAAGGGAATGGTACTTACTGCTAATGATAGGGAAAATTTCTGATCATTCCATAGTAAAACTTCTTTGAAATCCATGTTCTTTCTGTCCTACTAATGGATATGTTTGTGAAGTCTGTTTAGTTATTTAAAAAAGGCAAACAAAATCCTCATTCATCAGGACCAGCCAAATCCAGTACTGTAGGCATAGCTATTCTCAGCACAGAGAAATACTTCTTCTCCCTGCCTGTACCTGTTAAAGATGAGGAGACTGTCAGAAGTAAAGGGGTGGCAACTTTAATTTATCATCACAACCATAACTGAGATTCATAACCAGGATTCAAAGCTCTGTAAGCCTAGATGGGAGAAATCTGTCAACTGTATTTCTTTCACATTTCAGAATTTTTAAATCAACTTCTTTCTGCCCTATTTATGAAAAAAAAATGGCAGATTTCAATAAGGATGTACTGTATTAAAACATTATTTGAAAAAAAAAACTCACTTATTCCTCAGTCCAGCACATCTAAAGCTGGGGAAGACTGCAGTAAAAAAAAAAAAAAACTGCCTTTTTCCTGCCCAGGACATTCCCAGCCAGTGACATGAGTGGAAAGCTTGATTAAGACTCTGCCCACTGGTTTAATTATTGCATATTTAGACCTGCACTGAAAACATGGATATTCAGAGTTTTCACATCACTTATTAAAAATAAATCAGAATCTGAGTTAGTATAAGGTTGCAGCGTTCACTAAAGTCATTAAATCTGAACAATCATTAAGCTTGGAACCAAACCAATCTGTAGAACTAGTGTAACCTTTAGCAGACAACATACTCCCAAAGGAAAAATAAAACAGCCTTTTGGACTGATAGTTACAAATTTCAGTTCAGATTATAAATGAATTTTCATCACTTGACATCTGTTTGCATGTATGAATGTGCCGTGAATGACTGTAGATTATACTGTAAATAAAGCCATTCTTATCAGCCAATCCTCCAGCCATAATGCTATTCACTTACACACTCTTTCAGCCCCCATCAACAACAACAGCAAATGGGTTCATGCACTGCTCCAAGGCATAGTGTGATTTGTTTAGAGTTTAGCAGTGAATAAGCTATACTGGCATCTCAGCCAGGGTGGATTATTCAACAAGTCATGATTAAAACAATTATTTTACAATATGTGAATCCAGTCACAAGATTCAAGTGTAAAAATATTAAACAACATACATAGGTGTCAGCCCCCCACCCACCCACACTATGCCCACATTCCCAAGAATATATCTACAAATTAAGTTTGATGAGGGATAGCAACGTCCTTCATTGTCGTACTGTAAGTTGTGAAACACGCTATCTACACTCTTCTAGAATGCAGATGGAATACTTGTACTGGACTAATCCATATGGTTTATTAAATTTCAGTTCAGTTCAGCTGTATACTCAGTTGCTGGAGAAGCGATTCTCAATCTACACAGAACAAGTTAAAAGAATCCTGGTGAATGCTGCTACTTACAGAAATACAGAATAGTTTTCTGTGCCACTTTACTAGAAATATACCAAATTATGCCAAAAACAGAGAAAAAAACAGGAATGTCTTTAATACAAAGTCTGCCTAACCCAATCTAGGCTAGTATCTATTTAACTTCACTAAATAGATTTACACTAAAAAGTCATGGAAGTGACACACTGAAGTACAATTCTTTAAACAACATGCAACAAGTGTTATTAGACACACAGTAAAATCTTAGGTCTGTTTATTTGGAAGTAAGTCCCATTCTGTTTAGTGTGGCTTAGTTTCAGGAAAGTGCAAACAAGAAATGTACAAAGTGGAATTTACTTCGAAATAAGCATACACAGGATTACAATGCAAACATTCCTAAAAGAATGCAAGTCCTGCCATATGGTAAAACCATAGGAATATTTATTGTGATTTTTGAGTGAATATTAGTACTTGAAATGAAAACCAGAAGTTAAACTTAAGATCTACTGTGGAAAATATATATTCTGAACTTTGTACTGTGGTAAAGAACGTAGAATAGTCACAGGTTTAAAATCAAATACATGCATCTTTGCAGAGTTTAATCTTCAAATTACAGACCTAGGAAATGCACCTCATCCCCAAGAACACCACCAAACCATTCCAGTCTGAACATCTCTTTTTTTAATCATTCACAAAAGCAGAATATCCTGTTAAACAAGAACATTTTAAAGGCATTAAGGCCATTTTCACAAATGACACTGAAATTTGTTTTTCACAGGTCCCATTTCTGCATCTTGAATATAGAATCCCTCCCAGTTAAATGCACATTTGATTTCAAACTGCCTCTCACTTTCTGTCCAGCTATAGCAGAGTTAAGAAGTGAACCCATTTCAGATTTAACAGGCTTTAGTGTCTGCTTGTGAAAATGCCCTAAAACTGAGAAAGAAAAAATACAATCTCCATCCCTATCTGTTTCAAGCAAGTACTATACTTAAGGGGCCAAACATAAAATAATTCCTGAATGATGTTTTTGGCTTCCAGCTATTCCACAACTCTCCTTTAAGGGTGCCAGAAGCATCACTTAGAATCCAATATCACAGGAGCCCCTATGCATTTCTGCATTGGCTTTCATCTTCGATCAGGCCAAACTACTGACAGCCTCCAAAGGGGGGGAGGGGGGTCAGGGAGGCTCAGAGGATCTTGCTACAAGGAATTACTTTTAGGCACAATGTTTTATGGGTTTTTTTTAATTTTTAAACTTGAACATTAGGCACAATGTTTAACGTTTATCTCTCTTTAAACTTTAGCATTTTACACTCACCCACACACGTGTGTGTGTAGATATATAATAAACACACACACACCGGACAAATCAGTATCATTTTCCGGAAGACTTGTGTTCACATTCTAGCCAAGAACGTTTTAGCCTAGGGTGTTGTGTAAAGTCAGCCACTATCCCATCCAAATTATTATTTAGTAGCGGAACCCAGAAACTTGTGTTGACTACATGAATTATGGTTCGGTTCACCTTGGGAAAGCATATCCTGTAAATCCAGGCGGCTGACCGCCTTTCAAAGACACCCCAATCAAGTCACCAGGACACGTTTCAACAGCGAGCGCGACCCCCCTCACCCTCTTTGCCCCCGCTCTGCGAACGGAGGTTAAAAATACTTGGCGGGGGAGTCCTCTTTCTTTTGAACGGGAATCTGAGCGAGGCGGCTCACTCCGCCGAGCGACCGCAGCCGTCAAGTTGGAACCCAAGCTCCGCCTGAGCAAACGACGAGCAGGTGTCTGGTCACCACGTGGGTTTTGAGATGCTGATTTGTTGTACCCGAACCAACTTGGCTACTTCGATCTGAAGTATTCCCGGCCAGCTTTAAAGCCCCGCTGTCCCCACACCGGTATTACACAGTCCCGTTCTCCCTCGGTCCCTATTCCCCGCCAAGATCCCACCGAGGAGACGCGAGGCGACGCGAGGCGAGGCGGGGCGGGCCCTTCACGTACCTTTGGCGTCTGCCGCCCTTCGGGTCCCGCCGCTTCCAACTTCCTCCTGGCCCCGAGAAAGAGGAGGAGAGCGGCGATCCACAGGATCCCCAGGACAGACAACACCAGCCTTCGACTCAGTCGCCTCATCGTTAGTTGGAGAAGAGGAGGAAAGCGGCGGCGGCGGCGGAGGGGAGAGAAAAGTCTTCTCGCTTTCGAAAAGCGGCGAGGCGGGGCGGGGTTGGAGCTGGCTGGCACACTTCCCGCCCCTCTAAAGCGGGCAAGAGCGCTACCGGTGGGATGACTTCCAGCGAGTCCCCGCGAGGGGCACGGCTAAGTAACCCCCCTCCAAAGCAGCCCAGGAGAGAAGGAGGAGGAGGAGGAGGGGCCTACGGCGGCGCGGGCAGTCCCGGGCCGTCCTCCCCGCGTGGGGTTGGCGGGCAGGAGAGGAGGAAGCAGGAGGGGAGGGGCTAGGGGTGGGGAAAGGGAGCGGACGGGTCTTCCTGCCGCGGACTCGGAGAGCAGCAGTCCAGCGGCGACTCTGCTTGCTGCCGGCCTTTCGAGCGCCAAGGGAGGGGAATCCCTCCGTGGCACGAGCCACTGGCAAGGGCGGGAGAGCCTCTACCCGCCTCTGTTGGCACCGATTTCGGATGAGATCCCGCCCGCAGATCGGCTCGCCGCACTTCCTCCTGCCCTGGGAATAGTAGCCAGTCTTCCCCGCCGACCGCACATTCCCGAGGCGGACTGGCAGCCGGACGGGTGGCGCGCTTCGCTTTGCCTTATCCCTACCCAGGTCAAGCTCGCCCGCCGGGAAGGGCTGTCTCGCAATCCGCCTCCTGCCCTCCGCTTCGCTGCCGCAGCTGTCACCACCGCGCCGTGCTGGCAGCTCCCCGCGAGGATGAGATCGCCGGAGCCGGGGGAGGCTCCGGCGGGGATTGGCGGCGAGCGAGGGGGTGAGCTGAAGAGGCGCGCTTCGCTCCTGGCCGGCGGACCGGGCTAGCTGAGTTGGGATGGGGTGAGGGGCCAAAGGCAGCAACTTTGGAACGAGTTCAGCGAGAAATGCCCCGGCCGAGCTCGGGCAGGGGGGAAGAGGAAAGCTGCCTATGAGGGAAATGCGCGGTTGGCCGATGGCGCAGACCATGCGTGATCCTACGGCTCCTGACTGCCCTTCACACGGTATTTCCATTGCATTTACTGGTGGGCCCTGCTTCAGAAGATCGGGGCGAAGAGCAGCTCAGTGCTGATAGCGTGATGCCACGCGCGTCTGCCCTGGGATTTGTGTCAGATTACATCTAAACCCTCGGGCACCCAACCCTCGCTGCGAGTCAGTTAAAGTTATTTCAAGATTAAGTATGCGAGGGAATTAGGCTCGTTGCACAATTTTCGCGGTCTCTCCCCTCTCCCGCCCTCGTCTATCCTTTGCCAGTTATTACACCAATGGCTAGACAGTACAGTCGCTATAAAAACACTTTCCGGCTTTACTCCGTGGCAGGCAGTAATATTCACGGGCGTAATAGACATCTTTGCGCGTGCTTGGTCACCCATGTGAATCGTTTCTTGCCTGCCTCCCTGAAGGAGCGGTTGAAAAAATTCTCCCGCTTGGGCCGCCTTGGGGGGAGGGTGCGGGCAGAGGAGAGAGCTGCTCCGAGCAAATACAGTACCGTATTGCAAGTCGCTGCCTGCAGACGTACGTCTGGAGCGCCTCTTTGCATAATCTTCTCCTGGTGGTCCCTGAAGCAATAGGAGGGACCACAAGAACAGGCTGCCTACAGAGGCACATCTTGAGAAGTATTTCTTCTTAGGTAGGGCTGGACAGATTCCACGCTTGTGGCATCTAGTTTTTCTTGGGTCCTAGAACTCCTGACCCACCAAGTAGAGTCTTATTCCAAAATACATTTATTTAGAATTAAAGACTTTGAAGCCAGAAATCTTACCTGAACACCAGAGCCAAACGGAGCTCACAGCCCTTCTGTACAAAATTCTCGCCCTAGTTATTTCATTAGTACTATTGTTATTATTTCAGCAACAGTATTTGGGAGGAGGGTCACTTTGTTGCTTCTATTGTTAAATAATTGGAAATCTAAAATCCTGATTAGTATATAGCAAGGTCAACAAAACTGCTAGTTCTCTTGGACTCCAGTTCTCACAGTCAGTTGCCACTTAACATGCTGGCCAAGGCTGATGGGTCTGGGATGCTAAAACATCTAGTTACTAAGAGCCCATCAATGGCAAACTATCCAGGGATCTACTAGTAAATCTGGATCTACCTCCTGCCTCCTCTAACAACATTCCATGATTTTTCTGCAGTATGTTGATAACCCTTTGGTTTGTGGCAAAGGCACCTAGAATTTCCAGCTTGTAATTTGTTGTGCATAATAATTTTTGTAATACTTGTGCAAGGCGTTTGGTACATTCACTACTACAAGGAGTATGCAACTGTGCTTTCCAGCTTAAAAACATTTTCTTGTTTGCTTGGAGACAATTCTTCCTTTACAGGCCTAAAGTGAGCAATAAAGGGCTCACTTTATTCCAGGGCAATAAAGATTATTTTTTTCTTTCTCCCTTTTTTAAAACAAATTACATCAATGTTACCAAATCATAAAGTAGAATGAAAACATAGTGAAATCATATACAGTAGTTTGTGCAGAAACAATTGATATTTTGGTGTCTAACCATTTTGTGGGTTAGGAAAGAATAATTCTCTGAGAAAAAAATATTAACTGGTAGGAAGGGTGAAAAATCATTTTTTCCAGCAGTACAGCACAACTTTTATTTACTTCCATATAGACCTATTCTGCAAACAAACACTATTTGTTATTGCAAAAATCTGTAGCCAGAGGATGTGGGGTGATTTTTCTGATTTTTTTTTTTAAATGCATAAATTAAACAGAGAAAGAACATCCAAATAGAAAGACCCCATAACACTTTGTTGGGAGAAATTACATGCTTTCCGCACCCAAGATAAAGTCACTTTTATATTCTACCTCTTACTTGAACAAAAACAACTGTTTAACATTTCCGATTGCACTTAAAATATAGTATGAAGATTAATTTGCTCAATTGAAACAGCAGGGGGAAATTCAGGTAGGTGGAATTTAATTACTGGATTTGGAAAGGAAGATGTGAGCTTTTAGAGCTGTCACAAACACTTAAAAATAAAATCTTCAACAGTGAGCAAATCTCTTTCCAGAAAACCTAAAGAATAGCAATAATGCTAGGTGGGATACCTAGTAGCTAAGAGTCTATGGCAGTAACTGTGGAGGGCAAACAAGCTAGCTTCCAGACCGTGCTCATATGTTTTTAGGGATGTACCTTGGATCTAGCCAGATCAATCTGTTTTAGAGATGTTAGATAGCTGCCTAAATTGGATTCCCTGTGACAAAAATCTAGACTTTTCTGAAACTTGGAAATATATTATTTGGTTCTTGGGAGGGCTACAGAAAATCAGGCAGGTGGTTTGTGGAGATACATGAAAACAATGAGGACAGAAGGAATCCTGACTGACAAGGCAATCATCCAAACACAGGGAATGTTTCATCGTGGGTTTCCGCTACTTAGAGAAAGGATTCTGAGTGTTTAGCTTTCAGTCTTACATTTTGCTTTGGTTTGCTGCATGTTGTGCTACATTCTGTTTTATTAGGTTTGCACCCAACTCCAAATCTCCCAGCGATATTCCCCAAACATGGAGATGACACATCTTTTTCTCTGTAACACTTTTAGATAATTTTATGGCTCCCTGAAAACTAGCCTGTGCTAAATAATGGGTTGGATAAGAGAGAATAAAATTAAAGTATCTGGGTAAGATGGAGATGCTCATTGTGGGGAGTCAGAAATTGGTAGACTTCTATCTTCTGTATGGGTGACATTCTCCCAGAAGTAGGAACTAGGAAACATCTTAGATCCAGAATATCTAAAAAGAACATTTGTTTTTGCCTACCCTCCCTATCTTCATTCACTGAGAAAATCTGAGAAGGTTCACCTCCAATTGTTGGTGAAGTCATCTCATAGCAAGTCAGGGCTGAACTTTTTCTGCACTGCCCCATTTCTGAATTGAGGGCCCTAACTTCTTTGTTCATTTTTTTTTAAATATACCTTTTAAACAAGCTTGCAATTATTTTCAACCTGGTTTTAATTTCAATAAAATTAAACATTTCAGCAATAGGCGTGATTTTCCCCCAATAGGTTTGATTACACTTGCATTCAAATCATTCAAAACTTTTTCACAATGAAATAAAAGTTATAGCCATGTATTGATTTCCACTGGGAGGCACAAAGCATTCAGTATCCAAAATAAACTTTCTTGAATTTCTCTCTGTGTCTTATAATAGCTCCAAGGTTGGCTTTTAGTTTTAAGATGCTTGATTTGTAACAGGTTCAGAATGTTGTGGCAGACCACAACATGTGGTTCAGACTGTTGTGGCAAAGGCAGACATCAACCCTTGTGTTGATTTGAATAAATGATTTATCTGGAGTTTTTATTTTACCTTTGATAAAAGTAAAAAAGCCCTGTCTGCAGTCCAATGTCACTAAATTAACAGAAATTTGGTGTTAATTTAGGGAGCAGTTATAAACTCTAAACCTATGTCTGATATAGTGTCATATGTTCCTCAAGTTAAAAAAAAAAATCAAATAGTCATAATACCTCTCATATTTCAAAATATCATTTTTACACCTACAGTATTGCAAGAATCATGTGAGCGAAACCTTTCCTCATAGGAAAAAGTGTCAACGAATAAATTAGGAATTGGAGCAGATGTGATTTTTTCGTACTAGCAGGCAAACTAGAGAATGAAAGTCCATAAAAATCTCAAATAGTGCATAAACCAAAGGTGGGAGGCAGGAAGCAAAGACAGATTTATACAGTCAGTCTAGTGTGGTGTTTCTCAACCTTGGGAACTTTAAGATGCATGGACTTCAACTCCCAGAATTCCCCAGGCAGCATGGCTAGCTGGGGAATTCTGGGAGCTGAAGTCCACGCATCTTAAAGTTCCCAAGGTTGAGAAACACTGGTCTAGTGCAATTCTTTCTATCATTACTTTGCCTTGTTTGCCTCTTGGTTATTGATTATTTGCATTCCCCACCAACCCTTTCTTTCTGATTTCTCTTTCAAACTCACCCTTCTGTTTTTCTAGTATGATCTGCATTTCCTTGGCTGAAGTTACTCAGTATTGCAAGAATCATGTGAGCAAAACCTATAGGCCTAAAAAGTTCATTAGTTATCACAAAAGGAGATGCACTACCTCTTTGGTTTTTTTCCCCCTGTGGTTTAGCACAAGAGACATGGAGGAAGACTGGATCCAGTTACCATATCAACAAGAAAAGAAAAATGAGAAGAAAAAAAATGACAGATGAGATTGGCACTTTACTGCAGGAGGTAGTAGAGCAGAGTCACAGAAACTCAGCATGTGGATGAAACCCAATTAAATCCCATTGATTCCTTTGCTCTTCTTCTAAACCATTAAGAAACATTACAGCAGCACTGGGTGGAAAAAGGTTGTGTGGAGCTCCTTGAGCTACACTATGAGACACACTAAGATGTGGTTGAATTGCTCATGCAGGTAGGAAGCATTGCCAGTTTGCTAAAGCCAAACGATCTGCATCATTCACAAAATTCTCTGGCAGTGGGTTTGGCAGAGGAGTTACTCCTGCTGAATCCAGAAATTTGGCACAAACACGGCCACTCCTGAGTGAGGCTGGCTGATACTTGCGTGGAATATCTCTATGCAAAGCACTAGCATTAGACCAATATGACAGTGTTGTTTCTTCCAGAAATATCTGGCTTTCTTTTGTATGTCTTTAAATAGATTGATACACATCTACCTATTTATGAAAGGTGACAGGGCTACTATGTGATTAACAATGTGGCCCTGGTGGAACAAAACCTGACACTGACATCAGTTGGACTTATAGAGACAGAGATTGTAGTATAGTGGTTAAAGTATTGAGCTGGGGCAGGCAGATCCAGCTTCTAGACCTCCTTTAGGCATGGAAGCCAGTTGGGTGACCTTGGGCCAGTCACCTTCTCTCAGCCTAGCCTGGGAAATCAAAAAACATCTATTTACCAACATGTACCAGACGAGCATGGTAAACTGCAGTCCATAGCCTTCAATGATGGGGGTTCATCATGCCATGGATTGATTTGGGCTGATGGTAATAATTATTTCCAAGAATGCAACCCATAAAAATATATTCTATGCTTACAACTGCCCATGAAGAAAGATTTTACACTATTAGAGACAAACAAATGTAAATGGGGATTAGGAAGCCCTCCTGTATATTGGATTAGACCAGTACACACTTTAGGAAATGTATCTATATGGGTGTTGGCCAGAGCAGGCAAATGATGTCATGGGGGTTACAAGGTCATCATATAAATAATTACACAGTTCATAATTACACATAATAATAATTCATGTCATTGACACCATTATGGCTTTTGACAGATGCCTATGCATATCTATTACATTTACATCTCACCTTTCCTAAAAGGAGCTGGAGAATATAAATTGGTTTTTTCCCTCTCTCCAAAATTATGCATACGACAGGCCTGTGAAGTAGTTTAAATTAAAATAATGACTGATCCAAATTCACTTAGACAAATATATAGCCAAAGGAGGATTTGAACACAGAATCATCCTAACACTTCATATTAAGTAATATGTCATTTGTTTGGCTTTGTATAAACCAGCCATTGTGGTTTGTTACATATGATTGATAGCTTAAGAATCTTGCCAAGAACGCTTTCTTCAACGGACTTTAGTTAACAAAATTAATTAAGTAATTTCTTACACTGCAGTCAGAACTAGCAGACATGATTCATTTCTTTTCATCTAGATACTCTTTTGAAAACCTACCTGATAGAAAACTAGCCAGCATGGCTCAGAGCTTCAGGGTTATCTCCAGTTTCTTGTCACACAACTGTTAATGGTATGGGGGCCGTGGTGTGAAGAAAAGGTGGCAACTGTAGAGGCCCCCAGCTCCTCTTTCACATTCTTACTGGTTTTAAAGTAAAATTATTTGGGGTAAGGGGAGCATCTGTCATCGTCAAGGTGTGTTATGCAACCCAGCCATAACTATCTTACAAGAGCAGCCACTGATCTGACTGTACAGCATTCATACATAGCTACCCTGATATAATGTATCCATCTTTGAATCAGACAGTACTTTACTTGGGAGATAAATATTGCTTTCAGAATTCTGATATCATGCATGCTGAGGATTTTTTTTTTAACCTCCAGGCATTCCCAGTAAAAAGGGGTGGGGAGGAAGCAGCACAATCAGAAGTCCTTATTATACTTTTGTATTGTAGGTCTTGTTATGCTTTCTCCATGCAGCTTCTAAGCCACAGGTGGGACACCTCTGATTGTCTAGGTCAGTGTTTCTCAACCTTAGTAACTTTAAGGTATGTGGACTTCAACTCCCAGAATTCCCCAGCCAGCATGGCTGGATGGGGAATTCTGGGAGTTGAAGTCCACATGTCTTAAAGTAGCCAAGGTTGAGAAACTCTGGTCTAGGTGTTCTGGAACTCTGGAGCCCATCAACCCCATCTAGCACAACCAACATGCAGGAAAGATAGAAGTTGTCAATACCACAATATCAAATTGCTATAGCTCCTCATTTTTTTTATTTTGCAATAATAGACTGAACTAATTACAACTAAAATCAACATTCATTTCAGCACATGAAAAATATATGGGTTGTGTGTGTATCTGTGCACATATAAAATGTTTGTAGTATTTTGTCCAGCAATGTTACAACTAGCAGATGTGTACACACTAAAAATTTACTGTGTTCATTAATATCCAGCATGCTTTGTTTAATATCCAGCATATGCTTTGCAGTAATATTGTATTCACAAATTATTCTAGTTCACACTTTGCAGAGAAGATTATATTAAGTACCTGATCCTGTGTATGCCTATTTGGAAGTAAGTCAAACAGAGTTAAATTAAGCTTTAATATTATGCATGCTCTGGGAAGGTGGGAAAAAAAACATCCACAGGAACAAAGGTATAGCCAAAAGTTTTTTTAAAAAGGAAGTTTAAGCTCTGGTCTGTGAAAGCTTAAGTGAGAGTAAATTTGTATATTTTTAATATGTCACAGGTCTCTTTATTGTGATTTGTATATTACAGCCCAAGGTGGGATTAAAACCTTGTCTCCTTTATGAAACAAACATTTATTGAAAGTTTAAAAAATCCAGAGCCAGGGAAGAAAGCAGTAAGGTAAGTACAGTAGAAATTAAATTACAAGTAAGATAATAAATATGGCTTTTCTGACAAAAATGCAATCAAAAGATGCTGCCTTGCTACTTTGAGAAATATCTCCCTCTGCTGAGAAAAAAGAGATATTGACAAGGTCCCAACAATTCTAATAAATTTCCAGTGATTTATTTCTCATCATCAGAATGAGGTTATACATTCTCTCCTAGTTTGTAGAAGGCCATTTAAATCTATATAAAATGAATGAAAAATGCAGCTGCTCTTACCTGTGCTGAATTCTGATTTGTTGGAAGGAAAGGAAGCATTTACTGAACCTCTGAGAAAAAAAAGGGGCAGCTGGTCTTTGGGGAGCAGAATAAAGAGGAAATGTCATCTAATTTCTTTACATTTTAAAGAGCAATTGTGCTTGTATATCCTTGAAATGGTACTGACACAGATAGCATTGCCTATAGATCAATTTAAAGAAAATGTGAGGATACTTCCTCAGGCAAAACAGATAACAATGTCTTGAGGGATGGAGGACGAATGAAAGGTAAAAAAAATCCTGATGAAATTTCACAAAGTCTTGTGCATCCATAATCTGAAAAATCACTCTTAGTTCTCTGTGCCATAGGTCTGAAATAAGATTTTATCTGTTGCTTTCACCAGCAGACCTCATTCTCCAATTTACTGTAGCTCCCTGAAATGCTCCTGAAATTGGATTTGTTCATTTTTTAAAGATAGAACATTACAATGAGCAAATAGTTGGGAGTGTCTTTGTTTTCAGATTTTGCTATTCCCATGAGATCTGCAAAAAGTAATCATCCTTTTATTTTTCATTCTATTCAGGATTTTTTAAAACAAAATTATATCTCTATATAAAACTTCTGTTTCATTTTGTGGCTCAAGGGAGATTTCAGACGAAGGAGTTGTCTATAGTTGTCCTGATTTAGGCAGGGAGACCTAACCTTTCTAGTAGAGGTTTTTCAAGCAATTTGAACAATGGCTTGACCTATGCCCATTATTAAAGGACAAAATAATTCCAGTTGCTAATGGCTGCAGCTCTTGCCATTTTTAAAGGCCTTGCCATGCAGGTAGCTTGAAAAGGTTCCAAATTCCAGGCAAAAGAAACCCACAGTCATAATCATGGATGCCACTTGGGCAGGACTTTGGAGCAAAAGTTCAGGGCTCCGCTTAACAGGGTAGAAGCAGGTAGCTCAAATTCCACAGATTTATACATCATAAAAGCTCCAAGTTACTTAGGATGGCTGTTTGAAAAATGATTCCAAAGTGCTTAAGAGCTCATGTGAGCCAAGGAGCTCTCTGCTCTTTGTTAAAGCAGCCTGACTTTTGTTCAAGTTTACACACAAATCTGAAAAAAAAAAATATTGCTGATTTAAGCACTCCACTCCTTAACATTAATGCAGGCTTTGAAGCAGTAACAGCTTTTTCAGGCAGCTTTAAAGAACTGCAGAGAGGTACCACACTCATGTGAGGTCTGAAGCACTTTTTCCATATCATTTTCCTGTTACTTGTTGGACACATGATTTTCACCCACCAAATGTAGAATAAATAAGGGATCACCTGGCATCCTATTTTCCCTCTCAGTTCTGCTGCTGTTAGGTACATGAAAGGGTTAAAGCTGAAGGCCCTCCCTTTGGAGCTGTGCATGCTAATTACTCTCAATATATAAAAGTGGCTATAAAAGTTCTGAGTTTAAATTCTTTTCCCCTCTGTTTCTTCTGTTGTAGTTCATGTGTCTGTGTGTGTCCCATTTTGCCCCTTAACTTTTGTTTATGTTTTGCTAATCTTTAATAATAAACATCAAGCTATTTTTGCTAGCTGAACAAAGTGGTGTATCTGCTTGCTCTGATCTGCATACAGAGATGGATTGATGGAGAGCGTGCTGAATGTGAAACTAAAACAGGAAATTACCCCCAGCAGTTTTCAGTATCACTTAGCATCATCACTCACCTGAAGTACTGGCTGAGTTCATAAGCTACTCTTACCCAAGGATAACTAGGGGTAACTAAACTAACCCAATGTTATGGGTTTACAGTGACCCACTGAACCACAAATTGATTCCATGGGTTGGCCTTAGACAAGAGAAGAGGCTAACATGTGGTTGCCTCATTTGTGGTTCAAGCAAACAACCCTTTTCTCTTATGTTTAGCAATTCAGCCCTAGAAGAATCATGAGAAAAAATGTCTGTTTGGACTAAAGTTTAGAAATGTGTTTCATCATACTCTTTTCCTTTTCCTCTGGAGCAATTGCTTTCCAATTCTACCTTGACAGAATTCTGTATGCTAATAAAAGGATTCCTGGAGAAATGTTCTGGACACAGATACCATCTAGATTGGGAGCTGACTGTCATTCTCAGAACACATTTTAAATAACTCCACAATGTACAGGCTTATTTCAGCCTAAATAGAAACTTGTTTGCTAATAATCCTTTTTTTAGTGGGAATCCTAGCTAAGTTTTAGGGAAATGCCAGTTTTTACAAGTTCACAGTTTTCACAACACTCTTCTGGGCAGTCAAAGTTCCTTGAAACAAGATTTGAGGGGCAGCTAATAAAACATTGGTTGGAATTATTCAGTTTTGCTTATCCTCAACTTCTGTTGATAACGAAGCTGAATCTTACAGTTTTCATTCCCCTCACTCTGATTCCTTTCCACTATTGCATATAGTTTGACATATTTGGTTGTAGGAACTGATCTGTTACCATGCTAGATTTATTACACTCTGTTTGATCTAGATTGCATGGGATAAGAATTATGCAGATGTTAAACTTTAAAGTTTAGCCTTATAGGTAAGAACAAATAAAGGGATATCTATCTATCTATCTATCTATCTATCTGTCTGTCTGTCTGTCTGTCTGTCTGTCTCTATCTATCTATCTATCTATCTATCTATCTATCTATCTATCTATCTATCTATCTATCTATCATATTTATATAGCCACCCATCTCACACAAGGTGACTCTAAGCGGCGTACAACAATTTAAAAAATGAATACGTAAAAACAACTACAGTACATATAAAAAACTGTAAAAACACACAAAATAGGAGGGGATAAAATTAATAAGGGAGCCACTGTAAAATGTTCCCGGTCCCCTGGGAGCCCCAGGCCTGATCATATAGCCAGGTCTTGAGGGACTTTCAGAATGTTAAGAGGGAGGGAGCTAATCTTACTTCTGGGGGGAGACGATTCCACAAGGTGGGCACAACAGCAGAGAAGGCCCGCCTCCTGGGACCCACCAAATGTAATTCTCTAGCAGATGGGATCTGCAGCATGCATTCTCTGCCAGATTGATGGGATGGGCAGATGTAATTGGGAAGAGGCGGTCCCTCAGGTAACCCAGCCCCATGCCATGAAGGACTTTAAAAGTCAAAACCAGCACCTTGAATTGGACCTGGAAGCAAAGTGGCAACCAGTGCAGCTCATGAAGCAGAGGTGTAATGTGTACCGCCCTAGGGGCACACATAACTGCCTGCGCTGCTGCATTTTGCACCAGCTGAAGCTTCTGGATACTCTTCAAGGGCAGCCCCATGTAGAGTGCATTACAGAAATCCAAACAAGAGGTGACCAGGGTGTGAGTGACAGTGATTAGGTCCCTCTGATCTAGGAATGGGCACAACTGGCACACAACACGAAGCTGTGCAAAGGCCCTCCTAGCCACGACTGCCACCTGCTCTTTGAGCAGGAGTCGTGAGTCCAGGAGGACCCCCAGATTGCGCACAGGATCTGTCTGGGGAGTGCAACCCCATTCAGTACCAAAGATGGCATAACTCTAGCACCAGAAGGCCCCGGAACCCACAGCTACTCAGTCTTGCCAGGGTTCAGTTGAAGCCTGTTGTTCCCCATCCAGACCCTCCCAGCCTCCAGGCAATGGGATAAGCCAGTCACAGGATCGCTTAATTTGCCAGGGGCAGAGATGTGTAATTGGGTATCTTCAGCATACTGATGATACCTCACCCCATGGTGATGGATGAGCTCACCCAGTGGCCTCATGTAGTTGTTAAATAGGAGGGGGAAGAGCACTGAACCCTGTGGCACCCCACATAACGGGCCAAGGGTGGGATCTCTCCTCCCCAACCACCACCGACTGGAATCAGCCCTGGAGGAAGGAGGTGAACCAGCACACCCACAATCCTCTGAGCCGATCCAGAAGGATACCATGGTCGATGGTATCGAAAGCCACTGAGAGGTCAAGTAGGGCAAGGATGGATGCACTACCCCCATCCCGCTCTCGCCAGAGATCATCCAAAAGTGCAACCAATGCTGTTTCTGTCCCATACCCAGGCCTGAATCCTGACTGAAAGGGATCCAGATAATCCGCTTCATCCGCTTCATCCAAGGTCCTCTGAAGCTGTTGTGTAACCACCTTCTCAATCACCTTCCCCAAAAAGGTGATTTTTGTCTAGTATAGTGGGGTCTAGCAATGGCCTCTTGAGGAAGGGGCAAACCAAGCCCTCCTTAAGAGGTGAGGGAACAACCCCCTCACTCAAAGATGCATTAACCATCGCTAGAACCCACTTGCACAACACCCCCCCGGGCTGCTTTTACAAGCCAGGAGGGGCATGGTTCTAAAGAGCAGCTGGCTGAGCTCACAGCTCCAAGGACCTTCTCCACTTCCTCAGGTCCAACAGGTTCAAACTGTTCCCGGATAACAGGGTGAGACTCCTCCCTAGGCACCTCCACTGGACTTGCAGTAAAGCCAGCATCCAACTGAGAACAAATCCAAGCGATTTTATCCAACAGATGCCAAGAAAATTCCTCCTCATATCCCTGCAGAAGGTTCTCCGTGCCATCCTTACCCAGGAGGGCTTGTGTCACCAGAAACAGGGCTGCAGAGCGGCTATCTGCAGACACAATAAGAGCGGAGGAGTAATGATGCTTCACCACCTTTATTGCCACTAAATAGGCATGAATAGCCACTCTAATCCATGTTCGGTCGAGTTCGTCCCTCGTCAAGCGCCAATGATGCTCTAGACGTCTCTTCTCTCGCTTCCTGTCCCTTAGCTCTTCTGTAAACCACAGAGAGTGCCAGGATCTCCAAGAGGAGAGAGGTCACATGGACGTGATCCAATCCAAAGCCTCAGCTGCCCCCATGGGGATACCCCTATGATCAGCACTATGAAGTCCCAGAAGAAAGATAGACTATATCCTGTGTGCACCAGTTGATTTAAGGGTTCTCCTAGACTCATGGCTGCTGCTAAAAAGATGGATGGAGGCTATAGGTAGAGGAGTCTTTGCCCAGTTTTGGCTGGTGGGCCAGCTGCAACCCTATCTAGAGCAGGAGGCCTTGACAATTGTAACTCATGCCCCCATACCTCTAGGGAAGAGCATTGCAGTGTGCTCTACATGGATCTGCTTTTGAAGAATACCCAGAAGCTCCAAGTCATGCAAACTACAGCATCCTACTTGCTAATATGTGAGAGCTGCTATAGCTAAATAACATCGATTTGGCAGGCACTGCATTGACTTTGAATAGGCTTCTGAGTACAATTCTTAGAGCTGGTTTTAACCAATAAAATGCTTTATGGTTTGGCTTCCAGGAATCTCCTAAACAGAACTGATCTGTCTGATCCACTCAGCTCAAGTAGGAATAATAAGGGGTCCTCCCGCCATGAATGAGGTTCATGGAGATGGAGGGGCAACAGAAGATAACATTTCTTGGTTGCGGCTGCCTCCCTATGGCATATCCATGCAGAGATTTAGGTGAAACCCCTTCTTGTGGTTCTCAGGAATGCAGTTATGACAAATTTTTGGCACTGAATTGAATAATGTATGTTAAAGACTTTTGTTTGAACAATGGAGACTGGGGAGGTTGATGGTTTTTGTGGAAGACAGTTGCCATATGGTCAGAAGCAAGCAGTCTGAAAACAGACTAGTCCATTGCCAAAACAAGTGATGGGTGGAAAACATCCCTTTTATCCAAAAGAGAGTGGCTTCAAGCCCATTAAACTGCACAGGTGGGAAAAAAGGTGCAAAAACTTAAACCTTAATTTTACTGTAGACTGGCTTGAAATTTATACATCTTGGAATTCTTTCATGAAGGCTTTACTATCTTTTCTACAGTAACCCTTATCAGAAGATGTGTGTCTGTTTCCAGTGTAGTGTTATCAAGAGAAGCTTGATGGTTTACGAGTTTTATGAATGAGCATATATTTGTTCCACTGATTTCATTTTGTATATCGTAAACTGCCAGGAGTCTTTGGAATACAGCGGCATACAAAAATAGTAGACAGACAGACAGAGGTAGGAAAGACGTAGCTGGTCAGAAAAATCCTTTGAGGTCTAATCCTTTACACCTTGCAAGCATGAGAGAGGTAAAACCTCACCTGCTGAATTTCCTCTTGTTTAAAAGAGCCTTATCAGAAATATTAAAAACCATAATAGGAGTTGGCTTGCTATTACTATTATTCTTCATTAAAGTAAAAGGAACCACTGTTGTTCCCTTACCCTTCCAAAGTAGGCTAAAACAAGCCATTCACCAGTATATTCAGCAATTGGTATTGGAAGCTGTGGAGGCAGAAGAAGGAAAACCCATTAGCTGGCTGGCTGGCTGGCTGGCTAATTATATTTTGAGCAAGGCAGACGGAATACTGTGAACATAGAGATCAGACTCCATTCAGCCACTTTAATACAGCCCCACTGAGGCCAAGTGATTTGCATCAATAAAATTAAAGAGAATGTGGCCTATTGTCATTAGATTAAAAGCACTTCTGTTGAAGTTTGGTGAATGCTGCATTCAGACACCATATAATGTCTGTTTATTCTGGTACTTAAATTGTGGGGCTAAGGGCCTTTATGCAGGAAACCTGGAGTATAGAGGTAGTAGGGTTCCTTAAGCCTATTTCATTGCCCGTAGTCCTACATATATACCCTTGATGTGCAGGCATTAATTTATTTCTCACTTTTTGGTGAGTGGAGCTTTATGAAACAGGAGATAAAGAAAAGGGACCTGCTTCCTCCTTGCTCCTGAGTACATTGAGTGAAATAGATTTTTTACATTTCAAAAACTTGATGGGTTATCTTCACTGGTAATCTCAGATACTTAAGAAACATGGGCTGCTTTTCTTACTCCAGTTCCTTTTTGTCTTTCCTTTAGTCCTCCCATTTGTTAATTTATCAAACTGACCTCCACATTCAGAATGAATATATGCTAGTCTTGCAGGGATTGTACAAGATTGTGGAAGACTAAATATTTAACTTACCTTCTCTTCTCTTCCTCCTCATGCATATAAAAACAAAATAGTCAGAACATCAAGGTTAAAAGATTTAGCTGAAAAAAACGTATCAGAAGTAAACCCCTTCCATATTGCTGCCAAAAGAACTACAGTACAAGACATGTCTATGTAGTCACCTGGAGCCAAGCTCAGCGCAAGGGAGTTTTAACTCCCCACCCCCCTTTAGTAGGTGGTTTTCTAGGTATATGAGTTTGGATAATATGGAAAAACATTAAAGCTGGGACTCCATCTTCTGCATTTGGAAGGGGCACAATCCAGCACAGTTTTAACACATGATTATTTTAAGCACATTGTAGGTAATAGGAAGCTTTGAATCAATGACCCCATTTATATCAGCCAGTAGCTTGTCTTATGGATTGTACGTTTTGCAATAGAAAGAGAAGTAGCGTTTTGCTAGACTAGCCAATTCTAATGCAAAATGCAGCTGCATCAATGTATCTGGTATAGAAGGCAAGCCTCGTTCCATCTGAAGGTTGCAAGACACTTCCACCAAATGTCTCTTTCCAGTAGTAATGTCCTACAGAACCCTTCCACAACCTAATGTCCTTCAGTTATAGTAGACTACGCTGACTGCACATTCTGAATGTTGTAGTCCAACACAGCTGGAGGGCATCCAATAGAAAAGCTTCCTACAGTAATTGTGAATAAACTTTACCAAAAATAATTTGAAATCAGAAGATATCTGCTGATGCAGATCCGTTAGGCAACACAACTTAAATTTGGGAATAAGATGTTTTGCTTAGCTCTGGATTATACTGAGCACGAGGCAGGAATAGCAGAAGATTTGGACATGGAGGGGAGAGGAAAGAACAAATACCAAATACTGCTCTTGAACAACCTGCACTGACAGCAGATAATCCAGGGTGGGTGGAGGGTTGGGGGGTTTTTTTGGCCTCAGGCAGGGGAGTATCTCAAACTAGTGGCATAATGTGATAAGTAGCAGTTCTAGGAAATCTACAAAATAAATAGCAGAGGATGAAAGGAAACATTGGAGTATTTTCCTTTTGTGTTTAGTTACCGAAAAGATCAGAACAGAGAAAAGAACTAGAGACTGCAAGCTTCACAGGTCCAGCCCAGTGAGGAAAGAAGCTGCCATGTAGGGTTAGCTATCTTCAGAACAGAAGAAATGCAAAAGAAGATAATTGGGATTCTACATGTTCAAATGTGCATTTTGAAATATTATACATCTCACCATAGTGGGAAAGACTATGATGAGGTGATTTCTGTTCCTGCTCAGTCTGCTGTCCAAGTATAAACTATGATAAGCAGCTTGTTCATGGAGCTTTATCTTTAAAACAGACTTGGACTAGGCAACATTCATACAGAGGACTGTCCCCCTTAGTCAATCCCTTCAATTGTAGAGCTGCTTTGTATAATGCAGGATCCATCACCCCCTTACTTCTATTTCTCTCAAATCCTCCATTATGAGAAGCTAGATGTGCTGGAGAAACTTTGGGATATGTGATGTAATGGTATGTGGGAATGACCTTGGGAGACAGGTGGAACAGCCACAGACTAGACAATGATCAGACAACTGGCAGCTGAGCCTGCAGAAGGAATGTGGGCATGGCAAATTTCTCAGAAAGGACCCTCCCTAGTTTCTTGGACTGTAAAGGCAAGGGGGGCAGAGATGTACTTTCAAAGCTTGCAAGATTCTGTTAATGTAACCTTACAAGAAAGTTAGAGCTAGTCCTTCTGGGTGTGCTTCTTGTCTGGACTGCCTCACAAGGCTGGCACGTAACCAGGAAGGACTTCCTGAGAGATAACTATGAAAAGATTGAAATATTGAAAATATGCAAATAATTCCATTTAAGTATAATGAAAAGGGATGTTTGAATTTTAAAAGTGACATAGTGTATGATGCACCCCATCTTTACCAGATTTCTAAATTATAGGTACTGTTTCTAGTGATAATGTGAATAAACTATGGGGTCACACATGATGTTAAGTAATTCTGTCCTTGTGTATATTAATAAACACAGTGAAATCTGAGATTTCCATGAGTCAGCTGGACAAGTTCATTCCTTCTATCAAGCACTCTGATTTCTTTCACTTGCTCAGATGTGGATTTTCCAAAGATGTTTATTTGACTACATTGATGTGCTGTATTTTGGGGGAATACCATCAAGCAATACATGGATCCCTGGAGAAACCCCTGCCAAATGTCAAGTTTTTCTTATAAATTGCAGAGATTTCAAAGATGTTAAATAATTCAGTGTTTTCACTTTAAAATCTTGGCAGGGCCTCTTATCAGTCCCTCACCTAAGTTTCTGCACTCAGCTTGTTTGTTTTAAAAGTCAATCCCTCTAAAAAAAAGAGAGAGAGAAACAAATTTGAGAAACATAAATGCTAAAGGCTTTTTGCCTTAGTTCTTTATCTGCTATAAAGATTTTGTCAGCCTTTAAAAATTAAATACCTCATTACTTAAATAAAGTCATCAACATTTATTTAGGATACATGGTGATGATTGAACCATAACAATTCTGGACTGTTGGAATACATGGTCATAAATTTAATCTTTCCTTGGTTGCTAAGGTGATAATGATAATGATTTTGGTATTTATAGCAAAGGTAACAGAAACAGCCCAAAAATGAATGTATTTGGAATAAAACACTTGAGAAATTGAAGAATAACCCCCAAAGTACATCTAAGGTTAGGTTGACTGCATGTGATTCCACCATGACAGATTTTATTATCTTTGCTCATTAAAATGAAGGAGTTCTGTTAATTTCTATGTATACAGAAAAAAGGCCAGCAGTTTCTGACACCATTAAGGTAGGAATACACATTTATTTATTTATTTATGTGTTTTTTGGTTTGTTTCTATTTGTATTGCAACCCATATTATATAAAACTCTGGGCAACTAACAGAAAAACAAATGCTAATACTAAAAATTAAAAACTCTTTCATACCACCAAGTCCCATAACAGTGCCATCATAAAACTATAAATGCTGGACTCACCTTCCCACCTGACCCAACACCTGGGGGAAAAGCCCGGTCTTGATGGCCTTCCAGAAGGCAAGGAGAGTAGGGGCCTTCTGCATCTCAAGTGGGAGTCTATTTTACAAGATAGGCATAGCTACAGAAAAGATTCACTTCCTAGATCCCACCAGATGTCAGCATTTAAGGGAGGGGACCTGGAGTGAGCCCACCCTGTCCAATATAGCGGAATGGGTAGATGTCCTTGGGGTCTTGTGCCATGTAGGTCTTTAATTGCACCTGGAAAGAAACTGGGAACTAGTGCAGTTCACACAGTAGTGGTGTAACACAGGTAAACCACAGGGTGCCCAGAAGTATGCTTGCTGCTTTATTCTGGATCAGTTGGAGTTCCTGGGTGGTCTTCAAGGACAGCCCCATATAGAACATGTTGCAGTAGTCCAGATAGGAAGCGATCAAAGTATAAGCAACCATGAGTAGAGGTCTCATGATTCAGGAGTGAGTGCCATTGACTCATATGATACACTTGTACAAAGGTCCCCCTGGCCTGGGCTGCCACCTGCTCCTCAGGCGGGAGCCTTGAGTCCAGGAGGACCCCCAAATTGCATACCAACTTTATTCAGGGGAGTGCTACCCTGTTAAGAGTTAAAGATGGTAAGTCTCCAGATCTGGGTGAACCCAAAAACCCAGAGCCACTTTATCTTGTAAAGACTGAGTCGTGGCTGGTTCCTCCCCATCCAGACCCTCACAGCCTCCAGGCACTTTGAAAGCACCCAAATGCCACTGAATGACTTCACCCAGGATCTTAAATAGGAAGGATGAGGGAACTAAGCTCTGAGACACCCCTTATAAGAGGGGTTTAGAACTTAATCTCTCCCCCCCACACACACATACACCAACATCAAGTGGAACTATCCCTAGAGAGTAGAGGAGAACCACCACAAGACAATGCCCACCATTCCCAGCCCCTTAGGCTGGGCCAGAAAGATACCATGGCTGATGGTATTGAAAGCCACTGAGAGATCCAGGAGGGCTAGGATGTATGCACCACCCCTACACCAATCCCTCCAGATGTCATCCACAAGCTTGACCAATGCCATCTCATTATTATAACCTGATCTGAACCCTTACTGAAAAGAGTCCAGATCATGTCCTCCAGGGCCCTTTGGATCTGAGTCCTCACCTGTGATGGAAGGCATGAGCGGGGAAGGTTCTGGAATGGAGTTTCAAGGTTGTCAGGACGGGGGAGAGACATTCCAGGGGAAGCACCACCTCAGTCCTCAGCCAGAGTGTGGGAAAGCCAAGAGAATGAGACTGGCCCCTCCCTAGGGGCCTCATGGTTATAGTTACTGTTGTGGTGGTATAGATTTAGTCTGGCGAGATTCTATCTATTAGGTGTAAGCTAATAAAGGAGCTAAACTGTTCTGGACTGTCTCACTGTTGTTCTTGGGCTGAACCTGACATCAACACTCTCTCAACAACACTCTCTAAAAAGGGAAGATTGGATTTAACACAGTTGGGTCCAAGCATGACCTCTTGAGAAGTGGGCGAACCACCACCTTCTTCAAGGCCAGCAGAACCACACCTTCCACAAATGGGCATTAACCACTGCTTGGACTACACTATACACCGCCTCCCAGGAGAAGGGGAGGGGTCCAACTAATAGGGGTAGGGGTCCAGAACACCAGTGGCAGAACTCACAGCTGAAAGGACCCTATCCACTTCCTCAGGGGCAACTGGCTGAAACTCCACCCAGATAACCAAGCAAAGATATGCCTCACTCACTTCGATAGGACTTGTTCAGCCAGACTCTAGTTCACAGCAAACCCAAGCAATTTTATTGGATAGATGTTGAGAATAGTCCTCACAGCAGCCAAGCAGGGGTTCCCCCAGTCCCTTCTTACCAAGGAGGGATCAAGGTAAGTCCTAATAAAGGGTCTTACCCTTGTCTGGTCAGATTCACTCCTTGTCTTTCTCCAGTGACTTTCTATGTGTATCTTGCATTGCTTCATCTCTCATAGTACTTCCATAAACATGGAACTCTATGGGATCCATAAACAGATAGGTGCAATCCAATAGGTGCAATCCGATCCAAGAACCTTGTTCATGCTTATTCCAAGCTGTGACTAAGGTCTCACTTAAAGTGTGCACCAGAGCTTCAGGAATAACTCTTAAGTTCCCTCTGGAGACCCATTGGGTCTATCAAGTGATCAAATAAGCCCTAAGCCCTTCATTCTTAGGGTGTGGCTACAGAGAACTCCAGGGCCAAAAGGGGGAGATTTTTAACATCCTCCAAGCCCAGGTCATGTTGCCACTGCCCCAAGAGAAAAAACAAATTTAGTGTGTGATCATCACTGTGAGTTGGGCTCTTAATAAGCTGGATCACGTCCATGGTTGCCATGATGGCCATGAACTCCCAAGTTGCCTCTGATTCTGGGCCCAGACAAGGCAGATTGATATTGTCCAAGACAGTATGGAATTCCACCACCGATTACCAGCAACCAGGTCAGATCCAGTCCTACTGAAGTCTGAGTCCTGGAAGAAAGGCAGGAAGCATTACCAAAATGGCCATGGAGCTGCATGGTCGGTAAAGCAGCAGCTGTGTGACACAGGTCAGACATTCCGCATCAAAAAACAGAATTGCCTATATCTGAGGCAGGGATTTGCTGTATTTTTACTCCATGCCTCCATAATGAAAAATCCTATTAACTGAAAAGTGAACACAGGGCTAGATTACCAAAGGAGAAAGCCTCTTTAGGCATTGTGAAAGTATGTAACTAACTTTTACAATGAGAAGGGCTAAGGGTGCAAGCTCTACCACCTCTCTGTGTTCTTGTCATCCTCCTCATGTAGGGGGACAGAGAGATTCTGTGACCTTATTATAGCATAAACTAGTTAATATGGGCTTATGGATTGAGGCAGCTCCCTACTGCACACACACAGCCATCTGTTTGTGGAGGGAATGGAGCTAGTATGTTCATCCTTGCACACTCTCTTCATGCATAAAGTGGGATTAAATTTTATTTTTATTTCTCACTGACCTTTCGTAATAATTACTGGATGCCTCTGAACTTCATGGAGAAATGGATGTGAGAAACTGGAGAAGGTGGTTGGGTTCATACCATGATATTCTGTCCTACCTCACCTCTTCTCCGTTCCCTTCCTTTCCCACATGAGAAAAGAATGCACAGCACTGGACACCAAGTCTATTTTTTAAAATGATTTTTAAACATACTTCTCAATAGCTACATACCAGTAGCCATGATTAATAGAAATAAAATTGTTGTGAATGGCTTTCTCTCTCTAGCCTACTGGAGAAGGAGCTCTACTGAAGTTGCAGAGAAGAACCCAAGACATGTACATTACCCATATCAAAGTTTTGTTGTTGTTGTTTTGACTTTCTCTCCTCTGCATAATAGTTTTAGGATAAACAGTTCCATTTCCCAAATGCCTACTCAGAAATAAATTACCTCTAAGTTACTGTGGAACACCAATGATTACAATAGGGATGCTTCAGGGCTAAATCTATAAGGCCAGCAGCACAACTGAATACAAACTTTGTTTTGAATGCATCCCTAAAATCTGGACAAGTAGTAGTTTGCATCCTCAGTGCAGATCTTCTCCTGTCAATACATTGGGATTAGGATATGGTGTGTCCTTTTTCTCTCCTCCACAACTGGTGATACAAAAAGGTGTAGCACCCAAAGGAATTCAGTAGCTAAGTAGGTACCACAAAGGAAGGCTCTTTCAATTGCCATTACCTAACTAGAACTTTTAATACCACGCCTGGTATAAAAAGGGCATTTCATGTACTTGTCCACTTCATCCTTGTCATATTTGCTTTATAGATCTGGGGTCAGCAACCCTGTGGCTTTCAAAATGCCATGTAGGATTATAATACTGGGTGTGTCCTTGGCAGCTATTCAGTCCAACCTCATCCAGTCCAACCTCCTAAATGCAGGAAATCTGTTCATGCGGTATCCATGAGCTGGTCCAAGCAGCTGCTGCCCTGGTTACATGCAGCTAGTGAAGGCACCTCAAGCAGCAGCTGGTTGGATTAGCTCACTGTTAGGGTAATGGAATGTCCACTTACTAAAAGAATGGTCACATAGGCGCAGCTTTGCTTAACTAGCTGGTATATTACTCCATGCCTCCATAATAAAAGCTCCTATTAACTGAAAAGTGAACACAGGGCTAGGTTATCCTCCTGATTAGAGGCTCATCGAGAAGTCCTCCTGATCACTGGTGATTCATACCTGCACCTTATGGTCCAGCCTCTGGGGTGTTGCTGGCTGTGAGCTTCCCCTTTCTTAAAATTACCTGCTGTATAGTAGAGCTCAAAGCTGATAAACAAGAGACACATTACCCTTCTTTTGATTATTTCCTTATCTTTGCTGGAGGGAGCTGGAGAACAGGTATACCTTGATAATGTGATGTATTTCTGAGGCAACTTTCATGGTGTAACAAAATGCAAGGTTTTTCAGATCTAAGA
Source organism: Python bivittatus (assembly GCF_059951505.1). Taxonomy (NCBI): domain Eukaryota; kingdom Metazoa; phylum Chordata; class Lepidosauria; order Squamata; family Pythonidae; genus Python; species Python bivittatus. The sequence continues at coordinate 105,930,439 of NW_028277030.1, forward strand.
GGGAGTATTCTACCCTTTTCCTCAAAATATCCACGATATTTTCAAGATTTTTTAAAATAGGCATCCTATTTATTAAGACAAATCATTCTAAAATATATATTTCTCAAATGTAGTAAGTCTATATTTTAATAGCAATCTCTTGCCTTTTCTCCCTTTATAAGGCTAATCAGGCTCCAGCTTGCCTTACATCTGAAGTGCAAAACAGCAGACAGAATCAGTGATTTAAATGTAGTGCATTTAAAAGCACTTTCCCTTTCTGCTTGAGCTGCTGTGCTGCTCATCTGGCATTAGCATTAGAAATCATCAAACAGAAAATGGAAAAAAATTCAAGGAATCAGAGAGTTGGAAGAGGCCATTTAAGCCATGAAGTCTAATTCCCTTGCTTGCAGGGAATCCAGTTTAAAGCATCCATGACAGACCGCTGTCCAGTCTTTCGAACAAATCCAGTGAAAGCAAGCCAACTACCACGGGATTAGTGACTCCAGTGTTGAAGTGGAGTGTTGTCCTAACATTCAGATGGAACCCATATTCTACATCTGGTCTTCTGGGAGAGTAGAGACAGGTCTTGGTTGCTTTCTGCTGTATAACATCCTTTCAGGTACATACTCAGGAGATCTTTCATATCACCTCTCAGCCTTCTTTTTTCAAGGAAAAACATTCAAATTCTTCAACCTCTCTTCACAGTATTTGTTTTCTACTGCCCTGATCATTATTGTTACTCTTCTCTGAACCCATTCCAGGTTATCTGAATCCTTCATAAAGCATAGTGTCCAAAACTGGACACAATACTCCAGCTGGAGTTTGCATGAGGCAGAATAAGGTGGAATTATGGTTTCTGTGGAAACTGCTTCTGTTGATGTAGCCTAAAATTGCATTTGCCTTTTTATACCCACATCACACTGCTGACTTGTTTAGTTTGTAATCAACTGCCATTTCACAAGTGCTATTACCAAGTCAGATATCTCCATTCTATACCCATGCATCTGATTTCTGTTTCCTATATGCATAATTTTGTTAAATTTCGTTGTTATTTTCAGCCTATTTCACTAACATTTCAAGTTAATTTTCAATTTTATTTTTGTTTTCAAAACTATTGGCAAGCCACCCATTTTGTGTCATTTGCATATTTGATAAGCATTATCTACCCTTTTCATCTAAATCTTCAATAAAAATGTTAAAGGGTAAAGGGCTCCATTCAATGGATCAGGAACTACAGATGACTGCTCTTCAAGTCAACTTCACTGAAACCAAGATATATTATGTCTACAGCACTTCCACAAACTACTAAGTAAGATAATAATCAATAAATGAGAAAATATTACTCTGGCAAGATTAGCCTGTTCTTGATAACTCTGTGCTAACTGTGGTCATTTTTACATTTTTTTGAGGTACTTATAGATCAAGATCTTTATGTTCTGCTCTAGAATCGTCCCAGGTACCAATGTCAAAATGGCTTCTGTTTAATTCTCTGAATCTTTCTTTTTTCCCCCTTTTGTGAAGATAAAAACTACATTTGCCCTCCTCCAGTCATCTACTCATCAACGTTTCTCCAAGATCTCTCAATGTTAATACATAGGATTAGGCCCCATAATCAGCCAATTCCTTTAGTACTGATCCTGAAGTTATAAAGCCATTCAAAATGAATAGGTATTTCCTGAGCATTCTTATGTTTTTTTCTTCTTCGACATAACTATTGGGAAAATTTTCTCAACGCCGTTTGTTTGTTTCTTATTTATTGTTTTTCTCTCTCTCATAATTAAAATATTGTCCTACTTTTTAACCCAGCAAATTTTTCTTTGTTGACATCTTTCATTAATTAACAACTTAAATTCTGAGGAAATGTAATTCATTTTAAAAAGTGAAAGAAAAAGATATGTTATTTAATATTTGTTGCCCAAATATTTAATGATAAAGACCATAATGCACTGAAGGGTTTATGAACTTGATCACAGTGACCTCTCAATGTTTTTCCTCTTCTATTCATTTTAGTTCATGTGAATTAATCAAATATTTGTTTGAGCAAAATACTCCTGTGGAGAGCTTCTACAGGCCACATGATTTAATTATGTTCTTGGTTTAGGACTTAAGTGATGTTGAAGGCAATACCATTCTTGAGGCTGAGGTTGGAATTCGTAAAGCTTCTGATCTTTATCCTGAGGAAGGAGTCTCATCCAGTTCATGAGTTCATGTCTTCCATGGCAAACATGAGCTTGTCACAACTGATCATAGCATTGAATGACATACATTAAAACTAGCCTTTATTCTGGAGCAGATACAGTGTAATTATGTGCCATCAACTCAAGTCATCTATCCCCAGCCTGGACCTTCAGGTTTTCCAATGGCGCACCCATTGCTGCTGTAATTCGATCCACCCATCTTGCTGCTGGTTGTCCTCTTCTTCTCTTTCCTTTTCACAGCATTACAGCCTTCTCCAGAGAGCTAGGTCTTCACATAAGATGTCTGAAGTATGATAATTTGAGCCTGGTTATTTGTATTTCAAGTGAGAACTCTAGCTTGATTTATTTGATGATCCATTTGTTTGTTTTCTTTGTTATCCATGATATTCTCAGGAGTTTTCTCCAATGTCAAAGTTAAAAAGCATCAATACTATCCTGCTTCTTCAAAATCTGAAGATCTGAAGATAGAGTTTGTTTATTTGTTTATTTATTTGGCTTATATATGACCACCCAACTCACAACAACTCTGGGCAGCATTATCACTTGATGGTCGCCATGATCATATCATTGCCTTGTCAAACTGCAGATCATAGAAGCCTTGGACCTCCGCAATGATTAGAACAGTCTGCTGCAGGAATTAATGAATCCAGAAGGGCTCCATGAGGCACATGAGAATTTTTCCCAACAACTTAATGAGCAGTTTGTTCATTCAGTCAGTCAATCAATCAGCTTATACAGCCACCCACCCACCATGCAAATCTGGGCAGCTAACAACCAACTAAAAACATCAGCAAAATAACAAAAACAGCAATTAAAACATTGTGTCCAAGGCAGTTCATGTACCCATAGTGAATAAACCACTTCACACAGTCTCACTTAATCTCCTGGCCTAATGCCTGCGAGTAGAGTTATTTCAACTATGTGTTAGCCCCAGTTGATTTCACTGAGGACATCTATCATAAATACTGTATGTAGATTAGAAGTTTTTGATTATGTTCATTTTCTATTTTGTTTTTGTGATGCATGCCACCAAAAGTCCTCTGGGATTGGGGTGGTTATAAATATTGTTCATAAGTAAATAAAGAAATGAAATAATTTAAGAGGACATTTCTGCCTTTATTTTGTGCTATCTTTAAAACATTCATACAAAGGACTTTCTTCTATCAGACTTTAGTGGTATCTGATGCAGGTTCTTGTTAGCCATGGCCTATTATTGACATTTTGCAACAGAGCAGCCTCAAGTCACCTCACTCTCAAGGCAGGCCTAGAAGTCTTTAAACATCTGTAGGTTATATAAGAATAGCCCTGAAATCCAATCATGAGTCCACCTTATACATCAGTGTGTTTCCCACATGCTGCTGGGAAGTTCACATGCCAGGCAGGGTGCAACAGATCTTTTGTTCATCCTCAGTATTATGTGTACAATATTAACTATAGAGTTAAGAGTATAAGTTAAGCATTGCTGTATCAGACCAATATCCAGCATCTTATTTCCCACGACAGGCAACTGTATCCTCTTAGAACACATACAAGCAGAACAATACATTTCTCCTTATGTTGTTTCCCAGGACATGGTATTTAGAAGTTTCCTGAGTCTGATCCAGAGGTAATATGTAGCCATAATGACTAATAACCTTGGACAATACTTCCCTAGTCTAGGGTTGGTCACTATTATGGCTAGGATAATGACATTTAAAAGAAGCAACACATTTCCCATTCTTGCTCTAGGTCAAAGAAAAGAAAGGACATTCTGGAGACTGAGTTATATGCAGTTAATTCATCTGAATACAATACAGATCCCATCTGGTACTCAAGCCTTCACCTTTGCTGAATGTGAAGATTCTACCCTTCCAGTCCAGTGAAGACTCCAAAAGAACATGAAGAATAATTCAAATAATATTACAGGAGCTATCAGGCTACTTCCAATGACATTTGCAGATATTCACAAAATAAAGAACTAAAAGAAACTACCTCTAAAGGCTAGTCTGAGTGTATCTTTATCTGCCCCTTTTCCATTTACATAGCATACTTGCCCCCTCTTTAGAGAGAGTTGGCTTGTTTCTGTCCATCCTCTTTTTTGTATCCATCAAATATGCTATCATTGAGTCCACAGAAAACTATACCAGCATGAAATTTGCTGTATTCATTGTCCACTCCTGTCCTGCTTCTATTGTCTCTGCAATAAGCAATAGAGTATAAATAGAGTACAATAATGTAATGAGTGGCAAAACCTAATATATTTTACATACCTTGAGACTGCTAAAAAGGATATTGCCAGAACATGATGTTGTCCCATTGTTATATGCTAGTTGGGACACAGCCATAAACATATGTAATGTTTAGAGAAGTAGTTCTCAAACATTTTTCCTTCATCCCCAAGAGAAAACCACTTGAAATTTGCTAGAGATGTATAGTCTGGAAAATGCATCTGTTGTTTTTTTGACAAATCAAGGCATATGTATTACTCACATTTAGCACCATTTTATAAAAATCTCAAGCTTTAGGCCAAATCACTAAGGACAGTGCCTTTAAGTGGTAGAAGTTAAGGACAGCCTTTCTTAACCAGATGTCCTGCTGATATATTGGGACTACAGCTTTAGTTGGCTGGAAACTCTGAGAACTATATTTGCAATACAGGTACTCCTCACTTAACAACCCCAATTGGGATCAGCAACTCCATCTCTAAGCAACGTGGTTGTTAAGTGAAACATCATGTGACTGTGCCCACCTTGATGTCAGTTCCACTGCTGTTGTTAAGTGAATCACCTGCAGTCGTTAAACACAACATCACATGACCACAACTTGCGACTTACTGCTGGCTTCCTATGAGGGTTTTTTGTTTTTGAAGGACTGGACACACCACAGCATAGAAGATAACTACTATCTAAACAAAATACTTTATTGCAGCACACACCTTTCCTAACAATAGGCTGTTGCCCTGGGTTCACTTCATCCTCCTAGGCTTTGCAGGTTGATGTAGCTACATAAATAAGTCTTTGATAGTTAGTCCTTATAACAAATGAAAGTCTTTAGGTTTGCAGAGTGGCATGCAACCTTTGCCTCCCTCTGAAAGTTCTTGCACTTATTGGGATTAAGTGCTGCCTCAGTGTGGTTGCTCTTCTGCTAGTTGCTGCAGAGCTCCAGGCCAAGCTCTAAGCCAAGCTTCAGGCAGGAATCACACCGTAGCGGGCTGCTTACCTTAGCTTGTGGTCCTGGCAGTCGACTAAGTACCCTCCTGTTTGCCTGTAAGAAATGTACATTCCCAGTCGTTGCCTCCTGCTTCCTCGTCTGCTTCTTCTCTTATCCTTTTCTCCTACACACCCACACTTTTGTAGGCTAAGGGCCTGGGTGGGGTGAGGCTACCTATGGACATTGGCATGTTCCTAAAAACACCAGGATGTGGCTGCATTAGCCAGACACCTGGAATGCCGACATGGATGCTTGTGAGTATATTGTGTGAGTGGGGAATGAATGAATGAATGAATGAATGAATGAATGAATGAATGAATGAATGAATGAATGAATGAATGAACCCATCCCTCTCAAGTTTCTTGGGCTGTAAACTTTTATGGCCGTTTGAGAGAATGAGCTGAGCCTATCCTTGGGGAAGTGGGGGTAGGAAGCATTTCTGCCTGGCTGCAGCTGCTTTTCCCAAATGCAGACAGCAACCCCAGCTTCATTCCCTCACACTTCCCCATTGACTTTTTGTCAGAAGCTGGCTGTAAAAGTTGTAAATGATGATCACATAACCACAGGATGCTGCGACTGTTGTAAATGTGCACCAGTTGCCTAGGGGCCGAATTGTGATCACACGACCATGGGGATGCCACGACTATCATAAATTCAAGGGCTGGTCATAAACCTACTTTTTCAGCACCATCATAAGTTCAAATGGTCACTAAACAGGGCAGTTGTTAACCAAGGACTACCTGTATAATTGATGGATGCCAGGTTTAGGGAAATGTTAGTATACACCACCTGTTCCACATTATTGAAATTATAGGTCCAAAGATAAGGACTTATTCAACAAGAATAGGTGACATGATGCACATACCTCAGACACCTCCTTTGAAGTCCATCAGACCCTCTGTTGCATCTGATTTTTTAAAGTATGCACTATTTTTTAAAAAGGGGGGTTGCTGGGGTTCTGCGAAGCAAAGCACCAGCCTCTATCATTGTATTTATTTTTGGGAATGCTTTTGGGCTATACAAAAGTCCCACTTGGATTGTAAAGGGCAACCTGAGGGACCAGTTTGCCTTCTGAGAAATGGCCATTTTGTGAGGAAGCAAATCTCCCATGGTAGGCATTTTGTCCATACACTCACCACATGCTCCCAAAGGAAAAAAAGTAGCATGTGTTAAAAGTATAACAACAGCCTCCTCCTTTGAACCTCAAGACGTGTATAGAATAACGTATATTGGTGCCAGTTGATGTCATCAGACTGGACTGATCTGCAGATGCAGACAGAACAGCTATAAGGTGGCAATCAGAATTCTGACAGCGCACATTAGGACACTGCAATAATTTCCACCGAATAAGCAATAATCCTTTGATGAGGAACAAACCAGGCAGGGCAGAAGCCGAAAGCAGGTGGATTTGTCTTAATTGCATTGGGAGAAAGCTGTGAAGTTCATTCTAGCTCAAGAAGATTATCCTGTGTAGGGGGAGGGAGGTGGTGGATTTCACCTGGATGTTTTCCCTATAAGATAGCACAGGGAAAGAAGCCACTCTGTAGAACTGCCTTCTGCTCTCTCTGCAACGATTGAGCACGCAGGTGGGAAATGCATATGCATGAGAGCATAATTAGGAATGGTTAAAACCTAGAAGGATCTCCACCTCCCGTAGCAATTTTCAAATTACAAATGGCTTTAACTACCCTTTCTTTGAATGAAGGGGTTGTTATTTACAATAAGAGAAGCACAGATTATAAATTATACAAGGAAAAAAACTGGCATTGCCCTCCGACACAAGGCTGATGTAGGAATATCTTTAGATAAAGCTAGTTTAGCACTATGCAATCTTTGGGGGTAATGGAGCAAAGTAGGTGTCTCATGTACAGAGCTTGGACTAGAATTTTTTGGTGGATTCCTTTGGGGGTGGGAAAGTAGAGGGTTTTACTTAAAAAAAAAATCTAGACTAAGGTCATTTGGGGGTCTTATAGTTCTGTCCTGTCTCCATGAGGAATCAGTTTGGAGCAATAAAGGTCAGAGGGAATCCCAAGGGTCATAAAAAGAGGCTTGGGGACCATGTGCAGCCTTTGGATCATAAGTTGCCCATCTCTCTTTTAGTTTCTTCTCAGCTTCCTAACAATAGTGGGAAAGGCAGAGTGACATGTTGAGTGCTGAGTCAAAACATGTTTTCTGCATCTTTCAAAGCATTCTCATTCTATTTAATGGAAAAGAATTTAAAGGAAAAACACCATTTGGATTTTCATGGGGTGTGGTGCTTATAAGTTGGTCAAACAATGTTATAAGCATCCTGTCTTTCATTGTACAACCACTGTTTGGAGACTTGCAGCCTCCCTGAAATACCAAATAAAGATACCCCAAAGAGTCATCTTGAGAGTTTTTTTCAGACTGGAAATGTAGCCGCAAGGGAGTAACACAGAAATGTGCAGCAGAAAACCACAACAACTGTACTTTCCCCACCTTGCTGCAAGAAAACAACACAGAAAGAGATTCTAAAAGGAAATTAGATAATAAGATAGGGGGAAAGAGCAGAGTTCAGTATACTTTTATACATGTGAACAATTGAAGGCAAATTCTATATATATATTGCTCCCTAATAAAAAGTGAGACATATGGTATATACAGCCTAAGTGGGCTTAAAATGGAGGATATATTTGTCCTGTCCGAATGCAAATGCACCAATGTAAATGCGCCAATTTCAGATTTCCTGAATATAAATGGAACCCAAAATGTAAATGCATGCTGACATGAGCACTTATAATTTTGCAGCACAGCTTGTAACTAAAAAAAAAAATGATAAAATGAATATATTAGGAAAATGCATACAAAAGGCATTTTATAACAGAAACATTGCTTGCAAGAAGTGTGTATATATTAAAATAAGTGTGCCCCCAAATGCATACGATTGCCAATCTCTAATTCACAGTAAATGGGTGGTCCTGATATAGGAGAAATATCTTACAAAATATAGAGATATCTATCAATCTATCTTCTGTGTGTTTATGCAGAAAGATTTTTTTTATCCATAAGATTATAAGTCTTAGCAGCCTGGACTGAACACCAAATCATATGACATTAAAGAATCTTGGGATTATTCAACTAGAGAAGAGACAATTATGAAATTATAGTCACCTTCAATTTTCTGAAGGGTGATATGTTGTATAGGAGTAGACAATTTCCATCAGTTTCAGAAATACAGCAGATTTTGCATGATATGTTGAGAGCCATACTTTAAAAGGGCCCAGAGGCCATATATAAGGGATTAATAGGTTTAAGGGCTGAAATAAGTGCCTTAATTATTTTGCCTCTTAACTGCCTCCATGATGTTTTTTAAAAACACCTAACATTGTCAACCACACTTAAAAGGGGCTCTGGGGGCCACAAAAGGGATGCTGACAAACTACATGGAGCCACAGTATTGCACTTTTTTCATGTCTGACATATATCATTCAACAGCTTTGTGTTTAGTTGCTCCAAATGACAAGAGCTGGATGAATATATTCAAATTTTGACTGAAGACTAGAAAGAAATTCATGAAGTTATGGATGGAACCTGAAGGGCTATTCAGCATTAATATGTCACAGAAGACCTCTGCGTCATCAGGGACCAACTAGATGAATGTTGAGATATTTACCAATGCTATGATGAACTATGTTGTTAAGCAATAATGTGAGTTTTATATGCCCCAAACATTTAATATGTGGAAGCATTCTGGTATAAAGCAAAAAAGGAAAACAACTTCCTGTGGTAACCTAACAGAGCGGAAAGAGTTTGCTGAAATGCAGGCCCTTTTCACAAAGACCAACCTTTCAAAGAAGAGTTGAACAGAAATGTTCATCTCCTTTGTAGCTGTAATTTTAAAGGAAGTTACCTGCAGGTCTATGGATAGCATGATTTCCCATGTTGTTTCTTCTTCTTCTTCTTCTTCTTCTTCTTCTTCTTCTTCTTCTTCTTCTTCTTCTTCTTCTTCTTCTTCTTCTTCTTCTTCTTCTTCTTCTTCTTCTTCTTCTTCTTCTTCTTCTTCTTCTTCTTCTTCTTCTTCTTCTCCTTCTTCTTCTCCTTCTCCTTCTCCTTCTCCTTCTCCTTCTCCTTCCTGTTTTTAAAGTAGTTGCAGTATCATGGATTAATCAATTATGATGTGCACAATGTTAACTCTGAGGAAACATCTTTGTGACAACAGATTCCTCTACTGGAAGTTTTGGCTACTTTGAAGGACATAATCTACTGGATGACTACCCCAAATTTGGATACATGCTTTATCATTTGCCAAGTTTCCAATGCACAGTGATTCCATTCAAAGCAGCACAGCCCCCAAATGATAATTTCATAGGGAATGGGAAAAAGAAGCCTATAGAAATGGATAACTGTATGGAAATGCTACCAGAAACAAGAATAAACAATTCTGTCAGCACAGATTTTCTGTGGACGTCGCAAAACAAAACAGACCACCCAGTAGAATTGCTCCTGAATCTCTGTTATGTATATGTTTGTTTATTTAAAGAATTTATACATTACTTCCCATATCAATTGCTTTTCACATTTAGAAAGAGAGAAAAAAAATGTTTACATGCATCCAAAAATGTTGGGGGAGGATTGCAGGATGGTATTGTATTTCCGACATATGGCTTTTGGCTCGGGTAGAAAGGGGGAGCACATGGCTGAGAGAAGCTGCCCCAGTCACAGTAACTGCAGCTTGAGTCTGTTAGTTGGTGTGTTTAGCAAAGCCTTTTTTGTGGACTGCAAACTACTGTGAGTGAATTTATTTAGTAAATATGCGTGGTAATTAATATGGAATATTATTCTCTACAGAGCAACACTAGGGCAGATGATTTGCATTAGAGATGTGGACTAGTTATGTAAATGGATGTGTTATTTGTTTATAAAAACAGATTTTCTAAAGACCTAGAACTCCACCATATGTAAAAAAAAGAAAGGCAGCGCCTCATATCTTCCATGTGCTCTGCATTTCTTTCTCTAATTAAGCTGAAAAGAGAAAGAGCCATATTGTCTCTCTAATTTGCATCTTGCTGATTCGGAAAATTTGAAATCACAGTCTTTCCTATGTTAGCTACAGCTCTCCAATCTCATCGTTTTTGTCTTATCTTTTAAAAATATGTTGCTTTATCTCTGTTTTCTATTGTATTTTTTTAGAAAAGACTGCAAATGCAGTTCCAAAATAATACAGTCCCTATACTGTTATACTCTGTGCCTGCTTTACAGATAGACTTTTTTATGTTACATGTATTTTTATTTTTTTATATGCATTCTATGTTTTATATATCTACTGTATACTGTATAGATTTTTTAAACACTATACCGTGGATATCCAGCCACTTGATGAAATGTGGATAAACTTAGGAATTCTTCTCTTTCACATAAACACTTTTCATACACACACATGTGTACTCCTGCACTGGTAGCATTTTTTGTTCTCCTAATTTGGATTTCCAGAATTATTTATTGTTGCATGTGTCCTTTTCTCTTTTTTCACACATATTACATCACTGCCCACTAGCACATAGTATGATACCACCTCATTCTGAATCAGACCCCTGCTCTTTCTAGCCCGCTTTCTAATCAGCAGCAGGACTCAGGAAGCAGCCTCACAACCTGGAGTAGGGATTCTAGGAGAAGGAGTGGAGAAGAGAGAGACAACTCCACGTTTGGGTAGCTTGTGTGGCTTCCCACTGTTGTATGCCATTTTCACTGCTGTTGGGATGAGCAAGTGGCAATGCAAAAACATTTTAATTCTTTTTCTTGCAAAAAAAGAAAAAAAGCAAGAAAAAAACCTGCTTTTCCCACAAGACAAAGAATCTTTGAAATGCTGGAGCTCCAGTTGATTGATTGATCCAATTTATATGGCTGCCCATCTATCCAAGAAACTCTCATCAGCAAACAAACAAAAACAAGGAATTACACTTAAACAAAAACCAACTAAAGCAGCAATCTGGGCCAGCATTATTCTTGCCCTTTTCCACATAAATATATCTAGTCCATTCAGCCTTACTTTGCAGGACTTCATCTCCAGGCCACCAGAGAATCACCTGCTCTGATCAGCTATAGCACAGGGGCAGAGGTCCTTTTATCACCTGCTACTTGATCAGAGAAATAATTCTGCCACAGCATCTTGTAAGAGAAGTTTTAAAAAAAATCTATACTTTGCTCAACCTTTGGATCCTAGTTTTATGGAATTACGTTGTATGGATGTATTTCAAGGAAGAGAACTTATTTTATGGAAGACATCTATGACCATCTCTAGAGGTAATACAGAAGGACTTGGAGGCCTCTTCTTTCTAACCTAACAGAGCCCCAGAGGCCAAAAAAAAAGCACCACTGATCTTTAAAGAAATAAAGATCTTTATTTCTACTTTACTGTGGGGTACATCCATTTGTTTCAGAAGTGAAATTTAAGGTCATTTTCTAAAAGAAAAGCTTCAAAAGGTTATCTGCAGAATCACCCTGTTTTAGTGAAAGTTGTTCTGTTTTATGAAATATAGTAATTGACAGAGTATCAACTCTTCAACAACCTCCTCTTTTCTTTGTTAATTTAATTTCATATTAATTGGTATTTATATATTTGCTGTGATTGAACTCCTATTCTTTATCCCTCTAGGCAGTTTACAAAGAAAATCAAGTATTAAATAGACAGTTTGAAATAGACACTTTAAAATAAAAACAAACAAACAAAATCATTGAATCATTGAAAATGGCTTACAAATTAACACGTCTACTAAAAATCTAGCCACAAAAATGTCATTTTAGGATTTTATTTTTAAATCCACCAAATTTAATCTACTATCCTAGAGAGTTTGTTCCAAAGCTCATATATAATCATAGTAAAGGTTTGATCCCCAGTTGCATACTATTTTCCCAATGACAAATGGCGTTAGATGTTAATGAGTGATGCAGCTCACACAAAGAAGGTGCTCTCTGAGATCATATAAGTCCAAGCCATTATGGCATTTAAAAGTAATGACCTACATTTTATAGTTTGCCTAGAAACAAACAGCAGGCAGCATGATACTGCATTACTCTATAATTAGAGTCTCTTGGGGTTACCCCAGAAAACTGGTTTTACGTGAGCTTTCGGATAGCAGTCCTGCAGAGAGTGCTTTGTAGTAGTCAAATCCAGTGCAGTAGTCAAGACTAGTCTAAAGCTTTCCAGCATATGTATCGCTGATTTAATGCTCTGTTTTAAGGCATTTTTTCTTAGAAATTGATATATGTGTGTGTGTGTGTATATGATGTTATCAGCCAAAGGCGGTTTTAAAAAATGGTCTCCTAGTTGCTAGATGAGTCTGAGATATAAAAGCATTCCTAGACTACTTAGTTGCACCTTCTAGGAAAGTATCTGGAGTGGGGTAATTTTGCAGAGGAGGACAATGAAGATTTTCAGTGATACAGTGGCAAGGCCTATGAAGTAAGGCTAAAGTACTATGTATGTTAATCTACAGAAATTTTGGTTAATCCAACATTTATTTCTTTAGATGTATAGGGCCATCCAGCTCCCATAAAAGGGGCAGGCTTTAATTGCACAGTTGCCGCTACCATCTTCACACGCATACGCACACACATACACCGATGCCTCTGTTTGGGCTGGTGCAAATCCTTCCACAATTTTATTGGTTTTTGGCTTTCAATTTTAAAAGTGTGCTAATGCTGTCCTCTGCATTTGGTTCTGCTTTAGTTTTATTCAGTGGCTGTTTTAATTTGTTTTGTATCTTGCACCATGTTTTATTTGTGTATTTTATGATATTTTAATCTTGATTTTTCAGAGAGCTGTGTCTGAAATGAAGCAATTCATAATTAATTTCCATATCACTATATTTGTTTAAATGATGTGACAAACTGCATAATAAAAATATTTTAAAAAGCAGCTGAAAGCACTGACTCCAATAGCTAATGAGTTGGTTTCATTGGACCTTAAGTCATTAATCATGATTAATTCTGATACTGTATTTCAAAAAAACATGCATTTTGTTATTTTATCAGCCCTGGCAACATTTTTCATAGCAGCTCTATGGTTTTAGGTAATTGTTGGACCGTCTCTGTGTTTGCCAATTCTAAGATAGGGAGATAGTTTTCAAAATAAGTTTCAGATCCTTATTCTTGATTAAGGCAGCAATCCTTTTTGTGCTTATCTGGGGATAGGTCATATTAAACTCGGTGCAATTTACTTCTCAGGAGACATGGATAGAATTGTGCTTGGAAATAGCAAAACAATCAAAATCCTATGCTTGTCTCCACCTGAATACTGATGCAACCCAGCTGGATTGGAGGTATGAACACATAAGCATCCTCTCTCCACAGCTCTCCTTGCATTTAAGCTCTGTAACTCTTGTCAGAAATTGTGAATTCAGGAACTCTGTAACTGCATCTGTGAGAGGAAAATTTTAGTAGCCTTCTATATGTTTTAATGTTAGTTTTGATTGCATTTGATAAAGCCAGGTTAGCTTCTTGTGACCTGTAGGGCAATGACAGGAAAAGTCAAATGCAAGACTAAGCAAACTGCTGATGGGAATAGAAGAGGAAGGTATGGTAAAATTAGCACCAAGGACGTTACGAATCAGTTGCTAAACCTAAGAGTCATGTCTGTGGTTTGTGGTTTTAAAGGATAAAAAGGATTGCATCTGAGGGGATCGGTACCATTTTGGTCAAGCTGTTTACCTGATGATTAAAATGGTCACGACATTGCAATGTGAATCTAAGTGAGTACCATGTATGCTATTGGTTGAACTTTACTTGCTTGTTGAACTAACATTTAATAAAGCTTTTAGAACTTTGAAGTGACTTGTTTTTTGGTGTGACTGCCTCCCGTGTTTAACGTGGTTTTTCCCCTGACACATCCACCCCAAAATGTTCCATTCTGGAATCTGTTAGGGGAAAGGACAGTTTAAATGTTCAAAAACAAACAAATAAGTAAGGTTCACGCTAAGTAGTTGAGTTCTCCAGGCTTCGGAAAATTAATGCTGAGGTACTTGTTTACGGGGAATCCAACAGCTAAGCATGTACAGTAAACATTGGCTACCTCTACTCCTACGAATCCATAAATAAGGTGGCTACTTGAATTATAAGCTGAGGTTCTGTCATTTAAAAATGCAGGTGTCTAAACAGAATAGTGTGTCCACTTTCCGTACTGGCTCCCTTCTGAACTTGGAGCGTTTGGTAAGTTGGCTGCTTTCTTGTTCTCTAATTTAGATTGTGAGGTAGAACAAACTACACTCTTATGTGAAAGAACTGTCAGAATGCTGTTTTTTGGGGTTTTTTGTTTTTAATGACATCCTTTTTAGTTTTACTTTGATGATGACAATGGAGGTCTTACTATAGAACTATGTTGTCTTGGCAATGCGCAGATACGTTGGAAATTACCCTACACATATCATCAGTTTACAATTTATAAAGTTTATCATCTGACATGTGAGATATACATGTATTGTTTATAGCTTTCTTTGTTGAATGGGTATCACACTTTTCCACCAAACAGCTGACAAAGCAGCTGTCAACAGTAACACATTAAGGAAACACAAAAGAAAACATAAACACTGCTGATGAACCAACTACACATTTGTAATGGTTGTAAGACACATGACAAGGTTCAAAGCCTGCCAGTATAAAATTCCGAAATTAAATATTTGCACTGGCTTACTTCAGCTATTAACCTTCAAAACAATTGCTACCTATTCCTGCTAATACCAAAATTTTGCTTCCCGTTCCAACGCATGTTAATTTCTGGCACTTTGTTGGATATTGATAGTTAATTTATATTTCACAGACTATTTCTCCTCCTCCCCTCTTTTCTTTTTCTTTCTTTTCTCAGGAATGTCAGTTCCTTGCATTACACAGGTGACCCGAGGAAAACAAAGATCTGCTGGAATTGGATGGGAACAGAATGGAGATATTCATTTCCTCAGCATAGCTGCTGTAACAAATCAATCTTGACTGTGCTGATAAATTGAACTTCAAGCTTAGCAAGGCTCCTTTTCGGTTGCAATCCAGTGTGAGACATAGCAGGAAGGCAAAGCAAAGGGGGGCTTTATTTTTTTTTATTTATTTTTTTTGCACCTTAGTATTTCATTTTGCCAAAACCTACTCAATAGGAAAATCAGCTGCAGTATGCCATATGATATGTGAAAAATATTTCTGGGGAAAAAATGAAAGAAACACATGGAGAGGGCCAGGTACAGAAGCTTGTCATTTTATAAATCTTAGCAACAAGAACTGACTTTAAAACACACATACTTTCCTTCCTTCTTTCCTTCTTTTGAACTATTTAATAGCAAAATAAATCTCAAATCCAAATGAGAAGGACATTGGGTTACATTTACATAACTATTGGAAACTCAGGGTTTCACCACTTGTCCCCATATTATGGATGGGTAAGGCTGGCACAGTTTGATTGCCAAAGATTCCCTAATGAGTTAAGAAGAATACTTAGTGAAGTGAAATTAGAATTCTGGAAAACTCTAAAGTTTGCACACACACACACACGCACACTTTTCTGCTGATTTGTTTAGGGCTAATAAAGGTATGATCCAGCTTTACAGTTTGGATGGATTTTGATATTTGTTCCATCTAGTCCAACATCTGGTCCAACAACTATAATTGTTTTTTGAAAACTAGGGTTCTGCTAAGCCTTTCCCAGCCTGCCTTTCTCTTTCAAATACCTGCTGCTACTATAGTGGGTGAACTGTCTTTGTAGAGGTGGAAAACTCGTGCCCTTGTTGGAGAAATACCTGAAAAAATCCCCAGTGCCCTTCTCCCTTCTCTGCCACCTGAGTGGAGAAGTTCATGACCATTTCTCTACTCATTCAGGGCACAGATGAAGAAGTCTCCAAAATTTTATTAAGAGTCTACAGAGTCTTGGTCAGACATGCAAGGACATGTTAATTAGCATCCCAGGTGAAAGACCCCAAATACACATACAGGCAAACTTACATAGACGATTTCACACAAGGAATTTCAGACGGTACAGGTCATGTACACATTTCTAAGCAAGTGGAAAATCCCCCCCAAATTTACCTTTGCGTATGTGTATCATAATTGTGACATTGCCATAGCAACCTACAGTACTTTAGGCTTCTCCCATTAACTACAGAAGCTGTTTCAGGGCACCCTGCACAGTTTCCCTGCACCTGAACTTCACCCTTGCACCCACATAAGCCTAGTGACCATTTGTTTATCTATTCTGAGCTTTTTCAGCTAACTTTGCATCTTAATAATGAAGTCTGTTTGGCTTCTTTATTAGGACTAAATTCCTTATGAATCCCCTAAATTCCTCTGGGTTCATTCACCTCTTACACCCTCTAACTGCAATCCCCGTCACGACTTCACCATTAGCCCTCCTGACTAGGCCTGCTGCGAGCTGTAACACAGCAATACATAGAGGATCTCATCCTTGGGCTAGGGAAACTAGAATCCAATCTGTTGCTCATCTATGAGTGTTACTGAACAGTATCCCAGAGGACCACCAATCTCTGGGTCCCTGGATTAATTTGGAGAAGGAATGGTAAAGAGTAAATCCAGAGTTGAATAACAGCAGGGGTAGGCAACATGATGTCTGGAGGGACATGCCATATTGTTTGCCATATTTCTTTGGGACTCCTCAAAGGCCCACTTAGATGGTAAATAAGTGTTTTGTTAAAAATGTAAGCCTGTGGCAGCCATCTTGAAAGTGTACCCACTACATGCTGTCTAAATTCCCAGTGTGTCCAGAGTCTAACCTATGTGCCTTCTTGCTTCACACATGCACTCCATCTGCTTCAGAGGTTTTCAGGGATGCCCTCCAGGGATGGCGAGTTAAGAGGAAGAATCATTTGATTTGCCAGTGCTGCTGTGCTGGCAAAAAAGCATGACTGGATACACCAACATTTGCTTCTGTGTTTTTGCCTGCTCTGGGAGGAATAAAAGGGGTGGCATTAGGATAAAATATTCCAGTGAGTCCCATCTCCAAGGGACTGGTCCTTTTTTCTGCCCCAAGGTAGATGCTTTGCATCCACAACAGCTCTGCAAGGTAGTTAAAGCTTAGCCTCATTTATTAAACTTGATTTCATACAAACATAGGGTTGGAAGGGATGTTGGAGGTTATCTGATCCAACTCCCTGCCCAATGCAGGGAGACCCAGTGTCTGGTCTTTTCCAGTGAAGGGGCACCCACTGCTTCAGAAGGCAGGCTGAGCCACTGCTTAATAGTGGAGCTCTTGGTACTCTCTGAGCATGGTTGTTTCCTTGCAGACATTTCATTACCCAGCTAGGTAACATCGTCAGTGCTGGCGAGTGTGGGGTTTGCTCCCTAGGGCAAGCTACTATATATAAACAGGGAGCAAACCAGCACTGATGATGTTACCCAGTCAGGTAATGAAATGTCTGCAAGTAAACAACTAAGCTCAGAGAGCACCAGGACTCCACAGTTCAACTCTGAGCTATAGATATTCTATCAGAACCAGTGCTTAATAGCTATCACAGTCAGGAAATTCCACCTTATTTTGAGTTTGGATCTAACTGTGTTAATTTGAAACCCTAAATCTCCAGGTTTTCCCATTAATTATAACTGGAAAATGCCAAGTGGCAATTGTTTTCTTTCTGTGTTTCAGAATGTAGTTATATAATAAAATTTTAGCTTGCTTTCCATTGGAAGTAATCTGAAATTGAGCTACATTTGCAAGAATTGCAGCTTCTTGTCAGGATAACATATAGCAAATTGAAGACAAAACTTTTTTTCCTTCTTAGACAACAGATAATTTTCAGTCATAGTTGCCTCTTCTGAGGGATCCAGAAAATCCTGAGGTTTGAATTCAGCAGAAGCCCTTAGGAGAAGATATGTTCCTGAACATAAGCAGAATGCTGAAAGAAAACTGAATAATTAAATAGCAGACACTCCCATTAAAAATAAAATGCTCATAATATAGTTGTCATGGATGCAGAGTATGGACTTAAATCAGCTATCAATGAAGGCTAACAGACATCTGTTGTACATGAAGTAAAAGTGAGATTTATTAAGAAATAATATAGAAAAGATAGAAAATCTTTGCTTCTATCTTATTTCTATCAAAACCAAATCATAAAGAGGGAAATATATGAGAGAGAGAGAGCACAGAGACTTATTTAACTAATAATGGACCAGATGAGAAACAGACACAAGCATTGTGTTTGAAAGCACTTCTTCTCATCTACCTCTAGCCACTTGCTCCAGTGATCTAAAAGACTCACAGGTGCTAAAAGATTATGCAGTTGCCAACATCCTGCCAAGTTTCAGGTGATGAGGATCAAAGGTTTAATGTCATTACTGAACAACAACCAAACCAAATATCGGTGTTCTGGTTAATAAAAAATACCACTAGGTAAGTGATCAAAGTGAAACGGGGAAAATTAACTCTGTTTTGCAGTTGAGAGAGTGAGATTAAGATAGAGAGATAGAGATATGGATAGATTAGCGTACCATGGTACCCCTTTTTTCCCCTTCATGTTTGACTTACCATAGACTTTTGTACTAGTACATGACAAGGCTTCAGTGTTGTGGCACTTGAGCCAATGAACTAGTCCTCATGTAATCCTTGTGATTATTTCAATTTGGGAGCCCTGTTCTAAGAGCCTTTTCCCACAGCTGCATTAACTTGTGTTCCTCCCATCCTCCAGCCAACAGAAAAGTATACCAGCAAAATTGCCAGCCAAGCTGTATTCTTCCTCAGTGTCAGGGCTGGCAACTGATGCTATCGTACAGTTTTCATGCAGGACAAGTTAAGAGTGGTGATTTATGGATTTTCCTGCTGTGCTTCCCCTCCCAGTCAGCGTTACCTGCCAGCACTAACTGCTGTTCTTAATATACAGGTATGCTTGAGCAACTGTAGGCAGTTATTAACAATGGAAGCTTTAGGCACCTTTTAAGTTGCCTAACTGATAGATCAGGCTGTTTCTAAACATGGTCAGCTTAGAACATGATATCTCAATATGTCAAGTACAGGTTGGCCTTCCTCTTC
Organism: Python bivittatus; assembly: GCF_059951505.1. NCBI lineage: Eukaryota > Metazoa > Chordata > Lepidosauria > Squamata > Pythonidae > Python > Python bivittatus. Next base: position 105,949,777 of record NW_028277030.1, read on the forward strand.
TAAAGGATCTAATGAACCTCTGGAAGACTGTTAAATCCATATCCAAAAATAGCCCACCTAGCAAGTCTATGGAGCAAGGAACAGGTGCTTGGTGAAACAGGAGGAACTCTCGCAGCAAATCAGGCAATTTCCCTCCCCATTCAACCCAGCCCATCATGTTTCTGGACACGGGCACAGCAGTTTCTTAGAAGATTGCTAGGGCCATTTTCAGAAATAGCCTGAGTGACAGGTCACTGGTACACTACATGGGCTGCAAGAAATATTGGATGATCTCCCTTCCACATAACCCATGCCTCTCTGAGCAACTAAAGATAAATTTAAGGCATCACTGCAACAGGCTGGGGATCAGATGAAAGTGACGTTCATGAGGATATGATCTCTAAAAATAGTTAACACCATCCTGTTTCATGCCATAGTGTTAGAAGGATACGAATATGAACCCTACATTTGTAACATAGTCTCTAGATTAGAGTTCCTAGCTTGCATAAGATAGCATGAGCATCCTTGAGATTGCATTTGTCTCATTCTGCCTAAAATGTGACCACCTTCATGGGCATGGAAATAACTAAGTTTGGTAACCTAGCCTACTCTTTCTTTCTCTCTCTAAACAGCATTATGTGAAATCCTTGACTGACCAAAGCCACAATGAGTGGCAGAGGTCAATATCTATGCCCCATCTAGTGATTTGGAATATAAAAGGAATAAATGATAAAGTGTATGAATTAATAAAGAAATGAACAAAAAAACAAACAAAGTATGTCTATGAAATTAAGGAAAACAGGGATATAATAGATCCAAATGAAGGTGGTCTGATCTTGTAGAGTGGAGTTGATGAATATATATGCATGGGAAGTAAAAGTGTAGTTTTATTTTTTAATGAAAAGGCTAAAATATATATCAGAAACATAAATTGGTATCATCTAAATTGTGTCCTACATATAAAATTAGCAAGTCATAGGTTGGTGAAAGTTGCATGTTATGTTCCAGTGAATGGTGATAATAGAAAATGCAGTTATGTCTTGGGACAGAAATTGTGCAACATTCTGAATGAATATGTTCCATGGGGAAAAATATTTTGATAAGTAACATGAATGGTGGATTGGGGGTGAGGAATGATATGGGGGAGTACAGAAAACTTGACTGGGCCATTTGAAGATCACAAGTTAATGGTTTGGTGAGTATCTACTTAGAAAAAGGTCTCTTTGTTTCAAATAATGGTTTAAGCATAAGTCTATTCATAAATACATACAGAAAAGAATGAATTAAAAAACATGACTGATTGTATAAAGATTGTGGTATCTATTGAAGCCCCCTTCCCAGTACAGGAATCCACTGCTCCACCATCCCAAAGATACAGCCATCCAGCCTCTTTTTAAATATCTTCAGCAGCACTACCTCCTAAGTTACCTGTTCCATTGTTGAACAACTCTTTCTCTTAGGATATTTTTCCTGATGTCCAACTGAAATCTACTTCCTTGTAATTTGTGTTCCTTGTGCTATCTTCTGGAAATCTCTAAACAATTCTGCCCCATGTTCTACATGGGAGCCCTTCATATATTTGGAAACAGGTATCATATCTCCCCACTGTCTTCTCATCTCCGTGATAACACACCCACTCCCTCCAACTGTTCCATATGAGGTTCAGTACCCAAGATTAGATAAACCTAGGTTCTCATCACCATTATCGTATCATATGTTGCCCAATATGGCTCTTGGCAGCTCTTCCAATAAGTAACCTAGAACTGGAATTACAGCAGTAACACAAGGAATAATGCCCTTGAAGTGCATAATTGTTGTACGGTGCAGATTTAAAATTAGATGGAAATGTAAAGGAAACTGAAATGCATTGAACCAGATGAATACCTCAGCATTGTCAATGAAATAGAGAATTCTGTTCCATGTTGTTGCTGGAGGATGAATCATCTGCCATTCCCCTACTTTCTTATTAACAGTTTTCCACTTCATAAATTAATGTTAGGGAAAAACAACGTCATCCTGGGAAAGTTTGACCAAGCTAGAAGAAGGGCTGTCCGCATCAATACTGTTTTTCTCTCAAAGGCTTCCCATGGCTTTATAAGCTCCACATTAATATTTTCTAGTTTGTTCTGCTTGTTTGTTGTGGCAACAGCCCCCAGTAAAAGGTAAGTGACTTTGTATGAATGTTGTAGATGCAGCTGAATACATCTTTCAGAAATATTTTATATCATTTTAACCATGAGCACTGAAAATGAGTCTTGTCAGAATTTCAGAAATATTTCTTTTGTTAGGTATGAAAGTTATATAATAGGTATATCAGTTATATAATTTACAAGAAGTCCACAACAATAACCTCACTAGAACAGTTTAATTGTGATCCACACAACAGAGTCTATAATCTACAGGTCTGATGTAACAATTTCAACAAAGTGCCTCTTCACAGTTTGAAAACACAACTCAATGCTGTTTTATGTTATAAAAACCTTACTGACATGTAGCAAAGATGCCTTCTGTGTAGCAATCGAGTCATCAATGGTTTCATTATATTGCCACAATTACAATATGTTAAAAAGATTTTGTGTATAAATAGGTATATTTATATAACACATATAAAACTGATATATAAAACAATCCAGGAATAATACTCTATATTACACTTGCAGTAGCCATTTTCAAATGTGTCTTCATTTACAACATGGGCAATATTCTTAAAAGTTTGTCTTGCAGAATGAAATTCTAACATAGCGAAGTTGCTAACATTTCTGTTACTTCTTAAGTTTTATTTATTAATCTAAAAACTGTAAAGGGTTTCTCATTACCTAGTTGCAGACACCTGCATAGGCTGAAAGAGTTTTCTCTGTAGTTACAATTTAGATCCTGATCCTGCAAGAAATGCAGCAATTTCAACTGAATGACAGTTTATCCCTGACATCAACAGAAATGTATGGATTTACAGAGCCTTTTTGTAAGATATCAATGTTGCATATTTTCTGCTCTGCCATCAACTTGAGAGTTACACAGATTGTTTTACATTTCTGTACTGTGCAAAAGTTTTAGGCAGGTGTGAAAAAATGCTGTAAAGTAAGAATGCTTTCAAGAATATATATTGTAATTGTTTATGTTTATCAATTTACAAAATGCAAAGTGAGTGAACAGAAGAGAAATCTAAATCAAATCACTATTTGGTGTGACTACCCTTTGGCTTCAAACCAGCATCAATTCTTACACTTGCACACTATGTACACTTGCACAAAGTCAGGGATCTTGTAGGATTAGAGTCAGGTGTATGATTAACCAATTATACCAAGCAGGTGTTAATGATCATCAATTTCATATGTAGGTTGAAACACAGTCATTAACTGAAACAGAAACAGCTGTGTAGGAGGCTTAAAACTGGGTGAGGAACAACCAAATCCTGCTACTCAGGTGAGGTTGTGGAAGACAGTTTCATGTCACAGGTCATACACCATGACAAAACTGAGCACAGCAACAAGACACAAAGTAGTTCTACTGCATCAGCAAGGTCTCTCCCAGGCAAAAATTGCAAAGCACACTGGGGTTTCAAGGTGTGCTGTTCAAGCTCTTCTGAAGAAGCACAAAGAAATGGGCAATGTTGAGGACTGTAGACACAGTGGTTAGCCAAGGAAACTTAATACAGCAGATGGAAGACACATCATGCTTACTTCCCTTTGACATTGGAAGATGCCCAGCAGTGCCATCAGCACAGAACTGGTGGAAACCAGTGGTACACCCACCTACTGTCTGGAGAACTCTGGTCAGAAGTGGTCTTCATGGAAGAATTACAGCCAAAAAGCCATACCTCTGACATGGAAACAAGGCTAAGTGACTCAACTATGCACTGAAACATAGGAACTGGGGTGCAGAAAAATGGCAGCAGGTGCTCTCGACTGATGAGTCAAAATTTGAACTATTTGGCTGTAGCAGGAGGCAGTTTGTTCACCGACGGGCTGGAGAGCGGTACAATAATGAGTGTCTGCAGGCAACAGTGAAGTATGGTGGAGGTTCCTTGCAAGTTTGGGGTTGCATTTCTGCAAATGGAGTTGGAGATTTGGTCAGGATCAATGGTGTCCTCAATGCTGAGAAATACAGGCAGATATTTATCCATCATGCCATACCATCAGGGAGGCGTGTGATTGGCCCCAAATTTATTCTGCAGCAGGACAATGACCCCAAACATACAGCCAATGTCATTCAGAACTATCTTCAGCTCAAAGAAGAACAAGGAGTCCTGGAAAAGATGGTTTGGCCCCCACAGAGCCCTGATCTCAACATCATCAAGTCTGTCTGGGATTACATGAAGAGACAGAAGGATTTGAGGCAGCCTGCATCCACAGGAGATCTGTGGTTAGTTCTCCAAGATGTTTGGAACAACCTACCTGCCGAGTTCCTTCAAAAACTGTGTGCAAGTGTACCTAAAAGAATTGATGCTGCTTTGAAGGCAAAGGGTGGTCACACCAAATATTGATTTGATTTGGATTTTTCTTATGTTTGCTCACTTTGCATTTTGTAAATTGATAAACATAAACAATTACAATATATATTTTTGAAAGCATTCTTACTTTACAGCATTTTTTCACACCTGCCTAAAACTTTTGCACAGTACTGTGTATCACACAGTCTCAAACTTTAGATAGGTAAGTATAAATTAAACAAAGCCATAAATAAAACAATGCTTAAGTAGCCCAGCTACTTAACTCTAGCTTCAAAATGGGGGCAGCACTGCTTAACAGTCAGAGCTAAGGCTGAAAGCAAGGAGAAGATATATGGCCTTGTGAAAAATCTGAGGAAGATATTCTCTAAGGCTTTACAGTGATTCAGGGATCCAAATCTTTGCAGACCATTTTAATACCCACAGTCAAGTATATTATTATTATTATTATTATTATTATTATTATTATTATTATTTCTTGCTTTTCTGTTAAAAGTAGAAATATCAAATACAAAATGCAAAAGTATTAAATACAATCAAAATAATAAATATAATAAAATTTATAAATAACATTAAAAATAATTTTAAAATGAAAATAGTACTTAAATTATGGAAAGCAGCATTGAAGTAGAATCAGTTTAGATAAAATAATACATCTTATTTTAAAACTTCAGTATACTCTAAAACCCCTCTTCCAAGAGGGAAACCAACAATTTACCACTGAAAGGATAACCTAAAACTTTGGTATTTCCACTGTTCTTTGTCCTGTTTTTTGTGATGATAGGATGAAGAGCAGGATACAGCTTTGCAATCTTGCTATAAAAAACAGTAACATTGGAAGAACGGGGTGAGGGAACAGGCACCAAAACCAATCTTAAGCCTCAAACAAATTGGAAAATGGTGGCTCTTGAGAAAAGCTGCTATGAGGCCATTCAAGCTGCTTTGTGTTGGCTCGTCCCCTTGCTACTATGAAAATATAACTCTGGCCACTGCAATCCAGTTGAAGATTTGCAGAAAAGTGTTTAAAGGATTTATGATTTAACATGATAGTTAGTCTAGACTGCTGCCCAACTAGTAGATCTGTAACTCAGATTTACTTTTAGAAATAAACTACCTTGAACAAAGTCAACCAATATTCTCAAAGTATTGTTAACCCACAAGCAACCCCTAATAGAAAAGTGGAATTATTCATAATGAATGAAACACTTTTGAATTTCACAAGAAAAGCAAGCCTGACTCAAAATGTCAAGCACCATACACAAATAGTCAATAAGTAGTTGCCTTCACAGTTGTAGTGGGCTGTGAGAATAACCTTGAGAGATAAGAGGAAGAGCTGCAGCCTAGACAATGATTGGATCAACAAAATCTAAGTCCAAGACAGGAATGTAATTCAATCTTGAGAGACAACAGTAAGCGTCTCAGAATTGACCTTCCCTAGTTCTCTGGAACGTAAAGGCAGGAGAGGAAGAGGCACATTCAGACTTACAAGATTCGGTTATTGTAACCTTATAATAAAAGTAGCATTAGTATTCATGATTTTGGTTTCCTGGTCTGAACTACCTCAAAGGGCAGACAACTGTGTTCATGATGGCCCATGTAGCTTGATTCAGTGCTTCTCCTTTACTCTGTGTCATGAATAAAGCGTCATCATCATCCACTGCAAAACAAAATGGAAAATAAATGGAATCATTTATTTCATATTCACTGGCAACACGTCATTAAAAAAGGTTACTGGTCCCAACGAAAGAATAAATTTTGGATTGTTCTTTGTCCTATCATCAAGGCCAAAGCTACTCCCTCTGTCATCAATGGGAGGAGGGCAATTCTATCAAGGCTATTCCTAACAATTTCACAACTGACAATACAGTAATCTAGGGGAAAGAGTATGTATGTATGTATATATGTGTGTAAGTATGTATATATGTACGTCAGTAGACTAACAGGCAAATGTTGTAGATACCAGCTATGCTTTCTAATACTTTGTGAATGCTATAAGAAATACTGGAATACATTTATGAATTAGCATCCAGAACCTGAAGCTCCTTTGGCAGAATTCTTGACTCAAGAGTTTTTGAGGATTACTTGTAGTTGTAGTACAGCTGCCTCAAACCGCAGTTCTGAGATAATATCCCCCTCCCCCCAATATTGTGCATGGAATAGTACAGAAGGAGCTTATATTGGCCATAGCAAATCTTGGCAATTTTCTAGAGTACCTATTTTATCCTTGAGAACCATAGCCTACATACATCTTGGATTTTTCCTCATAAAGATCACAGTGCCATAGAAATCCTGTCCTTACCTCAGACTCTAGAAGGTAGATACCTTTGCCATCTTTACTCATATTATAAAAGGCTTCTGTAAAAGAAAGAAATGAGGGGAAATGATTAAATATTCCACAGAAAAAAGACAGGCCTTATTATCTCATGTCTTTGGATCTCAAAAGCCAGGCCAGCTGCAGCAATGAAGGGGCCTTGAGGAAAATGCCCTCCCTTCTTAGGAGAACCAGTCTGAGCAGTTGGAAGAGGTAGCATCACTTTTTAAATGCCCCACAAGGTTCTGTAGCACCACAACATCAGGAACATTTCAGCAAACTAAAATGATGTTAAGATCCAACCATTTCTAGAGCTTTGGGCTAGTCTATTTCATCAATGCTTAAGGAGGCTCGGGGCTGATGTTAGAAAAAGGTTTTGTGGTGATTTAAAACTCTGTCACCTTTGACATAAAAAAATCACCATGTAATTAATACCTCTGTACTTTGTACCTTTGGGCTACCTGCTTTTTACCAGCAGTCTGATATAAAGAAATTGGGAATGCATGACTTTGACTAATCTGGACATAAATGGAAAGGGGAAAAGTCCCCAGTTAAATGTTTGTATATCAAATTGCCCTTAAAAGCAAATGAGTGGAGCTAGCAAAATTTGGCAACTTAAGCAAATCACTGGGTCAGCCTTCCTAGTTCCCTTCAGATATACTGGGACCATAACTCCCAGGATAAAAATTCCAAGCCATCATCAGATTAGCAGGATCCAAAGAAAAATGGAAGTCTGGGACATGCTGTTTCCTTCCATGATGCTTTGGAAGAACTCACATCAAAGACCCAACCAAATCCCACCAAGTCCACTGTGACTACTACCCCATCATAAGTCTCAGAATATGGGTTTCTCATTCACTGCCAACCTTAAAAGGACATTATTTATTAATCTTCCATTCATGCAGAGATGTATTTATCACCCTACATCAAATAACCCAAGGCAGTTACAATATAACATCAATAAAACTACAAATCAATATAAAAAATAATAATATATTATAAAAGCAGCCCAAGTCATCCATCTGCACCAAAATCCTATTGGAATAGCATGGTCTTAACAGCTTTGTAAAAGGAAAGCAAGTTGGGGGCTCCCCACACCTGTGAGGGCAAGGTATTCCACAATGTGGGGACATCATTAGGAAAATATGCTCCTTTCCACTCCTTTCACCTTAAGGTGGGATGGAAATCCTCCACAACCTTTCTGGTGATGAATGTACAGGACAATCGTGTAGGCAACATAGGGCTTTAAAGGCTGACAATCCTACCAAGCCATGTAGGGCTTTAAGGATGAAAAGCAGCACCTTCAGTTGTTCCTGGAAGCCTATTGCTAAACAATGCAACAAAGATATGACCCTACTAAATTTACACATTCCCATTAACAGTCAGACTGTTGTATTTCCATATTTCCAAGTAATTTTATGAGAACCATTTGTAAAGCAAATATGAGTAGTTTAAATGTGAGGTGATGAAGGCATGAGTTACAGTTGGAAGGGTTCCTCCTTCAGAAGACATTTGCTTTTGGGTGTCTTATCATAACTCAGAGCTCTCTCCATTCCCGTATCCTTAGCAGGGAAGCTGAGCCAATTTATATCCTTTGATCACTAGGGGAGACCTTCCTTTGTTACTTGGCTGAAGTATAGCAGGTAGTACATAGAAAGAAGCCTCACAGGTGGCACCCAAGCCCTAAAACCTGGGGGGGGGGGTTTAAGCCTGGGGAAGAAGGGTACTTTTGTTTTTAACCATGTTTTGTGGATTGTTGTGAGCCGCCTAGAGTCATTACACGAGACATTATAAATCCTGTAAATAAATAAATAAATAAATAAGATATCTCCCTGCTGAGATATTCAATCGCCTTCCAGCTTCTCTGCTTTTCTATCACAGTGGAACACACTGTTATTTCAGTTGTTGTTTTGCCTACAGCTCTTTGGCGGTTTTGTTCTATTATTTATAGTGCAGTTTTAATACTTTTTTTAACTTGTTGCATCTAATGAGTTTTTCTTCTGCTTTACTGTAAGCTGATTATGCTTGCCAAAAAATACAGTTTTTGAGACAAAACATAGATGGGATAAAGAACTTTAAATATAATAAACTGTGAATCCATTACCCTCCAATGATATCTATCTCAAAAAATTCCCTGCATTTTTCTTGATGCAGTGATCTAAAGGAAGCTCAGTGGCATATTCATTTCTATTCTGCATGGGGGTATCTGTGAAAGAAAGTCCCATGGAGTCCCATGAAAGAAATATAGTTAAAAGTCTACTTACCCATCATGAGTTCCACACGCAGCATGAAGCAGGCAAAGTTCTCAAACGTGATTTTTAGATCAGGATTTCCATACCGGATTGTCAACAGCTTACAAAGTTCATTGCTGAGGGAGATTCCTTTGGAAAGATAAGAAAACCTCCAAAGATGTTTAGACTGATATGTATGTGTGTGTGTATATATATGTATATATATGTGTGTGCGTGTGTGTGTGTATGTATGCATCTGTGTATCTATGTGTGTGTGTGTGTGTGTGTGTATATATATATATATAAAATAAATCCCATGGAATTCATTTTAGTACAGATCTTTATAGGGTTATACATTCAGGTACCTTGTTTAAATCCAATGTTTTCTCCAATAAGGTTCAGTTTGTTGGAGATACATATTGTTCCATGCCATGAGAGATTAATAACTAGCACCAATTCATGTAATGGATTTCAGTATTGAGCAGGGATTTGAACCCAGAGCCCCTGCTCAAGTTCAGTACTTAATCTATTACACTTCACTGGCTCTAGAGTATAATGAATTATAGTGGTTAAAATGTACAAGACAAGGAAAAGCTGGCCTGCGTTATATGCAAGATATTTTACAAATTCCTCATTTATATGCAAATATTTTGTAGCATTTCTCTCTCACATCTCCCAATAATGTCTCTCTGTAAAAGAGAACTATATGACTGTGCCCAAAAGGAATTCCTTTTGGAATGCAAGAGTCGCATTCCAAGCTCCAGTGGTTTCAACTTATGCTGCCATGGCTATATCCGAAAGCCAAAACTGCATAGCTGGTATCAGCTGGATGGATAGTTTCCATCTCAGTACAGTAGTGACTTCCCTCGGGTAAGTAGTTGCTGGAACAAAGACTGATTCTGAGTTAGCATGTAACTCACATTGGGTGAAGTAAGGGCCATTTAACACAACCTTCTCCAACATGGTACTTTCTGAATGTGTTTCTTTATTAGTTAGTTAGTTATTAAACATATTTCTATGCCACCATAATCAAAAAGACTCTCTGCAGTTTACACACAAAAAACCCCACAAAATACCTAGATAATATAAAGATAATAACCACACTATAAAAATAAAACCTTTCAGAGCCCAACTTCCCAACCAACATTGCCTTAAAAATGGAGCGCACTGAGCTGAGGAAGACTATTTTAGTGCACCCTATGGCTAAACTGAATACCTATTACAATTCAAGCAACTTGAGAAGTATTTATATATTTGTGAATTGCACTGATTTTAATCAGAGGGCCTTTAGTACACCCTAGTTCTCAGAGTATGAAAAGCTGGAATTGAATCTTTCCTGCTATATCACGTTGGCCATGTCATCAGTGGCAACAGCAATTAGAATGATTAATCCCAACTCCATAATATGGAAATAATATTTAACTTCCCTTAGTATCACACAGAAATATGTATCTCATCAATTATGAAATTACAGCCATCATTTATTTTACTGCCATTTAAGAAACTATGAAAACAGCGTTGAGAATCCTAAAAATAATTTTATTGTTCCCAAACTTTTATTATTGTTAGCTGCCCAGCTGTCCAAAACTTTTATTACTGTTAGCCACCCGGAGTCACTGGTCTGACACGGGCAGCTATATAAATTGAATAAATAAATAAATAATGTAAACATCTTTTACACAAGAAGGACTGGAATCTGCAGTGGAAGCACTGTTATCCGTTAATAATGAGTTGTTTAATTTAATCAGTCAAAGTGCATTAATTTGATATGTTATATCTGGTATTTTAATTGCATTATGCTTTCATTTATGATTGGATCATTATTGCCATATGATGTAGCAAGTGAATTGTAATGAACTTTAATTTGATTTTTGTTTGTACACAATCTTAACTGTAACTTTCATTCTTTTTATTTGTTAATGTCAGACTAAATAAAGATAATTAAACTCCAACTTCAGATTCATTAAATACTGTACTAATCTCATTTAACGTAGCTGTATTCCATATTGTCACCTTATAACCATTTACCTTACAGCTGTTTTAATCAAATGCATTTTAAAAACATTTTACAAGATGAAATTAATCTTTGGTTCATTTCAATACAACATAAAGGCCAGTAGGATCATTCAACTCTATATAATAGAGGTTAATTAAGTTTTTAAATGGCTACTGATAATTTTGTGCAAACATTACCACCAGTTTATCTGGTTTTATGTAAAATGTATAAAAATGCAGACATTTGACCAGGCAAGAATCTCGGATGATTTTGTTGCATGTTCTTCCTGTAGAAACTCAAGTTGGCATAAATAGGAGGATTTCACTTTGACAGCACTATGATCTGAGTGCCCTTGGAAGCATGTGGGTCTTCCCTTCAAAGTGCTGGCTTGGAATATTCATAGTACTCCAGCCCAGATGCTAAAAGAGGATTCTGGATATGTGTTGCACATGTCCAGAGACAGATGAAGTTGATTCATTTCAGTCTGAGGCTCTGAGATAGCCAAGATTAGAATCTTGAGGTAGATCAGAACTTCTCAACAGAGGTAATCCTTACAACTGCCTAAGTTGATAGGTTGGGATGAGAAACAGTGATTGACCCAAAGTCATCCAGTGAGCTTCATAGCTGGACTGAGTCTCAGATCTAGGACCTTTCAATTCTAGTTCAATGTTCATAAATACTATATCACACACAACATTCTGGATGAAGGCCAGTATGTAAATGAATGTGTTATCATGATATGCAAACTTGGGGTGCCACTACATAGGCCAGGGCAGGTCATTTTTAAGAGCTGGAAGCCACACTATTTGTATTTATTGTTTGACACTGGAAGGGATGTGGCTGATGACATGACAATACAGGAGAAGCTTCAGGCTGCTGTTTAGGAATTTAATCTATTGATTTGGTCCTAGACCAAAAAGAAAAGAAAAGTGAGCTAACATCGATCACTTAAAATCTATTGAGAATAGATTAAAAGGAAAAAGGAGGGCTCGTGTATATATAGGAATGTACTGTATGTGAGTATGTATATATGTAATGCGTGAGTCAGAGTGGATTTGCTAGATCTGGGGTCAGATATCATTCATGTCAAACCCATCATCTCTGAGATTGCAATGATATGGAAGTTCACAATTTGGTAATGCAATCACTTTTTCTTTTTCTTTTTTTTGGTGGTGGTGGTGGTGATTACATTGGACTGGTCTCTCAACAGAAAAGATATACTGCTTCAGACAGAGGCCAGTCCAAGCATCTGCTGATGAGAAGAGAGATTCATTCTAGGCATCAGGTATGATACAGGGAGCAGCAAAGTAGGGCAGGCATCCAAATAGACACAAAGGAGAAGGAACAGAAAAGGCAGATTAATAGAAAGTAGTACCTTAAGCTTCATAGAGGCCTAAAGCAAAATATATTGCTCCCAATTTTCGGGGGGGGGGGTAGGTGGGGTGGGAATCGAAATTTGGTTCACTTTTCAGAGATGGAATGGATTTAAGGGGCAAAGCTCCTTCTGCTTTGATTCACCTAAACCAAACCTGTTTCCTTTCACAGGCATTTTCCCTCACATCTGTCTTAGCTCTGTCAACTGAGAGCTTTTTAAACGCTAATTCCAGGGACTGAACCCAGGATTTCTGCTTGCAGAGCCTCTGCAAGTGAGCTACAGCCACTATGACTACCATTCACTCATTTATAAGATTTGGCAGCTGTAGGATATTTCTGGTGAAAAACTAAAGGACTCAGAAGTTTTCTGCTTTATATCTGACTAGGGCAGTGTTGTCCAAACTTGGCCACTTTAAGATGAGTGGACTTCAACTCCCAGAATTCCCCAGCCAGTCATGCTGGCTGGGGAATTCTGGGAGTTGAAGTCCACTCATCTTAAAGTGGCCAAGTTTGGATAACACTGGACTAGGAAATCCAAGATGGATCATGACACTTAGATACAAGGACCACCTTATTGCTACTTTAATTTCTGCTTACCTGTTTCTTGCATAGCTACACGCAATTCTAACTGATCCAAGGTTCCTGATTGGTGGGTATCTTTTTTCTGGAAAACTTCCTGCCATGACATTTTCAGGAGAAAAAGAGAAATTAATCAAATGAAATCACCCTAAGCAGCCAGTTTGCTGCAGGTCAAGTCTTCCATTGATGCCTTCCTTTTCTTCAATGACCCAACCAAAGTGCCACGATCCAGCTTTAGCTTTAGGGAGGCTGAGAAACAGTAGGACTCTTGCAGAGGTTGCCTAACATGAAATGTAGGGCAGGGATGTTTCATGGGATGGAACATTTTAAGAAAAACTAAAATGCTTCCTCAGCCAAGGATGTCTGTGCTTTCTAAAACACCCAGTTCTGTGCAAAGTATGGTTAGGTTTGCTGCATTTTTTCTTCCAAAATGGAGGGAAACTTTCAGACTTTCCCAGATAAGGAAGGCACAATTCACAAGAGAGTAGGGGCTGGAACATTAGTCTGTTAAATCTCTGCATCTGGCCCTAATTAAAGGAAGGTATTTTAGCCTATAATTTCCCCATTTTCCTTAAATTAAGCAAAATGGGGAGATCATTGGCTAAGTTATGCACAACATAATGCACATCTGTATGAACAATTTGTACTGGTTACAGATGGTAGCTTTTCTTGCCAAAAAAATGGGATTACCTTAACTCTAGGGGAAATTGCCAATTCTTCATCTTCATTTGTTGCAAATTAAAGAGGTTGCTGGTATTTTGGCATATGATGGATAAAACTATTTTATAAAGTGTTTCAGGAGGACCTAAACCTGATCTTGGTGGCTACCAATGGCTCCCTTTCTTTCCATTTCAAAAATTATTTTAAATGTTTTATCTTGGCAGCAGCTGTTCCTTTCTCAAACAGCTGTTATCACTTTTTAAAAAGTTTGCTGGGGCACTGATAGCATATCAGAAACTCAACACATGCATGTAAGCATGTGTTTTATTGGAAAAAGAAGTCATCTATGACCTCCAAAAAATTTTTAAAAAAGGATACATATCAGCAATACTTGAATCCCAGATTCTGCACAGATCTTTGACTGATTTCCCATGATCACAAATGTTTATGGCACCAGAGACTCCAGTTAATCATACAACCCAATGGTGAGGCCAAGAAGTCTTGGAATGATTATAAGCAGGATGGAATATATATTGTCTACATACTGCACATGGTTTCTGTCACCCTCAATTAGATACCATTATATCAGTCAAATTATGAGATTGCAAAATTTGGGTAGTTTAGCAGCCTTGGAGTGACAGTAGGACCTGCCTCAGTATGAAGCTGCCTTTCTCCGTTACCATCTGTATTGGAGCTGTCAGGGCACAGAAGTAATTGTATGTACTGGTTCACTTTCAGCTCCAGCACCGATATTGTCCAAAGCAAAACTGGGAAAGCCATAAGGATTCCCCCACCCACTCCCCAGTAATCCATTAGTGGTTTACTGCTTGCCTGTCATATTCTCTCACACACACATGCACGCACACGTTGTTTACCTGGTAAAGAAGTAGCTTTTTCCAGAGAAATCTGAATTCTTGAATGCTCAAGGTTCCAGTACTGTTAAGCTGAATTGTGTTGTTAAGGCATACAATATGACAAACAAGGTTGGGGCTAGGAAGAGATAGCAACGCTGGAAACAAAGTTAGATTGGTAAAAAGCAGAATGGGAATTTGTTTCTCTGCTTTCAGTGAAGTACGCCTTGTGTCTAGCATACCCAAAGTCAAAACTAGGTCTTGATTTCAAAGGTCTTTGAATTATGCCCCAGGGACCATTCTTCCAATTCCTAAAAGAATCTCTTTACCATTAATTTCAAAGATAGCAAAGCCAGACTTCAGGAGGAAAAATAAACCCCTGTTAACTCAGATGAATTATTTATAAGGCTGGACTGTTGATACAGATGCATCCAGATCCTGCAGTCCTTCCTAAGGCTTAAGCCAAGTACTCTGGCCTGTTTTACATGCAAAGAGATTCATACGCACTGGAAGAGACTTCTTCCTTTCTATCTCACTGTCCTAATATTATTATACAGCCCTCATGGCTAGGCTACTGGACTTGAACTTTTTGCAAGGATCTCAATCTTCAGTATTTAAGAGAAGGCAATGTGAATGTGAAACAGAAGGATAAGTGAGAGAGCACAGAACAGTGATGACAGTCAGGGACAACTTGCAGGAAGCCACACACCCATAATATATGAAAGCATATGTTCCTTTTTTGTTTTTCCCCACCCTTTTTTTCTCTGAGCTCAGAAGAACTGTATACATACAACTAAATATTAGGAAATTATCACAGAAAAGGGCAAGAATTGCATTCTTCAGGCAGTCAAGTTGGCAAGATGTCAATGTTACGCAGCTGAGACCCAAAAGCAGGATACGTCTAAGACAGCCAAGATACCACGGCAGGCATCCAGGCTAAATCTCATCCCATGATTTTGATGATCTGGAGGTGAAAAAAGAACGAAATGAAAAGGTATCACCACATTACAACCATATTGTCCATAGAAGAGTAGGGGCCTGAGACAATGCATCTCCCATGTGAACATAAAAAGTGAATGAGCTGCTGCCTAATGTTAGCCCTGGTTATTTAACCCTAATTTGTGGAATAAACCATAATTTGCCAGGTTCACACAAAATGCTAAATGATAAACCATCCTATTCTTCACACTGGTCCAGGAGTTACTTCTGGGACGCCCCTCAAATAGGTTATAAAGGCAGTAACCTTCTGAGGCTCTTGCGTCTACAGCAGCTATTTGCCAATGAAAGGCTACTTGAGACTTGTAAAGCTATCCTGAATATAGTTAACTACTGAGAGAGCAAGCCTTCATCGGTAAGCCTAATTCTCTTTAATTCATTCAATTCATCTGGAGGGCACAAGCTTGGAGAAAGTATCAGATCAACTGCCCCCCCCCCCAAATAATGGAACACATCTTATGCTTTTCATCTTGGCATATTGTTATTGCTGTTAATTTCTAGTTCCAAGGAAGTGTGCTTAGCAGGATGTCTGAATGACCTTGGAAGAAGTCACTATTCTCTTTTTTTCTGCTTGATTTGTCCCTTGTCTAACTATACCAGCTGAAAGAGAACAAGGATAAATCTGACAGTTGTGCGTTCTCCCTCCCTCCCATCCTCTTTCTCTCTGCCTCTCACAAACAGAATAAATAGGCAAGTTAAAAGCTAGACCCAAGCCATCCTAGTGATACACGAATGACAAGAAATGAAACAGAAAAAGCATCTAATCTTGTTGCAAATCATGATTATAGATTGCCTGCAGACTTCTACAGAGCAGGCGCCAGACTCATAACTCACTGATCCCTTCTCTACAGAAACCAATGATGTTTTAATCTCATTATTGCCCTGTTTATTAAATATGAATCATGCACTGTAAAGTTTGGAAATGAAAGCTTTAAAATTGATTGCCTATGAAGAATAAAAGATGAGCTGCACAGCCTGGTTAGTTTCCTTATAGATTTCCCCATGCCTGATGGGTTACTTTGGAAAGATGTTCACATGCGATGAAATAGCTGTCTACTCTCACTCTTGGGGAAGCTAAAAAGACTGGCATGTCCCAAGGAGATGGAGATTTTGCTCCCCAACCCCTGCTTTACTCTGAACCAGTGCCACAAAAGCTTTTATCTCATTACTTCCTCAACAGTTTAAGTTCTTATCCATTTATGATTTCTCCATCCTGTTTATCAGTTATATTCACTGATTGTTGTGTTTTTGTAAACTTCATGTTTCTGGCACTAGAAGAACCAGGAGAGAGTGAAAAGGTTTTAACCATTTTGCAGCCTACTGCTAGCTAGTTTACTCAAAAGTTTTCAAAACACAACTAGAACTATGAACAGGTTAATAGAAAAATAGCAGTTGGTTAGGTTCCTGGAGAAAAGATGATCCTCTGGAATCTTTAAAGAATTTTGGACTGGATATAGAGAAATTCTAAAATATATTTTTTAATCAACATTTGTTTTTCTGTCGGGTCTCCCAACAGTTTGGTTATGTATTACCCTTCTACTTACTGCAATAATTTATTGTTGCTTGCTAAAATTCAGCAAACATGATGTCAGAAGAGATTATATTTAATTGTATTCAACCAGTGCATAAACAGTCTCAATTTATCAGAGGTTTTTAAAGATTTGTGTCATGAAGAAATCAAATAAATTGGAATACATGAGCAAAATATCATTCAGGAGCTAATTTCTTGGAAGTCTTTTTAAAACATTAAGATTAGTCAAACTTCAAAAATTGCAAAATGGTTTCTGTATTTCAAGGGTTGGCCCTGGGTGTCATTATGTGATCTTGGTAATGACCTGAGAGAGAAGATTATATGGCTGAAAAGTTTTGGCATTATCATGTGGGATTTCACAAACATTTCATAATCATATGTGAAACTTCATGCAGTCTCATGCAAGACTACCAAAATCTTGTAGGCTTTTGAGATCTTGCAAGATTTCAGCATTTTACTTTAATGGGAGTGGCAGAGATTCCAGTCGGCACCTTGATGCCCATAAGTACTGCATTCTTGACTCCTGTTTTAAACAGGTTCATAATAAAGCACTACATTTGGACAATTTGACCTTTCCAAAACAAATGGTCTCATTTACTGACTTACATTTTCATCTGATATTTTCCACTGTAATGGATTATGCCATTCTAAAGTATCATGGAAAGTAGATTTGGCCAAAATGTCTACTCATACAAATTGAGGATATGGAACAATATTTTATGAATTTTCCCTTTTTGGTGGCATTAAACCTAAATTTACAAGCAGTATTCTAGATTGTTGTGAGTTTGTGTTCGACGCTGAAACAATATACTATTCACTGGCAGATTATTTATAGATTATGTTTACTATTATCAACAACAAAGAAAATAAGATCAGTTTTCATTGGTATTCTGAAAGAATCCTAATTCTTTAGGATTATACACCATGTTTTCTTTTATTTAGTCAAATACACTGTGGAATGTTAGAAATATTTTTGTCACAGTTTATAGAGCCAAGCTTGACTTGAGGGAGGCTCAATTTTTTATATAATAAAAGGAAGGAATTCAAGTGGGTTTATTAGATCACGTTTATAATAGATAGGTTGTTATTTCCAGTAATCCTTAATGGACTTTTGCTGATTAGGATGGGTGATGAAGTTTTAAAGATTTGTTCATAGAGAATGAGGTGAGAAATGGGATGAAGAGATTGTTGTATTTTAAGAGATGGTGATAAGTTGTTAAAGTTGTTTGTACTTGCTGGGACAAAGGGGGAAATTACTTCTTTTCTTTTCTTCTTTTCTTTTCTTTAATTTTTTTTCTTTTTCTTTTTTCTTTGCACTTTTTTTCTTTTTTATACTTTGTATTAGTTTTATTTGTACAATGTAATTTTTAATAACATTATTTAAAAAAAGAGGTATGTAACAGGAATTGAGCGAGGAAAGAAAAGAGACAGAGAGAGAGACAGATTATGGTTAAGGTCTCGGACTAAGGCCTTGAAATCCCAAGTCTACCTCTAATCCCACCAAAAAAGAAATATTATTCAATGGCTAGTCATTGTCATTCAACCCAACGTACCCTACAGGGTTGTTGCTGTGGGAAAAAATGGGATTATTTTGCATGCTACCCTGAACTCCTAGAGGAAAAATGGGTGTAAATTTAAATAAAAAAATTACCATGCAAGGAGAATGCATTTGTTTTGTGGAATTCTACTTGCTTTCTGACCATTTCAACATGGAAAAGCTCTTCACAAAATATAGAGTTAGTCACAAAAGACAGTAGATGAGAAATATAGTGCTTTAGTTTCTTCAGCACTAAGGCTTTCAGAAAACCACATTATTGCCAAGTTACAAGATTTCACCAACTTTTTTCATTTAGCTTCTGCCTATATTAAACAATATTGCCAGAGATCGGCTGTTACTGTTCAGCATTCTGGTTCCTCTGAAGAGTAAAGAATAGACAATAGCAAGAGACAGATGTGAACATTACAAAACAGAGTGATGAAGGAGAAACTGCCATAAGAAACATCCTCAAGGAGAAATATCCTACAGGAATAATTATTCAGGAATATATCATCAAAAGGAAGTTAAATAGTAAGGGAGGTTAATTTAGATAAGAACCCTGAAGGCCCAAGGTAGGATTTTGCCCATGCCTCCTTTGTTCTTAGAAATTCTTAGAAATTCAATCTGTCTCCCTGGCTCAAGATACTGGTATATATTGAATGATCAAAGAACTGGTATTCTTAATCCAGCTGTACACTATTCTTTTATAAACAGACATATTACTTTATTGCTAAGGAGTAAGCTTATTTTCAGGGTACAAATGTAAGGAAGACTTACAGAGTCTAGAGTTCTAAATATACAGAAATCAGCTTTAATGTAAGCAATATGCAATTCTGTAGTTCACATGATGAGATGGAAGTGGATTTTCCTTATGCTATGAATGCATTTGCACTTACAGTCATTTGCAGCCCTTCTGCCATGAAGAAAACATAATCACTAAACCTGCATTACATGGGCATGAGTTCACTCACGTTAAAAATGATGGTCTTATTAAGAGCATGGAAATTTAGACATCTGTAACATGGATCTCTGTGCTATAAAGGATAGAGGGGAAATTAAAGCCCATTCTCTTTTGAAAGGCTGTCAGACTAAGCTACATATTTATTGATTTAAAATATTTTTCATGTACTTTCCTATTTAAAAAGCACTCAAAGCAGTTAAGATACTCAAAACATCTGATGAATAGTAAGTGTACTGCTTGCATCACTCATAGATTTCATATATGTACTGTATGTGTGTAAATGGGTATAAAATACATACTGAATTTTAGAATTCCATACCAGACATACTTGTCCAGGCCATGCTGTTTAGGATCCTTTGCAGCTGCACCACATTTATTTCAGGATACTAACACAGGGGAGACAAAATTATAGAAAATCCAATGATTAATGTCTTTGCATCTGAAAATACTAATGGGGAAGGGAACATGGGCAGTAGTCCTGTTATCTCTTTTTGATGGAAACCTGAGTTTTGAAATACCCATTTTGAATTAGGTCAAAGCAATAAAAGATAAAGCTTTATGTTTCTCAATTTAATTAAATTTAATTTTGTCCCATCCTCCCTCCATCTATTAGACAATGATATATTAAAAATATTATTCTATTCAAACATATACAAACTGCCTTATACTAGGCATACTATGTCTGGGCTGCAGAAATCCCAATGGCCCCTAGATGGAAACCAAACCTTCAGATTTTCTGTACCTTTTTGTTGTCATCTATTGGTCCTACAGATTTTTTAGTCCATTTATACCAAGCAAGACCACTGATTTATCTGTTGCTGTACTTTCACCAAGAACTAGCTATGCCTGTCAGGATGTCAGGCCCACCAAGCACTACCCAACTTGGAGACTACACCTGGCATCTTCCACATGTCCAGGATGTGCTGTCAGATGGGGTGGTCCATTTAGGACATTCTGGATCCAGTGATTACATCATGCAATTAAGGGATACTGCCATGTGACACTGGAGAAGAATGCTATTTCTCATAGGACATTGATGATTGGATGTTCAAGAATTTAATTATCAGCAAGGATGTGGTTCACACTTCAGGCTAAGTCGTTTTTTTTAATCATGGTGAAATTAACCAAAATTGGCTGATTTCATGCAACACACTAAGCCACAAATCCATGGTTTGTAAAGCATAAGGGCTGAGTTCACGTAGCAAAGAAAACCCAAACAAATCACCTTATGGTTAAGTTTGCTGTGTGAACCCAGTTAGGAGGCCTTTCCTTTAATTAGTAGCTAAGACCAACAGACAAGTGCCAAGTGGAAAGCCAGTACCTGTGGAAGTGTTTTTGGTCAGGCTTTTGTTAGAAAAGAAAACTCATGTTCAGAAAAATTCCTTAGATGTACCAGAAAGGGATACTCACTTGATCAAAGTACTTAGAGAAGAAATCTTCCCAGTCTTCATGTTTATCAACTATTTCCTATAAACAATAAAACAAAAATTAAAGAGGTGGAGGGGAGGAAATCTATCCAATTTTTCAGGATGGACCAATATAATTTGAGATGTATAGAACAAGTGTAATATATTCAACAAGCTGAGCCAGAAGCACTGTGGAGCTTTAGAGACTACAGATACATTTCTGAGCAAACTAAGTGTAGAAAAGTTGCTCCTGTCCAGCAAAGACAAGACACTTGCCTATGACGCTGATATTGCAAGTGATACTTGACACTGATATTGCATGTGACAATATTGTTGGGTGAGCATTCATCATGTGAAGAATATACAAATCGGCCTCTCCCTAAACCATAACAATGAGGAGGGGGGTGGAGGTTTCCATCAAAAGGTCTCTGCTGGATCAAGCCAAAAGCTCCTCAGTCCTATATCCTGTTTCCCACCATGGTTTGCCAAATACCTGGGCATACAATGAAGATAAGAGAGCAATAGGCTTTTCCTATGGTTGCCCTTAGCAACTTGTATCCCAACATATCTATTTATCAGATTTATACCCCATATTTCCTCAGGAGTTCAGGCCAGTGTATTTAGTATTCCCGCTTCCATTTTTTCCCTGCAACTACAATGTGTGAAGTAAGCTGGGCTAGTAGTTGGTCCCAAGTTACCCAGTCAGCTTCCATGGCTAAAGGTGGACTTGAACCTGGGTCTCCACAGTTAACCAACATCTTAACCACTACACAACACCTTAACCACTACACAACACTGGCTCTCAAGTTCTAATTATGTACTGTATGTATCTGTACCTGTACAATGTATAGCCTTAGAATCTGGAAGAAATGAAAACTGTCCTGCCCTAGAGACATTATTGACTCTCCATAGTCTTAGCTTATGAGAAAGCCATCTAAGTCCTGAACACCATCACATTTTGTGCCAGCCAACTTAGCAGTTAAACTGTGTGCTGCACAAAGGACTTCTAAAACTTTAGCAGCTCCTGAATCACTTTGCCATATTCTACAACTCACAGATAGGAGCGGCCTCATTGATTTGTACAGTGCCTTCAGCTTCTTGAAACCCCCCCCCCCTTCCTCATCCCCTAAAATCTGGCAACAAAATACAGCTGATTTTCTTTTTTTAGTGAGGATCTTAGCTTCAAAAAGTTGCCCACCCTTGGTGTAAAAGCACATGATATATGGCTCCCAGCAGTGTGTACAAAGATAAAAAAGAGCCCCTTTGGCAGATTTTAATGTTCAAACAGATGAACAGAGGGAGAGACATTGCCTTAAACTTCAAGGTCAAAATCACTGGTGGGTTTAAACAACCTCATTGCCTCCTCAAACCTGGACAGGAAGCGCACTAGCAGCCCTTCCCCATTCTTTTAAAACGGAGCTTAATGAGCTGTACTGTGTAGGCTGTTCTCAACAGCAGTCTGTTTGTCCATTCAGCCTTAGCCACAGCCTAGTGAAGGAAGGTGCGTGTGTTTTAGGACTCTGTGGCATTTAGCCAGTGAGTTCTCAAGGTTTTCTTTCTTGATCAGCTGTTACAGTTTAAGTCAAAAGAAATATTCACTGCACATGAGTGATGAAGGACAGATCTTCGGTTGCCATTTCCACATTATGAGGTGCTATAAGTTATATTTCCTTTCCCTTGTGCCACCCTTTAAAAGCACACCACAAGGACAGCTTTATCACTCCTACTTCTTCTCTAATTTTTATTCTGACATTCAGGTGCCATGAGTGACAATCAGAATCCATTTGTAAATTTAGTCCACTGATGGCCTCATCCACCATTCAGGATATGCTTCTGAGAGCAGTTAAGCAGGAAGGAAGAAGAGGCAGAAGCAAAGTAGTAGCTACATGGCATGGTTCCTAATCACGTCTTACCTTTGAAAGGACACAGCTCGAATCTCCGCCCAATTCACTTTAAAAAGAAAAAGAAAGAAACCACCATGAATGTTAGAATGATGAAGTGAGTGTCACAATTTATCTTGACTGAGTTTATCACACAAAATTTAGTTAGTGCTTCAAGCTAGCTCTTTATGTATGTATGTATGTATGTATGTATGTATCATATTTATATAGCCACCCATCTCACAATCAAGTGACTGGGTGGCATACAACAAAATTAAAAACAATATATACAAATTAATATTAATATTGTTAATATTAAAAACTTTAAAATTATAAAAGGCAAGGAGCAGTTATTAATTACACAGGAGCCATCTCAATATTTTGCCAGTCCCCTGAGGTCCCAGGGCCTACTGATACAAGCAGGTCTTGAGGGACCTCTGGAAAGTTAAAAGGGATGAAGCCAACCTCACTTCGGGGGGAAGGACATTCCATAAAGCAGGGGCCACAGCAGAAAAGGCCTGCCACCTAGGACCCGCCAAATGAAGCCCCCTAGCCAACAGGACTCACAGCATGCCCTCTTTGCTGGATCTGGTGGGACAGGGAGATGTAATGGGGGAGAGGTGGTCCCTCAAATAACCTGGTCCCATGCCATGTAAGGCTTTAAAGATCAAAACCAGCACCTTGAACTGGACCCAGAAACAGACTGGTAACCAATACAGCTCACGGAGCAGAGGTATAATGTGTGTTCTTCTGGAAACACACATAACTGCCTACACTGTTGCATTCTGCATTAGCTGAAGCTTCTGGATACTCTTCAAGGGCAGCCCCATGTAGAGTGCATTACAGTAGTCCAACTGGGAGGTGACTAAAGCAAGAGTGACTGTGAGTAGAGGCCCTCAATCAAGGAATGGGCACATCTGGTGCACAATACGAAGTTGAGCAAAGGGCCTTCTAGCCACAACTGCCACCTCCTCCTTGACCAGGAGTCATGAGTCTAGGAGAACGTCCAGATTGTGCATGGGGTCTGTTTGGGGCAGTGTAACCCCATCCAGCACCAAAGATGGAATAGTCTTCGAACCAGCAGGCCCCCAAACCCAAAGCCACTCAGTCTTCCCAGGATTCAGTTGAAGCCTGTTGTTTCCCATCCAGACCCTCACAGCCTCCAGGCACCAGGATAAGATGCCCATAGCATTGCTTAGTTCACCAGGGACAGAGATATATAATTGGGTATCATCAGTGTACTGATGATACTTCACCCCATGGACAGATAAGCTCACCCAGGCCGCCTCATGTAGATGTTAAATAGGGGCGGAGAGAGCACCAACCCCTGAGGCACACCACACAGTAGGGGCCAAAGGCAGGATCTCTCCCTCCCACCCAATCACCACCAACTAGACTCCTAAGAAAGAAGGTGAGCCAGCACAGCATTGTGCCACCCACCCCCAATCCTCTGAGTTGATCCAGAAGGGTACTATAGCCGATGGTATGGAAAGCCACCAAGAGGTCAAGTAGAGTGAGGATGGATGCATGACCCTCATCCCACCCATGCCAGACAGATAGTTCATAAAATTCACATCTCTGGAGGACATGATGTTCTAAGTTTTGGCTTCTCTGTGATTTGACCTTGCTTGAAGACCACTACAACTAATAACGTCCATCCATTTCTGACTGGAAATGGAAGACCTCACAAGAAATCACTATCAGAAGGAAACTTTCGTATATCTTGTGTTCTTTTAACACATACCATAAAAACATACTTTTTACGGTAGAAGCCACTATATCAGTGTTGTCCAAACTTGGCCACTTTAAGATGAGTGGACTTCAACTCCCAGAATTCCCCAGCCAGCAATTCTGGGAGTTGAACTCCACTCATCTTAAAGTGGCCAAGTTTGGACAACACTGCACTATATGATGGAGCCCTTTTTAAAACTACATGTAGGCAACATGTACACATTCACAAACACGATTTGTTTTCTTTTTCTCTTTCTCATATAGAACCATGCACAAAACCTATATAACAAAAACTGTAGTAGAAAAAGACTTTAATTTTGGCCCTCCGCTACACCAATGTTCTGATGCAGAGAAGGACTTGATCAGGATCCATAAGAAGAGCCATGCTTCTTCAGCAATCTTGATGAAGACAGTACTGGAGACAAGGGCACACTGGGAAATTAATTGATGCATACTGTCTTTCTTAGGACAACCATAACAATGATACCATGAAGTAAGAAATTGAGGGTGCAGTACAGGAGGGAAATCAAGGAGTGGCATCAGCAGCCTAAGCTCACAAAGCCGGTTGTGTGAATGATTTTTTGAGAGCTGCAACTGACCCAGGGCTTATAGGTTGCCCATGCAGCTGATTCAGATGAGCAGTATGTGGAAGCCTGATTGTAGTAGATCAGCAAAGTTTTCTGACACCCTCCTCCAAATTGTCCTGGTAAAGTGAAGAAAGCTTTGGATAATCACAGTGGATTGTGTCTCAAAGGATTGAGGGTTCCATTGTTATTCTAAACCAGTTCCTCATCTTAGAATTCCTGGAGTTCTACTTTGGAGTCCTTGGTGCTCTCTGAGCTTGGTTGTTTGCTTGCAGACATTTCATTACCCAACTAGGTAACATCATCAGTGCATCATTCTTTTACTTCTTTGGTGTCCGCATCCAAATGGCAGATCTCTGAGTTCTATAAAATGCAGAGCATTTCATACAGGCCTGAAATCTGCACTGAAAGATCTTCTGGTTACCTAATTACCAACATCAGTGTGCCTGGTACTTTATAACATGTCAGGTTGTTTGAAGAAACTAAACTATAAAGGTGGTGGAAAAGGAGATAAAAGGAAGTAAAACTGAACAGGGAGGCACAGAAGTTTTGCTGGAAACTCACAGGCTGAGTTAAAACAGGAAATCCAGTTGCTAGGATGGTCTTTGCAAACTAACCTAGGAATGCTTACCACAGACTGTGCTTTCTGGAGAAGATTCTCAAGATAAACTCTGATTCCTGATGAGGCTCCAAGGTAGAGGGAACCACCACATAAGTCCCAGGGCGGAGGCGGAAGTCCTGAGTCACTTCCCGGTCATTCACAAACAGTGACTGACTCAAAGGTGCATTCCAGATGAAGAAAGCAGGAGGCAGCTTTTTATTATTGTCACAGGACTGAAAGAATAAAACAAGAAACCAGATGAAAATAAATCAAGGACATTGCTCGTGACTTGAGAGTTTTTAAAAAAAATAATAGAAGGGAGATGAACATTTGCATGTTCATGCTGCTCATAACATTGGTTCAGGCTGTGGTATTAAATATACATACCATCCTGTTCCTGTGATAAAAACAGATGCTGGAGAGCATTTCTGGGTATTTCTAGATGAAATGCAACACTAAAAACCACACCAGAATGTTTTAAAACATTACTAGTAAGTGCGGGGATTTTCACTGGAGATAGTCAGGCTCCTAATCTTTCTCCTGGCATTTTTTGCCAAACTACTCCCTCTGACTAGAATATTAGTCAAGCCAGCCTCCCCACCAATAAAATTTTAAAATGCATATGGCATGTTTAACAGAAATTAAACCTCTGTGACTGAAACCAACAAATATTTGAGCCATTCCATTCATCTCCCCATGTTATTCTTTCCTCAGTTCCAATCCCTTCCCTCTTGCCCTATACTTTCTTTGGGGACAGATTTAAGCCCTCTGAACCACCAGTTCACAACAGCTTCCAAGGCTCTATCAGCTGGTAATCTTATAGGGACAGAACCTGGAGAGAGTTGAGTCTATTTGATCTGGCTGGACAGGCAGATAAATACAGGAGAAAGTGGTCCCCAGATAACCAGGTCTGGAGCCATGTAGGTCCTTAAAGGTGACCGCTGGAATCTTGAATTGCACCTAGAAGCTGAATGGCAGCCAATGCAGCTCACGAAGTAGTGGGATCACCCAACTAATCAGGATACATGCATCACTGCCCAAGCTGCTGCAGTCTGTACCAACACTAGTTTGCACATTCCATCTTGAGCACGCATCATGCATGATGCCTGACAGCAATGGGGCACCAGAAAGAAACCTGTCAATGATTCAACACTATGTATATTATGCTCAGGTACATGCAATAATTAGAATATCCAATTGTTTTCAAAATTGTATTTAGCCCATTTTCATATCATCCTGAAACCCAAGCATACCAGGATTATATTCTTCATCCTGTTCTTGTTTGCTCAGGAAAAGCTCCCTTAATCTTAACCAGACTTACTTCCATGTAAGCATGCTTAGAATTACAACTGTAGTCACACTTTGAACCCTTCCAAGTATTATGACATGGCCATGAAGATAAACTTGCCCTTTTATTAGGCATTTCCTATAACCAACAACCAGATAGAATACTCAGCATAGAAAGATGATCAATAATTGCATTGGCTAAGAACAATGGAGCCTCCTCAAGCCAGCCATAGCTCAGAATGACTCTGACATTTTGCTCTCCAGTGGACTTTGTTACCCACAAGAGCATTTGCAGAACAACTTTTGCACTCTCCCTCACTCTGGTTGTATTTTTCTCTTGCTAATGTAGCAATTTATCATCTACTAAGAGTGTGGGGTTGCCCCTTAGAATGCATCATATATTAAATGCAAAGCTTTTATGCTTTGGTCAATGCTGTGATTCATTGTATTTCCAATTTTAAAACTGGTCTTGGTTTTGTACTTCACTATATTAATCTTTGTGTTCAATACATGTCTGAAATTACCTCTTAGCAGTCTCCAGCTCCAAGCTTCAATGAGCTTAAATGGCAAAGTGCTGTCTCCCAATTGGTCCAAAGCTCCACATGAGAGACAGATAGATTTGGTTTCCCTGCTATAGCCAGATAATATAGCTAGCCATCCCTTATAACCTTAAGAGCTCCCTATGGGGAGCAGTAACAGCTTGACAGGTTTCACAGCAAAGCAGTATGTAGAATTTAGCTTTAAAAGCACAAAAGCCTGGTGGGTTCATTCAGGAACAGAACATTCTCATTACTTTGGAAATGAAATTTCAGAACATTTGGAAAGTGGTCAGAATTTGAATTTGTGGATTATTCTCAAACTCTAATAAAACTTGAGTGCTTTTGACAAGTTAGACAATCTCTTGAGGATTTGAGTTTTGTTGTGTGGCAAGTGCATTAAAGGGATACTCTGTTCAGTAAACTTGATTTAATTTGATTATGTGTCATCAAATTGGCGTCAACTCTTAGCAATCACATAAATAGACCCTCTCCAGGATGATCTATCCCCAACCTGGCCTTTCAGGTCCTCCAATAGTCCTCTCATCACTGCTGTAATCAAGTCCATTCACCTTGCTGCAAGTTGTCCTCTTTCTTTCCATTTTGTCACCTTTATGGACTTCTCAAGGAGCTGGGACTTAGCACCATGTATCCAAAATATGATAATTTGAGCCTGGTCATTAGTGCCTTGAGTAAGAACTCTGGATTGCCTTGCTCTGTGATCCATTTGTTCATTTTCATTGTTACCCATAGTATTCTCAAGAGTTTTCTCTATCACCAAAGTTCAAAAATGTCATTGTTCTTTCTATTTGCTTCTCAAAGTCCAATCTGGCTTGCTTCCATAGAGTATCACAGGGAAAAAAAGTTGCCAGGACAATTCTGATCTTTGTAGCTACAGATGTGTCACCTGTATCTTTTCCACGACCTTCATTGCTGTCCTACTAAGTGCTGGTCTGTGGCATATTTCTTGATGACTGGTTCCCTTACTGTTGATAGTCAGTCCTAGGTCATCTCACATACATGACCTAAAGTCATATATGAGAGATGGGCAGCATATAAATCAATAAATAAATAGAAGGCAAAAATGTAGAGGAAATAGGGAATGGCCTTGAAGGACAGGAGGAAGAGCTGCAACCAGGGCAATAGTCAGATAAGAGGGACATGAGCATGGGCCAATAAATTAGTTTGATTAAATGTCTCAGACAGGCCCCTCCCTAGTACATACAAAGATAAAGTGAGGAAGGGGGAAGCACATTCAGACTTGCACAATTCTGTTACTATAGCTGTTACAATAAAAGTAGTCCTGACCTATATGGCATTAGTTTCTTAGTCTAGTCTATTGGTGTATTGTTGGGTTGACATCAATCTTAGTCCATATTCCAATGGAACACGCTCATTAGCGGGCTTCATTTGACACCTATATGTGGTCTTTTCATTGCCAGGTGGGAAAATAATGTTCTCAGGGTTTTTAGTTACTTATTTGCAATGTGCATTTCATCTTGCCACTGAGGAGCTGCCTTTTTCTTTTATGCCATTCATTTTTTTGCCATTCAGTTTTATGCCATTCATGATCTGATTTGGTGCTGTTTTTGTTGGCTTTATGTTGATTGTGCTATCCTATTGATATTATTCTAAACATATTTTGATGTTATTAGATTCAATATTTTTATTGATTTAGGACATTTTTAAAATATTTTTTATCCCACCTTTATTATTTTTATAAATTACTCCAGGTGGCATACATACCTAACACTCCTTCCTCCTCCTATTTTCCCCACAACAACCACCCTGTGAGGTGAGTTGGGCTGAGAGAGAGTGACTGGCCCAAAGTCACCCAGCCGGCTTTCATGCCTAAGTCAGGACTAGAACTCACAGTCTCCCAGTTTCTAGCCTAGTGCCTTAACCACTAGATCAAACTGGCTCTAATTTTGTTAACTGTCCAGAGCATGTTATTCATTCATGGATCGTACACACAACTTTGCTTGTGATCTGATTCTATTCCTCTGGTATATTTAAAACCTGGAGGAAGAAAACTCCAAATGGTAATTTGATCCAAATGAAGCAAGAGTAAGATAGCAGAAAATAAACCAGTACTAACAACACTCCAATTATGATGGACATATTGCAAGGAAATTTGTTTGCAAAAAATGTGTATTTTTTTTAACGTGTATTAAAATATAGGGTTGGGTTATGCATGCTTTGAAAAAGATTCAGAAGAAATGTTTCAGAATATGTAGAAACATAACCCTGAAAAAAGACATGGCTGCTAAACAGATGTGCTGTGCTCACACTTTCACACATTTCGAAGCTACTTTTCGAAGCACGTGTCGCCATATGAAAATAGACATGAACTGCAAATGAAAAGGTGTACAGGATTTCATTAATCTGAATGTGGACAGACCAGTTTTTGGTAGTATCTAGAGTAATACTAGGAGGAAATGAAACTAAAAGAAAAGGAAAGAAGAATAAAGAAAAAGTACACATCTTGTATAAAAAGGAAAACATATGAAGTGTGTTAAGTGTGCCTGGCAAGGTGTTTGGCAGAATTCTGCCTGAAAGGATATAAGGAGTCAGGAGGTGCGATGTTGTTCATGCCAGGAAGACAGTATGCAAACCAGATTTTTGCTCTTGACCTGTCATTGAGAAAAGTATGTACATTTGTTGATTTAGGGAAAGCACATAACAAAATGAATAGGCTTGAATTATGGAAAGTTTTGTGTGAAGGTTGGTTTCTTTTGCTGAATGCAATAAAAGTGGTATATGATAGAAATAAGGCATATGGATGAATATATCACAGCCACTGTGGTTGTGTTTGACAGGGGGAAATGGAGTGAACAATTGCAAGGTATAAATAAATGACATAAAACTGGAGCAAGTAGATGAACTTGTGTACCTTTGTAGAATGTTTACTAAAGACGAGAGAATGGATAGACACATTTTAAGATGTGCAAATGCTAGTAGAAAGGCAGTACTATGTGTATTATGTGGTCTGTTGTGAGAAACAGATGTTTGTCAAAAGAAACATAAAGGGCTGTGTATAAGATGTGTTTCTGCCAACTTTGGTAGATGGTAGTGAGAACTGGGTACATCATGCAAAACAGAACACAGTTGAATGTTACGGGTTAGGGTTACTTAAGAAGTGTGTGTGGTAAAATATGAGTTTGAGTCAATAATGAATGGGTTATGAACTAATGTGGAATGAATGGAAGCATGAAAAGTACACTGAAGTGGTTTGTTCATATAGAAATAATAAATGAAGACTGAATTGCAAAACAAAATATAAAGTAGAGTGACTGTATTAAGAAAAAGGAGAAGACTGAACAAATCATGGCTGGAGTTCATAAGATTCTCAGAAAGAAAGAGGTGAAAAGGTTCAAGAACAAATGGCAATGTATGAATAGGTGCATTTACATAATAGAAACAAGGATGGTTTGTAAAGATAGAAAAGTATGGAGATGTTTAGTGAATATGGCTAGTATAAAGTAGCCTTTGCTAAATGTCCTTTCTTCTTCTCTTAGTTCATGCCTTTCATTTCTTTTGCTTGCTATTTCTTACTGCTTGTTGGTGCATTGCATATTGTAACTTATCTTGAAAGAGAATACTGTAATGGACATGCACATGTACAGTATGTATACACATACTGCAGCCTTTCCTAAGATTGACGTCCTCCAAAAGTTTGGATTTCAGCTGTTCTAGAATTCACAAATGATAGGGACCTCACTAAGAATCCAGAGAGAATGGTTCAATCAAATATTAGAGAACGTTCAGTTTGGGAAAAGCTGTTCTACTGAACAATAGCATCTAACCTCCTCTTGAAAGGAGCTCTTTCGCATCCTGAAATACATTTATTAAATTTGAAAAACTCAACGTATTTGAGATGAAGTAGCTTTAAAACATTATTTAATGCTGGCTATATGCAGTGGAGAAAAATGTTTATATTGATTTAGTGGCATCTACAAATTCCACAAAGCAGCCAAAAAGGTGGTTGAACGTCTCCCAGGAACATATAATTATTAGAGCCAGAAAAAAAAATAAGGAAAAGAAAGGAAAAGAAATGTAATAAAACCATTTCTCACTCAACCTTGTCTACTGCTTCTGGGCACAGCCCAGGAACACTGCCATTAATCCTTAATTAAGCCATAAAAATGCATTATCTTGAAATGTATTCAATCACTTTGGCATTAACAGTCATTTTTTCTAACTGCCTTAAGAAGCTTATCTAAAATAAGAACAAAGAATACTGAACCCTATACACTTGAATGCCATGCCTAAACATTCACATTGGACACTGTTCAGATCTGGAAAAACAAAAAAAACTATCAAGATTGTGATATTTTTGATATTTTTAAATACAATTTCAATAATACTTTCTAGCAAAAATTAGTAAGATTTCAATCTGAATCATATTTCAGCCCTTGAAAGCAACACATTTCAACTTTGTGACATAAAGACCCGTACATATTTTATGATTTATATTTAAAATAAATCAGTTGAAATTATTGAGACATGTTCCTCATTACTAACTTAAGTCCATTTCATTTCAGTCTGCCGACCTTCAACATCGTGCCCCCAACATTCAGACTTTTAATAAACTAAAGTCATATTCAGAGCAGAATGTCAATTTTGCTGAACTCATTGAGGTCAGTTGTACATTTTCTGCTGAACCTGATTTCAGTAAAAGAGCAGGGAAAAGTAAATGTGTAACAACTATGGTACCAAATTGCAAAAAAAAGAGAAGAAAAGGTGAAAAAGTTCTACATACCTTCTGGTCAACCTAGAAGGAAGAGAAAGGAGATGTGTCAACAAGTAAGCGCTGAGACATTTAAAAGTGAAAAGTGTAGGTGGTAGAACCAGTCGGAACATGAAAGCACTAAACTCATCAACCAGAACCTCTACCCTTGTTGATTAATCTTTTGCAGGTAGGGTTGTTTAGGCCTACATTGCCATTAAAACCTTCTGCACCTTTTTTAACGTTTGTGAGAAATTAAGCTAAATATGGAGGAAAATGTTGCTGTGTTTACCATCTTAAGGGGATTATCAAAACAGGAAAGATTTGATTGCTATACAAAACTTGGGTGTAGGGTTTTGTTTATGCTTTCCTTCCATGAGGTATTATTTCTCCTGTCCCTTGTCCTTTTTTCTGCCTCTAACTCAGTGTTTCTCAACCTTAGCAACTTTAAGATATGTGGACTTCAACTCCCAGAATCCCCCAGCCAGCCATGGGGAATTCTGGGAGTTGAAGTCCACATATCTTAAAGTTGCCAAGGTTGAGAAACACTGCTCTAACTTATCATCTCTCTTCATCTTAATTTAATAATTAAGATTATTATTTATAAGACTAAATGTTCAGCTCCTATTCGATGGAGCCAGGCTATTACTGTTGGCTAAGATCACCATTCTAAATTGGAAAATAAGTTGATGATTACGGTATTTGTTTGACAAAGTGAAGGAGATTCCCTCTCTTTATTTTGAGCAATTTAAGCACAAACCAATTCTCTTTACCTTATAGAGCGAAAAGCCTATGTGAAAATGAGGGACCCGATTCCGATGTTTGCCACTGTGTTTTTGGATCAGAGACACCAACACGCTGCATGAGTATAAAGATCTTTTGCTTCCGTTGCCTTGCAAAACTTTCAACAAGTATTGGGGATTCATCCAAAAAGAACCTGAGGGAGGAATCAACAAAAATACAGGTCTCATTCCCCAGGATGTCATTCTGTGCCTGGTTGTGAAGCTTACTAGAAGAGACTGCTGACCAAAAATGGAATAGAACTAACGTTAAGAAAAATGTCACACAGTCTATAAACTGTTTTATTGATCTACCTGGTCTGGTTTAAAATAAGCAAGCAAGAAAAATATTTTCCAGGGTAGGACTTTATACATTAAAACACCCAAGTGTCTTCCTTAGCAGTTATTGTAGTTCCATAACAGGGAGACTTATCCATCTGGTGCTCTCAAGGTAATTGGACTGCAACTCCTATTTGCCCTACTGAACATGGCAAAATCACCATGAATAAAAGAAGCAGTAGGCCAAAAACATTGGGAAGGATCACTCTGGGGATGATGGTGGGCATTTCCACATGGCTTCATTTATACTTTCCAATCATTCTAAACCATTCTGAAGCTGGATTTTTGATCATCTTCACCACTGCAGACATTGGTTAGTGTACCAATAGGAGTACCAAAACCATTACTCAATCAATGCCCTCCACTATCTACTATAGGCCCTAGATCAACAGTAACAACAACAACTTGTCAAACACACACACTAATATGAAACAAAAGAAATTAAACAATTGTTACCTTGCCTACAAATCCATATTTCTAGAACATATTGTGTATCAATTTTGATCTTCTAGACCAGCTCCAGGGGTTGGTAATGGGGGGACACCATTTTACATTGGTCCTTTTTCTTCCTACAGGGCTGGTTCCAGTTGGTGTTGGTTGGAAGAGAAAGTTCACTCCCTCTCCTCAACCCCTCATTTGTGGGGTGCCACAAGGCTCGATTCTCTCCCTACTCTTTTTCAACATCTATGTGAAACTGCTGGGTGAATTTATCCACCAATTTGGGGCTGGGTACCATCAGCATATGGATTCTTTGACACCAGGCCAGCCAAGTAAGACTATTGAGATCCTGCCCCCGTACCTGGAAGCTGTGTGGGTCTAGATGTGGAGGAAATCTTTGACTCAGTCCTACCAAGACTGAGTAACTGCAGGTATTGGGGCCAGTTGGTTCTGGGGATAATCCATTTTTGGTCTTGGATGGGTAGTAGTTCCCCATTCAAGGGTAGTGCACAATCTGGGGGCCTTCATGGACTCAGCTCCTGTTTGATGAACATATGGTAGCTGTGTCCAGGAAGTTGCACCCTTTCCTCAATTGGGAAGCTCTTCAGACAGGTACTCATGCCCTAGTCACTTCACCGTTTGAATATTACAATGTGCTCTATATGGGACTGCCCTTGAATACCACTTGGAAACTTCAACTGGTCCAGAATCCAATGGCATTGGCAGTGATGGGCATGCCTTGATATGCTTATGTGACATTTTTTTCCTGCAAGCTGCACTGGGTGTGATTCAAGGTACTGGTTATAATGTATAAAGCCCTGTATGGCATAGGCCATGGTTATTTGAGGTGGTGTTTGCCCAGCCAATTCAAGCTGACAGGGTTGGCACACTTGGGATTCCTTTGATTAAACAATGTCGTCTATCAGCACCCAAGAAGCATACTACCTCCTCTGCCACTGTGCCTGATCTCTAAAATGAGGTTCCCACTGAAACCTCGTTTCTGGGAGGCCATAATGATTCTGGGTGGCCATAGCGATCTGGCTGTTCTCCCAGACCTTGTGGTTCGGTGACTGGAGTCCCTTCTGCTGGATATGAGGTGGTTTGAGGGTATCTGCCCAGTTTGCTATCTTGTTCTTCTTTCTTTCTCTTCTGTTCTAGTTTGGTTCTGTTGTTTGTTTCTTCTTATTATATTGTTTTTATAATGTCTGGTGTATTGTGTGCTGCCCAAAGTCATTTGGAGTCAAGTGGCATCAAATTGAATAATAACAACAACTATGGTTTCTAGTTGTTGGAGTGCAGGTATTGTTATAAACAATATCTACAGAGAAGTGCCATGAAAGAAGAAAGGGAAAAGACAGAATTGGCTCCAGAATTTGGAGCCATTGGTTTTGGAACAACAAACACATGGGGCAGTTGCTCTGCCCTCCCACACTCAAAAGCCCAAAAAATAACCTGGCACTTTGCGTTTGTTCCCCTGCTTAAGAGAAGGAGAAAATAACCAAAACTCTTGTCAGCTTCACCCAGTTCCCTTGCCTGGGTTACTGTGGAGGGGAGAATATGTATACTTGGAACAATCTGCAGAATCAAAACAGAGCACAGTGTTTTGGGGCTGCACTGGGGTGATGGAGTAATTACAGTAAAAAAGGACCTGTGGAGTTTTCAAGCCACCTGCCCCTTTAAGGGCCTCTAAACTGATTACAATTAGTCCTCACTTAGTGACCACTCATTCAGTGACCATTTGAAGTTATGATGGTATTCAATGAGGGGGACTTACAACTGGTCCTTGAAGTTGCAGTTGTCACAGTGTCCCTGCGGTCACATCATGGCGATTCAGGCACTTGCACAGACACTGCAACTGTAAGCTTGCACCCACAACAGTTGCAGTGTCCGTGGTCATGTGATCACCATTTGTGACCTCCCCTGCTGGCTTCCACAAGCAAAGCCAATGGGGAAGCTGGCAGGAAGTCACAAGTCCCAGTCACGTGAGGTCCTGGCTTAATGACCTGCAATCCCCACTTAACAACAGTAACAGAGACTGCTGGGATTGCTGTTGCTAAGCAATGCAGTCACATGACATTGCACTTTATGACCACACCACTTAGCAATGGGACTTCCAGTCCCAATTACTGTTGTTAAGCGAGGACTACCTGTAATATATCAGCTGAAGCCTGAAGGGACAGTAGGTTCCTGCCAGTGGGAAAACAATCTGCCCACAAGGTCTGGAAAGGGAAAAACTCACTTCTTCTGCAATTTCATATACAAGCTGATGTGCATGCTGAAGCACATCATTATCCAATGGGAACAGTCTAAGAATAATTCTTCAACTGGAATTAACTGAGCATTTTGATATCATATCATTCAGTATGATACAATTGTCTTCAAGTTGCTTTATAGACATTATTATGAAAGGACAGATGCTTAGCTCCTTGTCCCAAAGCTCATCTCCCCAAGAAGTCTCACCTCTGCGGCTCCTCAATCTGCCGCCTGCTGTGCTTCCTTTGACCCATTTGCCAAACTGCATAGAGCACATCCACTTTTTCCCGTCTTCCTGACTCATGAGATCAGGAGTCAATTTACAGATCATCAGATCCACAAAATGGGTTTGCAAGTCTTCCACTGACATCCTATGATTAAAGAAAAAAAAGGCTTGCTTTATGACCACAGAGGTAAACAAGGAACAGGGTTTTGATTATGTGGGCATGGCCAACAAACTAACTTTTTTAACCTTCCCCTTGTCACCTTGTCTAATTATCGTTGATAAAAAGGATAGGTATCACCAAAGTAGAGGATAGAAGAAAATGTCGATTTGTGAAAAATGCCTGACATATTGTCAGTGTTAAAACATGACTTGGAGTGTGAGAGTGAAAAGGAAAGAGCAAAGAAAAATTAGATGGGGAATATTATCAGTCAAAAAGCATAATATTAAAGTCTATGTTGATATTGCCACCTAGCGGTAAAATGCTATAGTATGAAAAAATGGAATAAATCCCATTTTATGGCTCTGTGGGTATGGGGGTGTATGCATTTGCACACATGTGAAAAAGGTGTGCATGTAAAATATTTGTGGGAAATGTGTGCATGTGAATGTATATGTGATGACATGAGTAAGAATATATGTGGAAACATGTGACAGGCTTTCTGTTTTCACAAATGGCGCTTTTTAAACCAAACACTAACCTACTTGTAAAGATTTCATTGGGGTAGGTTGGAATAAGATGTGTCTGATTTTATCACATTTTAGGTTAGGCTCTTATATTTCAATGGTAATGTGTTGATATGCCTTAGTGTATCATTCAGGCAACATGCAAAGGTCCAGGCCATGTAGGAAGAGGTCCTCTCTAGCGCTGTACCAAAAACAGGAGTGTAGCTGAATCAAGCAGGCTTTTGAAGCCTCTGCATCATAGTTCAGAAATGTTCATTTTCTCTTGAGACACAAGAAACAATGTACAGTCCTTACAACAGACATTTCTATCTCAAATAAAACTTGATTGGAGAAAATATCTATTAAGCCTAGGCAAAATGGGTATAATCTCTCTCACTGCTTTGCTTCAAGCATTAAAAGCAACACAGTCTGCTTCCATGCTCAACATGAAGAATCAGAGATGACCCATTGAGCCTCACATACCACTCAGAGGGAGCCAATTCAGCTATTCACCTTAAGTATCCCCTTTGATTCTAAACATGAACTACACACACACAGAAGACCACTAAAGGCCAGAACAGTAGCCAAATTGAAGAAGCATGGCTGCCTGAATAAGTGAAAACACCATGCTGCTTTGCAACATGGATCTCCTTTGATAAGATGAGATGATCAAATTGAAGTGCTCCACCAAATCTCATCTCATCTCATCTCATCCAAACTCATGCTCCATACAGAAAATGCAGCAACAACTGTAACTGATAGAACTAGTCCACTACTTTCCAAGGCAACTCTACCAACTCTTAAGTTGGGAAGGTTTTTCTAATATTTAATGAGAAATCTGTTTCTCTGCAGCTCCTTCTTATTGGTTGCAAGCCTCCTTCCTGGAGCAATGGAAAGCAAGTCAGCTTCATTTTATGCATAATACTCTTTGGATGTTTCAAGATAGCTGTAATCTCTCACCTTAATCTTCTCTTTTGCAAACTAAACACATCAACTCTCCAACTTAATCAAAATCCCTACTTTATTATTGGTAATTAACCATTCTCTGCTGAACTAATTTATGCAGGAGTTTCTTATTAGCTCTCAGGTCAAACTAGAGTTAAAATGGGCTTGCTTCTAACAATCTTCCTCTGCAAACATTGGAGTCAAATATTCATATTCATTCTGACTACTCAAATATTTGATATATACTCACCAAATATCTGTTTTTCAATCTGTTACCTGGTAGATGATTTAACCCACTATTTAACGTAATAGTTAGACACTAGCTCTATAGCTGTATATCAAATGTTACTAGAATTTGATGTATGCTTCTGACATGTAATACATTTTTCTGTATCTGATTGCTAGAATCTAGGGATATCCTAGACTGAGTATACCTATTGTGGCTATGCAAAGCTTTGATGAAGCAATTCAACTGGGAGGTGACTAGAGCAAAGCACATCATTGAAGCAGGTGTGTGTGGTGTTCACCCTGTAAGAAAAGGGGCAACAGAGTTGCAGTTTGTATACCCATTCCCTTTTCCACATTTCCCTGCTTCAGCCCCACTGTTTCTATTCAGAGGCATGATCTTAAATGAAGAGGATTGTCCAAAATAGGACTGAGCAAGAGCATCTGGGAAAAGGATAGACTGAAAGACAAACCCATTTATTATTTCATGAAAGTACCAGAATTCTCCATCCTCAGAATTTCTTCGTAGCAAAATCTTCTCTTTGGGGCTGAGCAGCTCCCATTTTCCAGAGCTAAAGGGAGTGAAAAAAGATGATTGTAAAACAGAGCTCACTCAGCTTTGATGCACTGAGAATTATAGGTTCAGTGAAGGTCTCAACCTCAGACAATGGGTTCAGCTCAGAAAGAGCTTCTGCTGAACACAGCTATCTCTGGACACCCAGAACTTACCTATTCTCATTTCTCCAGTCCTAAATTAATGAGGCATGTTTGTTTGTTTGATATATAATTTTTGCAGCACAAAATTCAGAGGAACGTGAATTTTAGATAATAACTGCAGCTTGGTTGATACATTACAGGTAGTCCTTGCTCATTGATCATAATTGGGACCAGGAACTCCATCGCTAAGCAATGCGATCATAAGGCATGATGTCATGTGACCATGCCAACTTATGACAGCAGTTCTGGCAGTCCCAGTTGCTGTCATTAGCCAAATCCTCCATGGTTGCAGTCTCCTGCAGTCACATGATCGCCATTTGTGACCTCCTGCCAGCTTCCCCATTGACTTTGCTTGTCAGAAGCCAGCAGTGAAGGTCGCAAATAGCGATCATGTGACCGTGGGATGCTGTGGCATCATAATTGCAAGTTGGTCACCAAGTGGCCAAATCTCAATCATGTGACCACAGGGATGCTGTGACAGCAACAAATATGTGGACCCATCATGAGGACCCCTCATTCAGCACCATTGTAACTTGAAATGGTCACTGAATGAGTGGATGTTAAACAAGAACTACCTGTAGTTTAAATGTGCAAAATACATAAATTCATATTAAAATATGGTCCCGATGAATTTTTCCCCTTTTTTCTACCCTGGTTAATCCTCAAAATATTTTTGCATATAAGGAGCTCCACCACAGGTGATCCATATAAAGACTGCTTTAAGAGGAAGTCAGCTGATTTATTATGTAAATTTACTTTCTATGGAATCCTTACATATGTGATTGTTAATGTACAGGTTAGTTTTTATATAATTAATGCATCTACTTTCTGTTAAATTACAGATTGTCAAGTTCAGCCCGAGAATCACAACGAGACAGTCCAGAAATCAGCTCAGCTTCTTTATTAGCTTTCACCTAATAAAGAATCTCTCCAGACTAATTCTAACCCCCAACAACAGCAACTATAACCCTGATGCCCTTAGGGAGGGGCCAGTCTCCTCCTCTTGACTTTCCCACACTCCAGCTGGGGGCTGAGGAGAGGCTTTCCCTGAAACCCCTCTTCCCCCTCCCGGCAACCTTGAAGCTCCCTTCCAGAATCCCTTCCAGAATCTCCCCCCTCCCTGTAACCTTGAAGCTCATGCCTTCCATCACTCAGATAAAGTTATTATTGATATTGCTATTATTGATTAATTATTATTAATCAATATTAATTGATTCTATATCTTTAAAACAAACAAATAATATCATAACTGAAAATCAATGCTACCAGGGACAGCTTTTTAAAAACTTTAGCAGAAAAAGATTCAATTCCTGTGGATTTTCTAACCCATCATAACTGCTTATAGTTATTGTTGATATTCTCACTTCTGGTCAAGATATGTTATTTTAAAATGAATCTAGGGTGCTGCAGTTCCTAGTAAACAAATAATAGTGCTGAGAGTTTGATGTGTTTTGGATTAAACATATTATGCATTAGGAATTGAAACCAGGGAAAGTTATAAAGTGTCTTTTTCATACAGCTGTACCACCATGTTTTATTTTCTAATCTTTGGGGTTATGTGTTTAACATTCATCCAAATTCAGTTCCACTAGTGCTGTCTGGTCTTTCAGAACAGCTCAAAGTGTTGCGTTCTAACTGATGAGGTTGTCTGTGTTAATCTCTGCCTGCAGGTGGCACTGAGATTTCATCCATCTGAAGTGTCACTTTTTCTTGCTGTAAGAACTCACCTGTCACTCCAATCCCCTTTCCACTCAACTTTTCCCCAGGGATTTCTTAGTCTTACTAAATTTTCAGGTCCATGTTTGCATGTCACCTTTGGGAAACAATAACAGATTGCCACAGTAAGAA
Organism: Python bivittatus; assembly: GCF_059951505.1. Classification (NCBI taxonomy): domain Eukaryota; kingdom Metazoa; phylum Chordata; class Lepidosauria; order Squamata; family Pythonidae; genus Python; species Python bivittatus. The sequence continues at coordinate 105,990,417 of NW_028277030.1, forward strand.
TTACTGCTCCACTTTCCATTGCTTTGGTTAGCTATAACTTTCTAAGTACCATACAAGGTATCAGTATGGGCCTAGTAAATATTAAGTATTGGTTCCTAAATACTCCTAAGGGCCATCCAGTTTCCATAAACCCAATAACACATTCTGCCAGGATCTGCTCCATCAAGAAATAGTTTGCCATCTACCAAAAGAAACCAAATGGACAGCCAGTGTGCTGGAGAGCTGGGAAGAGGGCTATGGCTCCACTTCAAAGAGGATGATCTATATTTGAAGGTGTCCTGTACGAAGGGACAGCCTGTCCAAAATACAAAGATAAAGAACCAAACAGAGAGCTAAGAGGGACTTGAAGTTGCCCATCAACACTTTACATCTGAACTGCAGACTGAATAAGCACAGAAATAATCTAATCCCAATTTTCTTTACCACAACGAGATGTATTTCTACCTAGATTACAGTATTTATATATATGTACTTATATATAAATGGATGCAGATGCTATGAAATTCTGCACCCTTCCTCTTCTCTCTCTCTCTCATTTATTCATTCTTCCTTTCTTCTTTTCTGCATAAGTGCCCTTGGCTGATTCCAAAAGCTAAGTTCTCTCAGATCTGGTTAGTACTTGGGTTTTAGGACTGGGAAATTTAAAAAAAAAAAATCCCAGAAGATGGCAATAAAAAAAAAATATCTGTAATGTTGCCCCCCCCACAAAAAACAAACAAACAAACAAACAAACAAATTCTGCCAGAGTTATATATGTAATGACCAGTAGACCCACTTGGCTTAAAAGAAACTTTGAGTAATCTCTGCCATGATAGTCACTGAATGACAAGATTGTTGTGAGGATGCTATGATACTAAAATGAACTGGGGGTAGGAAGGAACCAATAAGTATACACATTCTCATCAAATAAATAAATATATAAGTAATAGGGTAGGGCTATATCACATGTGCAAGGCCAGAGCAATTGTTCAGAGACAGTTTAATTTGGAGTTATCTTTGATTCACCAGACTTATTTGAAATTAACTATTCTCATTTATACACACATGCAAACTTGCCATAGCCCCCATGGCTGTTCATACAGCAGCTGAGTTCAACAATTATAATCGTCACATACAATTTGCTGTGTTCACTTGACATACTTGGCCATGGTTTAGTCAATCTACTCAATTTTCTAGGTGTGCACAGCACACTGAATCATCAACTCATCACATGGGCTGAATTTGCATACCATACTAGGTTAAAATGTGGTTGGGTGGTTTGCATTCAGCATGCCAAGTGTAAACTAGATACAGGAGCCCAGTATTTTGGCCACTTGAAGAAAACACTAGACCCCTCCTTTTCCCACTGACCTCATTTTAGCAAGATGAAACTTGTTCAGCTTAGCATAGCATATGCTACTGTCAGCAGAGCTCATGAATCAATTACAGCTTTTGATTTACACAAGAGGCCAGCTATTACTCTTCTATCTTTTATTCATGCCATTAAAGGGAATATGTCTTAAAGTAAAGCAGCTCCTTAGCCATCTCTGCCTTCACAGGGTTTTGCAAAATATCATTCATAGCTTTGGTCTATATGTGGCAGCCCTATAAAGGTTTTTGTGCTACCCCAGCCCCTTCCTCATTACTGTGAATTTTCAGTCAGTTAAAATTTAAGTTAGTGATTTTAAGTCTAGCTATGATAAGAAAGGAGAGAGTGGGGAGTCAGCTTATAAATAAATTGGTTGGGGTTGGTTTAAGAAAAATGCAGATTTTATCCTAGATGTTTTCTGCTTTGCCCACAAAGCAAAGTGCAGTCCCCATACATCTGTTTCCAAAAGGCTGTAGATCAGGACTTGATACTATGGTAGCTGGTCTTGAATTGTGTACAGGCAATATTACAAGCAGATTTTTCAGTGATCCAGTGCCAGCTGCCATAAACAGCAACACAGCAAAGCTTGAAGAGGTTGGTGAAGCTAAGATTCAATAGTCCAGGTAAAGATTTTGGTGAGCCAGCTGTGACCTATCAAATACCTCTTGAAGTGCAGTCTCTGCAAATAGGCCATAAAATAACCTTCAAGTAGAGATTGCACTTGATCTGCAACAATAGTTCAAACTGCCTGGTTCACAGCTCACACTAAACCATGGCTTACTGAAAAATATACAATTAGCTGGATTCGCACAACAAACCACATCATGGCTTAGCACAATATGGGCATTTAGCAAATGGTTTTCACTTTCCTGAGCTTTGTAGTATACACATTTCTTCTAGTCAAGGATAACTTGGCAATTCAGAGAAAAGGAAAGTGAATGAAACTATGAGCCCTGGAGTACATGGAGCCTCCACGCTCTTCTCTTGTGCTCCCCAGGAACCTCTTCTGGCTATAGCTGCTGAAAATCAGCCACAGAATTGTTCTCCATTTTGAGGTAGAAAATGCACACCAAAAGCATCAAAGTGTAAGTTCTTAAACAGGCATCACATTATTACTTTTAAAAAGCTCCACTAAACTCCTCCTTGAAGCCTAGGGAAAACCAAAGGAAAAGTTCTGACACCACCCATGTCAACGTGGCCTTGCCACTTTGCATTAGTGCCCTAACTACAGTGGCCCTTAGCATACCAAAAAATGTTAAATCTGGCCTTCAGTTACCAAAAGGTTGTCTGATCATGGGCTACAGTAAGAAAAACAACAACAGCAACAGATAAACAGAAACACAAAATGAAAGTCAGAAAATCCAATAGTCAGGTGTGAGTGAATAAAAGTATACCACATATTGCAAATGATGAGCTGTTGGCTTCATCTACTGCTTAAAAATGCTAAACACCCAGCTTATTTCTTAAATTCTTCCTTGTTATGGTCAGATAGAAGGTAAGAACATAGATTCATTAAGGAAACCATGTTTGGAATGATCAAAGCAAGTTTGCTCTTACCTTTCGAATGCCAGTCACAGTGTAGGCATGACCAGCCACTAAGCCATTCTCCAGGACTCTTGTTGGCTGTAGGAAAAACAAAATCAACCTATTTAACTGTGCTGTGAACTATCTTCCTCATTCCTAGTGAAACCAATACAGTCTGCTTTTAAGAGAAAACAACTGGCAGTTGGCTCACTATAAATACTACAACCAGCTTCAGCTAAACTCCTTAGTAAATTTTCTGTTGAGCCTATTGTGAAGTTATGTGGATGATTCAGCTGCTGGATGAAAAAAATTGTTCAGCTTAGAAAAATAAAAAACTGTTGAGGCAGGGCATGAATACAGCTTTAAAAGACTTAGAACAGTGTAGGAAAAGAGAATAGCAATAGTATCTTCTCTCTCCACATGTGAAAACATCAACATCAGATTAGTAGGCTTTATTTTTAAATAAATTACGTATTTGTATAGAATACAATTCATCTCCAAAATCTTTCTCAGAGAGATCATGCTACTGTGGAGACAATCTTAAATGACAAATAATTTATGTCTTTCATTAATGCAAGTGTTTTGGGCTTCTTTTTAAAATGAAGTCCTCACTAAGTGATTCATATCAACTTTATTCTTTTCTTCTTTTTTATTTTTTATTTTTAAGGGGGGCATTTGCAGTCTTGGAAGCAGGCACAAAAAAATCTTGTCTTTCATCTTTATTAGAATGATCCCTTTTATCTCATAGTGTTATTATTTGGGTAGCCAAGTAGGGGAAATGTCATGCTTACTTCAATAAATAACTTGCAGGGATCTGTGGCACAAAAGTTCTTAATAATAACATCAGGGGAAAGGAAAGAAAGCACTTACCCCTGCATGAGTCTGGCATCCCATGAGAGATCTGCTGTAGGTTGCTCTTGTCAAGATATCCCAAAGATCAGGCAGTGCATCAGCCAACTTTATTGTCATATTAACTCCCCCTGTGAAATCTACTAGAGCTTCTGACACTTGCCCAATTTGTAGATCTTCATAAGAACCACACAGCCTGCCAAGAAAGTTTTGCCAAATATTTTCTTAAATGTATGTTAGATGATTGTGACAACAGATTTAAAATAGACTTGAGTGAGATTCATGACAGAATCCTAGGGGAATCACTTACTTGGCATATGCCTTTTCCAGAAGAGCTCCCCAGAATAGGTTCTTGTAAACAGAAGAGAGGAAAAGAAGCTGACCGGCTTCATTTACCGGTAGTCGGTCATCTACTACAACATCAACCCATTCTCCAAAATGCCAGAACTGAAAAAGGAAAGGAACACATGATGATCATGCTCCTATTTCAAAGAGGGAGAAAAGCCATTATCTAACCCTACATCACTGCTGGTCAAGCAATAACTGCAGGAAAGTATACCTGAACTTTTTGCTATAGTAATATGATAATGACCAAAACAATGAAGTTCAAAGAGCTGAGTTTAGGATATACAAATCCAAGGTGCATCTCAAGGGCCTGAAGTGACAAGAAGGGGCATTCATTTAATAAAATTAAAGCACTAGATACTTCTGATTAAAAACTGTTTCTCGCTTGTGAAAGTTCAATATCCAGACTTCTTAGTCTTTTTGCTTTGTTTCACAGGATTATGTGGCCTTTTTTCTCCTTGAAATGTCAAATTCTGATTTAGGGAATTCTCTTTCTCTTCTTTCATAAGATGCGATTGCTTGCTCATAATATTTTTGTGGGTTGTTTTGCAGTTTTAAGGCACTAATAAATTTTAGCACTCCCAAAACAAAATGAACACATAAATAAACAGCAGACAAACAATCAAGCAGAAAACAAAATAAATACAAAAAGTACATAAGCTGAATGCAAAAATATCAAATTCCAGAACTGGTTCTCAAGTTTAATTTTAAGTTTATAGACTGACATTGTTCAATCAACTTCCAATGCTTTTAATAGTTTGGAGGAATGTGAAAGCTATGGGGGTTGCAAAAGAATAATTATAGAAGCATCCAAAATGAAGGATTGTTTGACACAATTATTTTTTCATGCTTCACAAAGAACCACATGCAGTATACGAAGAGTTTCAACTACTGTTTAAAAAATGTGACAATGTGCTTTTAATAAGTTTCCAAAGGATTTCCTCACAATAACTTCATATTCAGAGCCAAGTGATCCAAGGATTGTAGTAATTCTGGCCCTCAGTTTGGTAGAAAAGAGGATACTGTAATGAAGATCAGATATTTTGGAGTGTATTTGTATGTTTCTCAATGGACAAATAGACCAGTACAGATGAATTACTTAATGTATTTAAGTAATGGTGACAGGAATCTGGTGGAAACCACAGTAAACTCACATGCTTCATTGTGCAAATGACACATATTATGTAATTTGCATCCATCGCTTCACATGACTAACATTAAAACAGTACATGATTCATGTAATTCACACAATGACATCATAACGCATGTCTCTTGCTCCTATTTACTCTCCTGTGCAAAGGCCCACATCGAAGGCAATTCCTATCCCAAATCTCTAAAAAGCACTATATTGGGGAAGGCTGATTCATATAGATTGACAGAACTATGTGAATTATTCATTACATTTACAGAAATCTAACAGAATCATAGACCATTTTTACAGTTAGGATGTTTCATCAGATAGCTCTACTGGGGATTATACTCACCTTGAAATGAAATATTCCAGCATATTTCTTCCTCTCAAAGCTCTGGTTTTGCGGCACCACATTAAACAAAATGTCTTGATGAAATGTTAAAGCTTCCACAGCAGCCAAAAACCAGCAGTTCTCTGTGCCAAAATGGGTAAGGAAAACCAAAGATGACCTAAAAACTGCTTGTTAACATTATTTCAGGGTACTTAATGGAAGGCAGTGCATGTTCAGATATTTATTACTTTTATAATTAACCAGGAACTGACTAATGTAGGCCAGATATAATTTTGTGCCTTATTCTGTAGAATGCATGTCATCTTCAGTAGTAAATTTGCAATTGAAACTTAGATTATAAAACAGGCCTTTCATACTTTCAGCAAAGTTTTCTTTTATTTATTTATTTCTTCATTCAATTTGTATAGCTGCCCATTTCATATCTGTGACTCTGGCTGCCTCACATAATTAAGTTACAAAGATTTTCTTTAGAAATTGCATGCTTGTTTCCATTCGCGTATAGTTGTGTAGTTGGCTTTGCATTTTTATTTTTCTATATTATTATTGCTGTTAGGTATTAGAATGGCAAATGGAGAAATTCCAAAGGGATAGCAAATTGTCCTTTACACAGATTGAAACAGTTGGTTGTAATCTGCCTTATTTCAAATCAGAACCTTCCATGAAAGTTTGTTCTTCCCCATAGTCTAACTTTCCTGAAAATTTCATCTAAAAACAAATAGCCATTTAGGCCTATACGTTTTCCTATACTAGATGAACAGAGGTGGGATACTCATATTTCCAAATCTGCTCTGATGCACAGACCAAATCAGGGCAGTCTGTTTTCTGCCAGACTGTTTCAGGCTAGAATAGGCTTTTTTTAGAGCCACAGCTCTTGAAATGGGTTGGTAAACTAAGCTTACCCTGACACATTCTAAATATTCACACAAACAACATTCTGTCTTGGAAAATTTCTTACCTATCAGTCCTTGACATAGAGCAAGCCTTTTTTTGTTGGTAGAATAAAAGACTGGATTCTTGTGCAGCTCCTGCAATAAATAAATAAATAATAAAATAATAAAATAATAAAATAATAAAATAATAAAATAATAAAATAATAAAATAATAAAATAATAAAATAATAAAATAATAAAATAATAAAATAAAATCAGCCAGCCAGCCAGCCACTTTTAACCCCCAGAAGACAATGTACAATACATTTATAATATTATAAGCAACTTTGCTTCCACCTGAAAAGCACATTTCTGATTGTTAATATTGTATTAAACATGTTGGAACTCAAAAAAGATGGGGAGTTTGTAATCTAGCATACAACCAAGGATCATCCCTAAAAAAATTGGGGAGGAGAGATCCCGCCCTTGGCCCCTGTTATGTGGGGTGCCTCAGGGTTCAGGGCTCTCCCCGCTCCTATTTATCATCCACATGAGGCCACTGGGTGAGCTCATCCATCACCATGGGGTGAGGTATCATCAGTATGCTGAAGATACCCAATTACACATCTCTGCCCCTGGCAAATTAAGCGATCCTGTGACTGGCTTATCCCATTGCCTGGAGGCTGGGAGGGTCTGGATGGGGAACAACAGGCTTCAACTGAACCCTGGCAAGACTGAGTAGCTGTGGGTTCCGGGGCCTTCTGGTGCTAGAGTTATGCCATCTTTGGTACTGAATGGGGTTGCACTCCCCAGACAGATCCTGTGCGCAATCTGGGGGTCCTCCTGGACTCACGACTCCTGCTCAAAGAGCAGGTGGCAGTCGTGGCTAGGAGGGCCTTTGCACAGCTTTGTGCAGTGGCGTAGGCAGTTATGTGTGCCCCTAGGGTGGTACACGTTACACCTCTGCTTCGCGAGCTGCACTGGCTGCCAGATTGCTTCCAGGTCCAATTCAAGGTGCTGGTTTTGACCTTTAAAGTGCTTCATGGCAAGGGGCTGGGTTACCTGAGGGACCACCTCTCCCCAATTACATCTGCCCGTCCCATCAATCTGGCAGAGAAGGCATGCTGCAGATCCCATCTGCTAGAGAATTACATTTGGCTGGTCCCAGGAGGAGGGCCTTCTCTGCCGTGGCACCTGCCTTGTGGAATCGTCTCCCCCCAGAAGTGAGATTAGCTCCATCCCTCTTAACATTCTGCAAGTCCCTCAAGACCTGGCTATGTGATCAGGCATGGGGCTCCCAGGGGACCGGGTACATTTTACAGTGGCTCCCTTATTAATTTTATCCCCTCCTATTTTGTGTGTTTTTACAGTTTTTATATGTAATTGTTTTTATGTATTTATTTTTTAATGGTTGTACACCGCCCAGAGTCACCTTGTATGAGATGGGCGGCTATATAAATATAATTTAATGTAATATAATAATATAATATAATATAATATAATATAATATAATATAATATAATATAATATAATAAATAGTACGTGATTTGAGACCAGTCCCAAATAGAAAAGAAATCAGAATATAGTCCTCATCAATAGTGATTTTATTAGTTTCTGAATTGAATATGCTGAAATATAAATACAGTGACATTTAGTAGTGATAAATATTTAAATGAGTCAAAAGGGCCTAGAAATGTGATGAGTCAAACTTTTCTTGGGAATCAATGTTAACATTACATTGTCATGTAAGCATAACTTTGCAGCCTGCTCATTCTTTCAAGGATAAAGTGGATATAATTTAACATAATACATTTGTTGATACAATGTTATATCCCAAGCTTTCATAATTGGATAACTGCATTCTTAGTTTCTCTGGAAATACTGAAGCCAGTATTATTGATGTTAGAAAAGATGATGATCCACTCAATACCATTTGCATAATTCACTCAATACTACATTCATACACCCAACAATACTATATTACCAATAAGAAAATATCAAGCCAAAATCCAAAGCCAAATCAATCCAGATCCAAAAATACTAGGGAATTCTGGGAAGCTTGGCATTCAGACAAATCAGCCATCAGTAGACACAGAGATAAACCACATTTACACAGCATTCAAAGGACACAATAAAAAACCTAGGAAGGAAACAAAAAACCTTAGAACGCTTGTCCTCCAGCAGTCAATACTCAGATAAGCAGGGATCAACACCAGACAAACAATCAAGCAGAAAACAATACCCTAATCAAGGAACTACCACACCCACACCAAACCTGGCAGGGCAAGCTACTGTATATAAACAGGGAGAAAACCCCACACTCACTCATACTGATGATGTTACCTAGTTGGGTAATGAAATGTCTGCAAGCAAACAACCAAGCTTGGAGAGCACCAAGGACTCCACAGTTCAACCCTAAGCTACAGATATTATTTTCTATTGAAATATTATCAAAGATAGGTTATAACAGCAAGTGAATTACTTTAACACAAATGTCTGGATTAAGAAATATTTTAATCTGATCCCATACTACTAAGGGTACTATTCTGTAAAGTCTGTAATACTCAGTTATTTCACACAGTACAATCAGAAATGAATTCCACATTCAATGTTAAATCATTGAAACAAATAACAATCCTGAGCTATATTAAATCTTTTGCACAGCCCTGGGACATAATACTCAGAAACTAAGGCACATTTTTCAATATTTTTCCCCATCATTGTAGCAGCAAGTTTTTCTTATGAAGAAAACTAGCTGCCCTGTAGATGCTTTGGATCACGTATCCCATAAACTCCACCAGTACAGCTGAGGATCAGGGATTATGCAGCATTGTGATTCAAAATGCCTAGAGGGTGCTTGCTTCTCTATCCCACCTTATTATTTATACTTTTATTATTTCAATAGAAATGTGCAATATATAATACTGAAGTCATCATCCACAAGAACTAGAGACATCATATTTGTTTGGTATAAAGCAATATTGTTTCGAGCTTTCAGACTGCTAAAATCTATTGTTTGCCAGCACAGACTTTCTAAGGACCTGAGTTTCCTGCTATTCCTACATTGCAACAAGTAAATTAAATTTAAATTTAAAGAGCTATGTGTTCCAAGGCCACACAGGAAATCAGTCTGTTTCTTTCACTCTCCCTAGATGCTCATCCAGAGTTATTGAATACGAGAACAGCCTTACTTTGTTTAGGCAATAAAATGGCAGCAGCTTCCATTAACAAACAATGAGAGGACAGGAGAGCTATTTTTAGAAGGACACAATAAGGAAAAACAGTGATCTTTCACTGCATTCCCTGATTTGGACCATAACATCCACAGTGATCTATTCAGGCTAGAGTAAACAATGGGCTGAATCTTCTCAACTTGCTTTACTAACGTCAGATGCATTTCTGATATCACACAGTTGACTCTTGACAACACAGGAATCCATCTTGTTGCTGAATCAGGCTACCAGACCACTGAGCTGACTTGCTGTCAAGTCTGTCTCAGGGCAATTCCACACAGCTGTCTAAGCTGTTTGTCTCCAATGCTGCTTCTGGCTGTTTCTTAAGTCACCTTCAGACATTTCAGTCCAGATTATGTAGGTTGGCAACAGGGCCAGGCTGGTGCTCAGGTTGGACTACAACCATCACAAGACCTGACTGGTGCTTCATCTGCTTTTGCCCTTCCCATATTCGTAAGGTAGTTAAGCCTAGGCTGGCTTCTGTATGGACCGGTCTACCAAGGCCTGCCTTTTCATTTTAGGGATTGTTCATTCTTCACTAGTCCCTGTGCCTTTCCTTATTTTTCCCTTATGTTTGTATACATGGATGCCTTCAACCCTTTCCCCCTATTATATCCTTCAACAGGAAAGCAGAGCCTTTCCTTTCCTTTGTTCCTCTCATTGTAAAATCATGAAAGCAAGAGGGAACAGATTGTTCCTTTGATCCTACTTCTTTGATAGGTTCATGAAAACTTTGTAGCAAAAAAGAGCTAATAGCTTAGCTTCTTAAAAATGAAGTAGCAAGATTATTAGGTCGCGACCTCATGATGTTTTTTTTTTTAAAGAAGAATAATAAAGGGAAAGGAAGTTTCACAGTACTGTGGGCAGGGGGTGGGCAAGCAAGGGCAGACCACTTCACCCCAGCCTGTGCAGAAAGCAAAAAAGCTGCCCACTGGGAGATGTATGGGCTGAATGGAACATGAGCTTCTCGAGTTGAAGATAGTTCATTGAGTTAACAGCCCACTGTTGGATCAACTGCAAGATTAAAAAGAAGAAGAAAAGGCACTGCTAACCAGCAGAGCAGCCAGCTGCTGGAGGGGAGAGGTCATCAGTTGGTGCTGGGGCTGCTGAAGAGCAGAAGACAGTGCCAGAGATCATCCTCTCTGAAGGGCTTAAGGCTCAAGTAAAAAAAAATAGCAATTTTGAATCAGTGCTGGAAAACACAAAAGCAAGGTATATTTGCAATGGGCTGGGAGTAGCAGGAAAACAAGGTCCTCCATTCCTGCATTCAGGAATCAGGGAGTGTCTGGTACAGGCAAGGGATTGTGCAGAAAGTACAGATCTGCCCTGATTGTGCTCTTTGAAGTCTGCAGTTAAGGTCTTTCCCATTATCTGATTTTTTTAAGCAGAATTGTCTGGCCTTGAACGTGGGATCTATGACACGCAAAGCATGTGTTCTGCCTCTACACAACAGGTCCTCCATACCTTCTAAGATTTCAACAAACAGTTTTCTCCCCCCGCCCCGCCCCGTTTCTTTCTTTCTTTTAATAAAATGTTCCTCTTATGCAAATTGCATCACTTACATGTGGCCTCTTCCACTGTATCTTTTGGGGCAGTTTCTGGAGTAATGGTCCTGTGCCTATGGACCTAACATCTGCTGGGAAGAACTGGTCTTCAAACAAACGCTCTTTCTTCAAGCACTCTGCCAGCAAAGTGTGATAGTTCTGTTGGCCAAGCTCACTGGGCTTTGCAAGGCCTTTCCTCTTCAAGGGCCGCCACTGCTGACGCTTCCGCTTCTGCTGGTGCAGGCAAAGTAGCTGCAGAAGAGGCATGGCTGGGTCCAAAGGGAAAAGCTCAAGCAGTGCTGCTCTGGATCTGGGTATTGTTTCCAACTCCCTTTCCCAAAGCTAGATGTTCTTCAGTCCAAGTCAGTCAGTCCTGTTTGGAAAGATACCATAAAAAGTCAGCAAGCAAATAAATAAATAAATAAATAAATAAGCTAGCTCTTCCCAGGCAATTAAAGCATTGCGGGATGGATGCATCCTATTAAGGGATAGAGTGAGTTAATTTTTCAAAGTCACATTTTAAAACACAAAGCAAAGAATCATGTACACCATACAGTTTCTGGAAGGAAAACTGGGATTCCAAAGAGAAAAGAAAAGAAAGAAAAGAAGTAAACGTACAACACACATTAAAAATGAATAAAGAACTTTAGTCCGTGCCATAGAAAGAGTCCTTTTAATCTGGATTTCTAAAGAATGCCTGACTTGAAAAATGATGTATATTATTACTAGCTCTTATTGAAATCCTTAATTATACTGAAATCAGTAAAATTACCTGACCTGGCATAAGTCCATGTAGGTCATTCAGGTTTCAAAATCAGGCTTTACTGAATAAAAATCACTTGTGTGGCAAGGAAACAAATGGAGTATATAATAAGCCACAGAAATTACAAGTCTATTAAACAAAAATTGTATCTGTCCTAGCCTTTGCCTGTTCTTGAACATTTCTATTGAAAAAAGAAAAGAAGATGGTTTTAGCAGCTTTGTACTTCGGCAACTAGAGTTTTGATGTTCAGCTCTTATGCCTGGCTATATTAATCCCAACTGTTTAAAATCAAATATCCCTGCCCCCAGAAAGTGTATTCTCAGAATATTTTGCACAGATAACAGTGTGCTTAAGGTTAATTTGATGATTTTTAAAAAAGCCTTCAGCACTTTCCTCAAAATCATAAAATGTCCACTTATGTGGTCAATCAAATATTCAATGTTATCCTCAGTAGATTTCTTAATTATTACTTCAAAAATCCCCAGAGAGCCCCTCCTTCCAAGATTAAACATTGCATTTCTTTTGCATGTGAAGATTTCATTTGGGGTATTTGTAATCCACAGTCCTAAAGAAAAAAAAAGTGATTCTCATTTCAACTTCCATATCATCGCAGAATGTCCTTTGAGGACCTAGAAAACTGCTAGATAAAATGACCAGTCTGAGGACTGTAATTAGATATAGATATGATTGAGAACTGGTTTGGTGTAGTGATTAACATACAAGGCTGGAAATCAGAAGACACTGAGTTCTAGTCCTGCCTTAGGAATGAGGCCAGCTGGGCGACTTTTGGCCAGTCATTCTCTCTCAACTCCAAGAAGGCAATGGCAAATTACTTCTGAAACTCTTGCCAAGAAAACTGCAGGGACTAGTCCAGGCAGTCACCAAGAATCAAGACTGATTCAAAGGCAATAAAAATATATCAATAAATAGATAGATAGATATGATCATTCCATATGCCATCATGTATCCTCCCTAAGCTTGGCAGAACAGGAGAAAAAATGTTGGCCATGGGCCAAGGAATGTCAAGTAAAATTTCCAGTCATCCAGTAATGTAGTCATTTGCATGATTGTCCATACTTTCCGCAAAGAGCAGGGAGCGGTCAGATTGCATGCAAATAGATTAGCAGGTTTCCCTGCTTGACAACACATTTTGTGATGGAATGGAATTATGAAGGCCAAGCTCAGGGAGATAAACATTTTCTTGGCTTGCCAGAACAGCATGGGAGGAACAAGAGGATGAGACTGACACCTCCCTGAGGAATTCACACTGTTGTGGCTGGAGGACTTTGGGAGCTGGGGTTTTAGTCTGGGAAGATTCTTGCTAGAGGTTGTAGCTAATAAACATAGCTGGACTGAATTGGCATTGTCTCTTGGAGTTCCTTGGGCTAGGCCTGACACATTTGCAGATCATGTTCTTTGCTGACTGCATGCTTGGCATGATGTGCAGAGGCCACATGCATGGATAATCAGTTCACTATCACAGATAAACTATCCTTAGACACAGTTCAGACATTTGTTTGTTTATTTACTTATTTGACTGATGCAGCCACCCATCTTATGTGTTATAATCCTTGGCAGCTCACAAAACAAGAATAACAACATCAAATAAAAAATAAAACTGTAACAAAAACTTCCAGCACCCCAAAAGCAAACACTGCCCCATACATCCCCATTCATTTTCACTGGACTTCAGCCTCACCCTCTCCAGTGCTTGGAGGAAGAGCCAGCTCTTCACAGCCTTCCAAAAGATGAGAAGGGAAGGTACCTGCAGGAGGAAAGGGCAAGGGCTGCTACAGAGAAGGTGTGTTCCCTGGGTCTCACCAGATGGCAACATTTAAGACTTGAAGCACGCCCACCCTATCTGACCTGGTGGCATCAGCAGACATCCACAGGGAAAGGCAGTCCCCCAAATAATCTGGTGCTGTGCCATTAAGGGCTTTAAAAGTAATAACCAGCATCTTGAATTGCACCTGGAAAGAAAGTGGAAGCCAGTACAGCTTGTGCAGCAGCAGTGCAATAGGGGCAAACCATGGACCATGCAGAGCTCTGTGCACTGCTGCATTCTGGACCAGTTGTAACTTTCAGATGGTCTTCAAGGGCAGCCCATGTATAGTGTGTTGCAGTAATCCAGCCGGAAGTGACCAGGACATGACTGGCTGGGAGCAAGTACTCCCAATCCAGGAATGGGTGCAACTGGCATGCAAGATGAATCTGTGCAAAGCCCTCCCTGCCCACAGCTGCCACCTGCTTCTTGAGGAGGACCCCAAATTGGTACCAGCTCTGTCCAGGGGAGTGCTAGAGTCAAAGATGACACCTCATGGACCAAAACCCCAGAGCTTCTCCATATTGCTAGGGTTGAATCAGAGCTAATTCTGCCCCATCCAGATCGTCACAGCCTCCAGATACTGGGCCAACACCTGAACACCATTGTATAGCTTGGTATCATATAAAGGCAGTTTTTCTTTGTTACATTAAGTAACTATACTATGTGTGCAAGACTCCAAGAGAAATGAGCTGTTTCAAAAGAGGTCTGTGTGTCCAATCTTGTCAAGCCCATGGATGCTACCATGTAGTGGTGCACAACTTAGTTATTTGGCCAAATATCCAAATAGGTCACAACACTGATGGTAACACACTACACCTTGGTCAGGTGGCCTGTCTATCCAATATTCCAGCTTGCAGGTGGTGTGGCTATGATACAATTCCCTTTTCCTCCAGACATAGTTGCAAACCTGTGCAGTAAAAAAAGTTATTTGGGCTTACTTCTCATCTCTCATCTTAAAATCACAGAACTGGAAGCAAACAGAAACCTCTAGTGTAATCCATTCTTGCTGAGCAAGATTATCAGCCTATAAATATTTATTCCAAACTATTACTGTCTCAGCTCAGATTAGCTTTACACCTATGTCTCTCTTTCTCTTCTTCTTCTTCTTCCTCCATGCTCATAGAGGTGTCAGAAGGTCAGGTCACTTTCTTGACAGACGTTTGCTTCCAGGGGACTTTTGAAGGCCTTGTAAGATTGGAACCATCTATTGCCTACCCTGACTATATATACTCATACTGAGCTCAGTTGCACTCTGTAGAATACACTTTTATTAAGGTTTTCAACATGCCTAATTAATAAAACCAAAGGGTTTTTTTATTATTATTATTTGTGCCCCTTATTTGTAGAAACAGAATAACTATATATTATGTGACAGGAGTGCTAGATGGGTGAATGAACTGAGAATATTTGTACTTGCTGGGTATAGCTACTAATTAAAATAAACAACTGCCTGTTTCATAATTTCTTTTTAAATATTATTGCAAAAAGCAGCATTTCTTTCAATATGCATAAGGAGAATCTTAACTCTGAGCCACAGTTGTGCAAGCTTCCTTGTAGGCAGAGGCTGATTAATAAGATTTATGGTACTCAAGGCTGAAAAAAAGTTAGAATTTTTTAAACTATAAAAATGCTACACAAGATATGTTAACCTTGACTATTTGGAAAAGAACTTGAGATTGAAAATATAAAAATACAATGATGTAAGAAACTATGCCAGTTATTCAGAAAACCAGAAATCAAGAATGGATTTTTATAGCACTTGTAAAGAAACGAAGTTTATTGAAAGATGCATTGGCAGATTCCCAGATCAGCATCAAAAGTCAAACAATGGATTAACCCTACATTGTCAAGTCAATTGTCCTATGTTAAGTCACAGGTAAGGTACAGATCTGGCTGCTAAGAGATTATATTACTATCTATTTATCTGTCTTAATATTTATTAGCCTCCATATTCCAATGATTCTAGATGGTTCACAATAAAAAACATACAACAAAAGAAAAAAATTATACACCTAAAAACTATCAAAACAATTCTATAAAACAATTAAAATTAAAATCAGACAAAAAGAAAACCAAAAGAAAAAATATCTCCCACACCATAAGGATGACAAAAAGCAAGTAATTTAGCCACCCAAAGCCCCATGAAATATCAGGATCTCTGCTACCTTCCTGAAGGACAACAGAGTAAGAGCAGTCCAGATCTTCGGGAGGAGTCTAAGGACAAGGCATCCAGTGAGACTCCCACTCCACATCTCTCTCAGTCTGGGGAATCTAAAGTGTCCTCTCCAGTGCCAACTATACAGGATGGACCAACTTACTTGAAGGAGGTGGTCCAGAAAGTAGCTAGATGCCAAGCCATATAGGACTTTATAGGTTAAAACCAGTATTTTGATTTGTATTTGGAAACCTGTTAGCCAGCGCAGAATCTGCAGAACAGGTGCCACACGGCTAAGGCAGCTCTCACCCATGCGTCACCATATTTTGCACCAAGTCCAGTTTCCAAATAATCTTTCAAAGGCAGCTCTATGTAAAGTTTGTTGGAATACTCCAGATTCAAGGTGATGAGTGCATGAGTCACTGTCACCAAGTCCTCCTGCTATAGAAAGGGCCAGAACTGTGGCAAAGGCTTCTCTGACCATAGACTCCATCTGGTGCTCAAGCAGGAGAATTCATTCATTCATTCATTCATTCATTCATTCATTCATTCATTCATTTATATTTCAAATTTGTCACCACCCATCTCACTGTGAAGTGACTCTGGGCGGTTTACAGTAAACATCCCCAAGTTCCAGACTTGCTCCTTCAAGAGGAGTATGACTCCATCCAGAACCAACCCAAGAGCTAGCATGGAGTCAAATGGTTTCTGGATAAACATGCCCTCCATCTTGCCAGGACTAATTTTAAGCTTCTCTGATCTCATTCAGACCCACACAGCCTGTATGCACAGTAAGAACCTCCACAGTACCTCCAGCTTGGCCTTTGTTGGACATACACAGTTGGGTATCATCTGGATACAGATGATACCTGATCCCAAACTGATGGATAGCCTCTCCCAGCAGTTTAATACAGAGGTTAAAGCAGAGGAGAGATGCCAAGTCCTGGAACCACAGGAATAGCTAGCAGCTCAGCTCCTCCTCCCCTGACACCACTGCCCAGAACTACCCATTCAGAAGAAGTGGATCTATTGTAGAGCAGTGCTCCCCAGATCTATATGATGTTGCAGTACCACCCTGCCTAAGAATGATACATTTCAGCCTGACTTATAACTTTCCAAGTCTGCCAGATCAATGGAATATTTCATTAAAGCCACTCTAATTACTGTGCCATTTAAAGAAGAAAAAGCAAGTTGTTAGGTACTGCCAGAGAAATGACAACAACCCATTAGAATGATATCTTAATATCATCCAGAAATTATAATATGGATATAGAAAAAAATACCATTTTCTCTTTGTCAATGGAAGATTATTTTTAATTGTATTAAAATACCAGTGTCAACAAAGGACAGTGAACTCATAGGACTGAATGAGGACTGAGTAGCCACACAAGAAGGGAAAAGATCAGATATACCTTTTGCTATAAATCCAGAGCAATGTGAAAATCCCACGTAAACATGTAGCCAAAAGCTTGTTTTGGACACAGTGTTTAGTTTGATTTAGAAATTAGAAAAGTCATTGCCTACAGCAGGATGTTAGGAAAGCAACGGAGCAGATTGGAGAAAATGATGCTGCACTGTGCCTTTATTTTCAGGAATTAATAATCAAACCAGAATTAATAAAGAGAGATCCGATACATAGAAATCAAATTGTTGTTTGTTTTTAAACCAACATAAAACTGTGCGCATTACATTTTGTAGTTAAAACCAGATCGTGTAGTTTATAAAAACAAATCAGATTTTTTTAAAAAATAAAATAAACAGTAACAAAAACACCAACATTTCCATAAATAACATAGAATTTTGGAAAGGTTAGGTTGTATGTGTATACATTTTCAGAAGTTATTTTGGGAATGAAGTCAGTTAAAAAGAGATAAGAGAAATAGGAAGAATAATATAATTTTTGTTACTAGTCCTTGGTGTTTCAAAACTCAGGGTTCCTAGCAGTCTACTAAATTATTGGTCTAATAAACAAAATATAGAAGACAATGAAAACCCATGATCAGATCTCAGAATTCCTGCTACTTTTCTAATGACAAGTCACTTTCCCCTCTAAAGCTATTTTCCCATTTTTGAAAAAGTGACTTCACACACCCTACAAATCTATGTTTTTTTAAAAAAGTAATGAATTGGTGGGGATATTTTTCACTAGGGAAAAAAGGTACACTGTTGTTTTTTCTCCCAGTGCTGTGTCCTGACTCTGATCACATCCATAAGCCTACCATGTTTTTTTTTGCCAAATTTAAAGAGATAAGAGATCTAGTCAAGGTCTCCATCATTTTATACAGGCAAAAAATGAGACAGAGAGTCAATCACCAGGCTGGACAGGTCATGATGCCAATTCTACAACAGGAAAAAATGTACTTCTACCACCCTAACAGAGCATGATAGGGGACTTCAACTCCCATTGTTAAAGTATAGTTTAACTATAGTTAGTTAAATTTTAAAATTAAGGAAAGTTTATTTTAAATTTTAAAAACCACTTTATTTAATACACAATGTCTTGTGTATATTAAAATCTTAATTGGTAAAGACAATGCAGCTGTAACATTTTAACAGGCTGACTTTTGTCTATAGAAGACTTACCGTTTCCAAATGCCTTCTGTTCTCCAAAGTAAAGTAATAAATCCTGGAAGAGAAGCCTTGTTGATTTTGTGGTCAACTTTTTGATGCTAGAGCGATCTCTCTTCTCTAAACATTTATGATATGCATATATTCTTCTATATATGCAAATCTAAGACCTACCTCACCAAGTTCAAGGAAGGTACTTGGTAAAAGGCTGGGCTCTACTTACAGAAGGTGTTGCAAGGTAGAGAGGTTTTTGGAGTTTTGCTGGTCACCTGACTTACCTGAAAGGATGTATCAGATCATCAGAAAAATGACACAGCCGTTGCACATATACAAAAAAAGGCACTTCCTCCTCTGTTTATGGTTTTGTTTTTCTATCAAAATCTTAAAGCATAAACAAATGACGCAGTGGGTCACACCCATGCCACTGGAATGTGTGTGCATTTTTAATGTGTATCCAGTACACTCTGTAAATTTTTATTTTCAGGGATGGGGGGGCTGGGGAGAAGCAGAGACTTCACTTTTTTCCAGCATACTAAAAAAAAAAAAGATCCTATACAAACATGAGCACAATCACACACACAAATATGCACGCACATACACATCCTTTTGTTGTTCAGTTGTTACGTCGTGTCCGACTCTTCGTGACCCTATGAACCATATTGCGCCAGGCCTTCCTGTCCTTCACTGCCTCCCTGAGTTTGCTCAGTTTCATGCTCATTGCTTCAGTGATGCTATCTAACCATCTCATCCTCTGCCATCCTCTTCTCCTTTTGCCTTCAGTCTTTCCCAGCATCAGGGTCTTTTCCAAAGAGTCCTCTCTTCGCATTAGGTGACCAAAGTAGTGCCCAGAAATTAACCAACAGAAGAAAATGTGCTAAGAATACAGTCAGGGGACAAAGCCCGTGAGCAATCTTTGGCAATATGCCAATTGCATGAAGCACAGCCTAACTATTGCTGCAATCCTCTAAATTCCAGGAAATACTTTTGAAGTGCTTTTTATGCACTACCCATTTTTCTGTTATCCACAACTTCATGTGGAGTGTCGTAAAGTCACTTTGTGTCCTAAACATACTGCCTTAAAACTATTCTCCCCCACTCCGTCCACAATAGCTACACTCCCATCCAGAATACTTGTAGAACGGATACACATGAGCACTCTGTTATAATGTTTTAATTATGGACATCTCGATCAATGATCCATTTATTAGTATACTAATGACAGCATATTGCCACCGTCCTATAATGCCAATCGTTATGTAATGCTGTGGTAAAACGATAATGGGTGGCTTTATCCCATAAATTTATCTGAATGGACATGAATGAAAAACTGCGTATGGGAGACTCATTCAGCGCAGGCTAAAAAGGCAGAAACGTCTTCTCCAGATGATTTCAGCTTACACAACATGTGGGAAAGTGCCTGAATGAAGAGTCTGAAGAAGACAGAACAAAGATGGTCCTCAGAACAACAAATGGTCCCCATATGACTTCATTGAGGCAATAACACTCTGGTGGGAAAGTACCAGGTAGTGTGCCAAGGTGGCATTGGCCAAGCTTTGATGAAATGGTAAAGCTTTGTTGGAAGATGTGGAAATGTATGGGAAATAGTATGTAGTATGTAGTCCTTGGGAACCCTAACATAGAACAAATATTATATGTAGGTACTGTATTCCACCTTGAAGCTTTGGAACACATAGATGGCCTGGCCAGCTAGACTTTAAGTTGATAAGGTATACATAGGTGTGTGAATGAGCAGAGATTTTAGTTCAGAAAGTGAACAGTAGAAGCTATAAGCCCGCATTTGCTTCTAGATGTCTGAGTCTCTAGATAAAAAAGACCAAGTGGTCCTGCGGATTCCAACCCTGAATTGATCTGGCAGGATGCGTGGCATCAGAGGCTCTTTCTTATCTAATCAGTACACAAAGAAGGGCTAACATTGCATGGAAGGATTTTAAAGGCCCCATTCCCACTTAGAAATAATAAATGCTAGATATTGACAGATTTAGATTCTGCAGAAACTGTTACAGGCAGTTGTGAAGGTCAAACCTGTACAACCTGGGGTCCTCTTAGATGGACTTAAACTCCCAAAATTCCCCAGCTAGCCTTGGAAAGTCCAAGTTTTCTCCTAATAGTCTCCATAATGCTTAATATCCCTAGAACAAGACTAGTTTGAAGAAGATGCAAAATGGGAGCCAGGTTACTGGCACAAAATGGTGAGCAAGCCACCAGATCTCTTAGTGGTATAGGGAAAAAAAATATTGGGAAAAATTAATGAAGTTAATTATCCAAATTTATAAGAAATAGTTTAAAAAGTTATTCTCACTGGAAAAATGTAAGGAAATGACGTTCCCATTTTCCCTGCAATTTCCTTGTCCCCAAACAGAGGGAAATTTTGAAAAGCTATTTCGGTTACTTTAACCAAGTATGTAATGGACCACCTGACACCCTTGCGATGGGGCAACCACTGAGCATTTCTTTTGACATTCCCAAACAGCTTGTCCTCCCCCATCTTTGGAATGGGACGACAAGCTGTAGAGGACAAGTATCTATTTGGGTGCTGCCTGCTTAATATCTCAACTTGCTTTTTCTGGCTTTAATTGGCTTTCACATGTGCTGATATCTATATTATGTATAAGTACAGGCATGCCTCGGAGATATTGTGGGTTCGGTTCCAGACCACTGCAATAAAGCAAATATCACAATAACACAAGTCAGGTGAATTTTTTGGTTTCCCACTGCATATGTTATGTTTATACTATACTGTAGTTATTAAGTGTGCAATAGCATTATGTCTAAAAAAACAATGTACATAATTAATTAAAATTCAGCTTAATTAAAAATACTTTATTGCTAAAAATGCTAATCATCATCTGATAGACTTGCTTGATGCAGGGTTACCACAAACCTTCAGTTTGTAAAAAAAAAAACCACAATATCTGCAAAGCGCCATAAAGCAAAGCGCCATAAAACGAGGTATGCCTGTATTTAAAATGAATTGCAGTGATGCGAGCCTTCACTGAAACAGTCATCTAAAGCCTTTCTTTTCCAAATATGAATCGCATGACAGCTATTGCCTTTCAAGGTATTTCATATATTAAAAAAGACAGGTCAATAATTCAGGATGTGTCCTTTCTAAGAGTAACATACGCATCTCATTTTCATGAAGGTTTATAATCAGTCATGTCCACCTGTCACAGGAATGAACTGCTGAATGGGCTCTCTTCCTCCTTGCAGCCCACCCCACATCTCTCTCCTTTCTCCCTCTCTTTCATTCCCAAATCTGTTTCAGAACACAGCACAGGTTTGAACAATGCAGAGAGTAAGAGTGCAGGTCCTCTTAGCTGAAGTCTATTTGATAGACCCATGGAACAGAAAGGACTGAATCTGATTAGCTACTTCACATTTTTGATGCTTTCCAAATTATTAATTCTACCAGAATTTTTATTTGTATGTATGTATGTGTGTGTATGTATATATGTGTGTGTGTGTGTGTATGTATATTTCTTTAACAATTTTTATTAAAGATTTTTAAAAAGGAAGATTAAAAACTAATACAAACTAATATAAAGTAAGAAAAAGAAAAAGAAAAAGAAAAAGGAAGAAATCAAAGAGGAAGCCTAAAGTGAAAGAAAGGGGGGGACTAAAAGAAAAGAAGAAAAAAAGATACAAAGAAATAGCTTCCAATCTTCGTTACAGAAGTTATAAGTACAATTATAAATTTACTTCTTACTCTATGATTACAACATAGCTCTCTTCTTTCTATAATCTATCCTGCCTGATTATCAAAACCATAAATCATAAGTTCATGTTTTTCTGTTTTATGCAAAAAGTCCATAAGGGTTTTCCAATCAGCAATAAACATAGATACTGTCTTTTCTCTAATCAAAGAAGTCAGTTTAGCCATCTCAGCAAGTTCCATCATCCTGAGCAACCATTCCTCCGTTGTGGGTAGTGCCGAATCTTTCCATCTTTCTGCATACAATAATCTCGCTGCAGTTATCATATAAATGGGCGGGGATAAATTTAATAAATACATACATACATACATACATACATACATACATACATACAAAGTTCCGTGAATTTTTTTCCAACTGTTTGCCCATCAATCCCCCCAAAAAATCTCTGGTCTCAATTGTATATTAATGTATATTAATATTTAAAATCCTCTGAATCAGTGTGTATATATGAATCCAGAATTTTCTAGCATTTTTACACGTCCACCAAACATGATCAAATGTCCCTTCCTGTTGTTCACATTTTCAGCATAATTTGAAGTGTCTTTATACACTCTAGGCAATTTCTCTGGTGACATATACCAACGGTACATCAATTTATAAAAAATTCTTTTTAAGATTGTAACATAGTGTGAATTTCAATCCTTTCAATCACGTATTTTCCCATTGTTTCATCTGTATCTTATAATCAAAACTTTTAGCCCACTTTATCATGCATTCTTTCACTTCTTCTTCTTCTGTTTCAAATTTCAATAAACGTTTATACATTTTAGCAATTACATGTTCCTCATTTATATACAATTCTATTTCAAACTTAGTCTTACAATGTTCAAAACCATAAACTCTTTTGTTTACTTTAAACTCTCTGCCACCAGTTCTCTTGATTTTATTTTGTATTTCCCTTGACAAAATTCTAGTATCTCACAATAAGTTAGCAATCTGTGTTTGCCTGTTATTTCTCATCTATAAAATGCCTCTTATGGTGACAGCCACAAAAGTGTTTTCAGGCACAACCTAGTATTTTCCTGCATCTTTTAAAAAATATTAATTCATTACATTTATTCTCAGTATTATATGTTGGAAATGCTTTAATTTATTCATATTTTAAGGTCAGTTATCAAGCCCAGGAATTCTGCAATCAACCCCTTAATTCTTAACTTTTTTGTGTAATGAATATCCTACTTGATAGGCTTAAAGCAAATTACCACATACAGATAGTCCTTGTTTAATGACTGTTTAGCGACTGTTTGAAGATACAACGGTGCTGAAAAAAGTGACCTACAACCAGTCCTCACGCTTATGACTGTTGCAGTGTCCCCGCAGCCACATGATCGCGATCTGGATGCTTGCAACCAGCTCACACTTACAATGGGTGCAGCCTCCTAGGGTCACATGATTGCCATTTGTGACCTTCCCAGCCAGCTTCTGTCAAGCAAAATCAATGGGGAACTGTGTGATTCACTTAACGACCATGTGATTCACTTAATGACTGTGTTGATTCACTTAATTACCACCAGAAAAAGGTCATAAAATCAGGTGCAGTCACATGATGACTCGCTTAACGATCACCCTGCTTAACAACCAATTTTCCAGTCCCTATTGTGGTCATTAAGTAAGGACTACCTGTATCATGAAACTAATAGTTCTATTTATCAAGTAGAATATAATCTACTTCTCTGAAGAAGTCCAGGTAAGTAAAAAATAATTTACAATGATAAAGCCTAAAGTATTTGTTTTGAAAAATTTATGCTGTAAGAATGCTTATCTTTCCAGCATTTGAATAATTCATTTTCATATCATTGTTATTGTCACAGAAAGTCAGTACAAGTAATGGTAGAAATAGGTCACATTTGCTGAAAATGTCATTAATTTTATGAAGTCTGTTGGCCTACAGTAGTTGTTAAAAGGCAACTACTTCCACCTATTGTGAAACAAGGTGACTCAAGTTAGTAGACAATTAGAGTAATTGTCACTGTCAGCTTTTGAAGGAAAAATCATTTTGGTAAACCTGCTTGTCTATATTTGAAGGCCTTGCAACTCATGCTGGCACAGAAAATCATATGTTAGGAAGCGCAGAATTTTATGGACTATCCTGTCACACAAATACTGTACAGGCTGGCATTTCCACAGGAAGCATGTTGCCAGAATAATCTGGAAGGAAGGTAAGATGAGCAGTAGATTTATTAATTCCTAAAAGGCAACATATTCACTTCTGGGTGGCAACGTTAATTTTAAACACCAAGAAGTCCAAGGATAGAGGTTCGTGCCAGGAGAGAATCTAGGGTTAAAGAGGCAGAATCTGTGCATCTGGGGTGAGGCATAATGCAAAAGGGGCAATGCCGAGTGAAACATAATGTTTTCCATCTAATATACAGGTAGTTCCCACTTACTGGCAGTAATTGGGACCAGAATTTCCATCACTAAGCAATGCGGTTGAAAAGCGTGATGTCAGGTGACCACATCGCCTAGTGATGGCAATCCCGGCAGTCCCCACTGCTGTCATTAAGTGAGGATCGTGGGTCGTTAAGTGAGGACTCCTCACAACTTCCTGCCAGCTTCCAAGAAGCAAAGTCAATGGGGAAGCCGGCAGGAAGTTGCAAGTCCCAAACAGCTTGCAAGCAGGCCAGTGGATGGGTAAGTGGCTGCTGTGGCGCGAGCACGGCTGGGCGGGGGTAGCTGCTGTGGAGTGTGGGAGCGTGCGTAGGCGGCTGCTGCAGCGCGGTGCAAACGTGTCCAGACAGGTGGGTATACAGAGTACAGGTGGGGGATCTCCTATCTGTAGCCAGGCTTCTCAGGAGGAAAAGCAGCTGGAGTGGGAGTGACCTACAGGAGCAACTTGCAACCTTCCCTGCCAGCTTCCCCATTGACTTTGCTTGTTGTGTGCCAGGACGGCCAGAACTTCAAGGACCATTCATAAGTACCATTCGTTCAGCACCATTGTAACTTCAAATGGTCACTGAATGAGTGGTCATTAAACAAAGACTACCTAGTCTACAGGCTTCCAATGGGCCAATCACTGAGCAGTGCATAGAAACATAACACTAGCCCAACTCTGACAAGCCTCCCATCTCCCATTCTCCAACTACGTTGCGAAAGCAAAGCAAGAATGAAAAATCAGAAGTCATGCTGGAGAAGACAGTCGGTACATTAAGTTAAAGGTAAAGCAGAAAACATATGCAATTTCTTCATAAGGAAGAATTAATATTTTAGAAGGCATTCCAGATTAAAGCAGAGTCTCTAATCTAAATGACATTTAATAGATTCATGGCAGAGAAACTTACTCTATGTCTTAGATGGATCAGGTTGGTCCCTGTTTCATGCTGTCAGTCAGTTTACAAAAAAAGTCCTCGAAAGTAGGACTGCTCAGAGCCGCAAAGGAGGTCTATGGAATTAGCCATCTGTCACAACTTGCTTCCCTTTGCTTAGGAGAAACTATTTAAACTCACCCTCCTTTGCCTGCCCAGCCAAAGGGGGACTAGAATTTATCAGATGACGAAACCCACTGCATTTAGCCATTTGACGTTAAATGGCAAATATCTTTTAGTTTTCTATTTACTTCCTCCTGCCCAGCCCCTTTTCCTTTTGTGTTGTGCCTTTTAGACTGTAAAACTTGAAGGAAGGCACTGCTGATTTCTGATGTTCAAAATTTATTCTAGGAGTCATTTTCAGCGGAAGAGTAAATAAATGTGTTTTATTTTGAGGCAGTTTACACATTCTGCTAATCAGGATGACTGATTTAACTAAATACTCTGAGTTGTTTCAGTTCAGCATAATGCTTCTAAATTATGCATATCAAAATATACTGTTACATAACATATACTGAGAAGGATCAGCCTTTATTTAAGCATGTGTAGTTCCAACCTAGCATAGATCATTTCTAAGTTTTATTTTGCCAATTTATTAACAAAACAAATGGAAGAAAAGTTAGAATGTTTTAAAACTCATCCTGGATCAGGCTCAAGGCAATGGTCACTTTTAAAAAGTTTGTTTGGGATGGGATTATACAGTTTAATTTTTCAATTATTTTTCCTAAATAAATTATTTTTGCTTCTCAACACATATTGAATATATTTTAGAATGTTAAATGATATTATTTCTTTCATTCAGCTGGAAATAGATTATTGCAATACAGAATTATTCAGCTGAAGACCAATTGTATCATTAATCTGGTAAGTATTATGTAAGTGAATAGTAATTGATAAGTGAAACATTTTTTTGCATACTCCATGATTCATTTACTGTTGCATCAATGATATAAAACATCATATTCTCATCACAGTTGCTTCCACTGCTTTGCGTTTTGTTTCTCTGAAATTACAAAAGAGCCTATCTGATCCTGTGCTTCCTTCACTGATTTCAAAGAAAGGAGCTGATCCATCAGTTTGAATATGTGCAAATACTGTCTGACTGGTGAGTCACTGCTCAGCTAGTGACCCGTTCAAATACCTCTAAATTAAGTAATCCAGAGCTTTTGCAGGAAGAATGGTCCAGTCCTGAAGCAGACCCACCTCTGTGCATGATTACAGAAGCACTTCAGAGCAACGTGTGATAACTTTTTTTTTTGCATACCATAAACTGTTGTCTCTAATAATATGGCTTCTGAATTGGCCAATTCTAGATTTAATTTAGTCTTGTAGCCAAGAATGTTCCTATCTTTTCCCTTCCATCCCAGGATCAGATTACTCATTCCTTTGTTATCCCGTTTTGAATATACAGTTAGACCTAGCTTACTGACTACCTCATGCAGCAACCGTTCAAAATTACGATGGTGCTGAAAAAAAATAACTTTGTGGCCAAGGTGTCCATTTATGACCTTCACAACATCCCTCAGTCATGCGATCACCATTACAGTCAGTACGTGTTGTCCTGTGCCTGAACGTTTTTTTTCCCCTCCTCACAGAGTGGAGAGATTGGAGAGGAAGAGATTACAAGAGAGTAAGCAGGCACAACAGTAGGGAATACACATCAAAAGGAATGCTCTGGCACAGGCTGTTTGCCTAGCGCAATTGGAACTGTGACCCACGAGCATGCCAGGCAAACAGCCAGTGTATTCCCCATTGTGCGCCTGCTTACTCCCTTGTAATAACTTCCTCTCCAATCTCTCTGCTCTGCGGGGGGGGGGGAGGAAAAAATGGGTCAGACACAGGAGAGATTGCCTAAATAAGCAATCTCTTTAGGCAATTGCTCCTGTGCCTGACCCATTTTTTTCTTTTCCTCTCCTCACAGAGCGGAGAGATTGGATAGGAAGGGATTACAATGGGGAATACAACAGCTGTTTGCCTGGCATGCTCACGGTTCCCAGGCCTGAGCATCCTCGGGGCTGCTGACACCAGCGCATTCCTTTCTGTTTGTATTCCCCATTGTCTGCCTGCTTACTTTCTTGTAATCCCTTCCTCTCCAATGAATGGAAATAGAAACTTTAATTCCCTTCCTGCTAATTATCCCAGTGCTGGGGTCAGGTTTTTCTGTTAGGGTTCTATTCATACATCACACTAAGCAGGTTTGCACGAGCTGGTTTAGACTAAGTTGGGGTGGTAGATATTGATTCAGAATCTTATAGGAACTCAGCCATTGCCTTAGCATGATGTACAATTGTAGATGTATTTCAGCAATAATGCATCTGCTAAGTTTCACATTAGAGAACCAGGGCTTTAAGAAAATACCAAGCACTGTGAGATTGTGAGGAACTAACTTTACTGTCTTTTCACCTACTATTAACGCATCATTAGAGCATTGGAAGACCAGAGAAAAGAGCTGATTTTCCATTTCCAGACTGTTCCTAGAATGTTGGAAAGAGGGCTGCATCCAGGCCACACTCTGGAACATAGATGGACAATCCATGGGCCAAAGCTTGTAGTACCTATTTGGCAGCCCCTAACCCAGACCATCCCTCAGATCACATCCCTAATATTTGGCAGTAAGTACCGGTAGTCCTCACTTCCCGACTGCCTCATTTAGCAACCATTCAAAGTAACAATGGTGTAAAAAACCAGTCTTGCAACCAATTTTCGCATTTACGACCGTCACAGCATCCCGTGGTCACAAGATCACCATTTGTGTGCTTCCCAACCAGCTTGCGACAAGCAGAGTTAATGAAGAATGCAGAAGTAAAATTGTAAGTCATGGTCACATGATGTTTCACCTAACAACCACGATGCTTACTGATGGTGTTGCTGGTCCCAATTGTGGTTGCTAAACAAGGACTAGCTGTATGCCCATTTTTTAATTGTGCCATTCTTCCTTTTGCCGCTTTGCAAAAAAATAAAGAGCAAAATGATACATCAAGCTTCTGCCAGGAGTACCTCAAGCCTGGATAAGCACAATCCTGACTACTATTGTCTAGAAGTAGCCAGCTTATGGATAGTAGGTTGCTGGTAATGAAGAGGTAGAACGGAGGCTAATGCTATTATTTTAAAAAAATAGGTTAAAATAGATTTAAAACAGTCAATAGTAACAATTAACTTGACATCATAGCTCACAGTTTATCATCTTGGCCACTAAAATAGTGAATTCAAAGCCAGTAAAATGAGTTCCAGCCATCCTGTAAATCCTTTCACAATGCAAAACCAGAATTAAAAGTCACTAGAGATTTCATCCGTATTTTTATTTACAGCCCTGTACATACTGATTGAGGGCATTTCTCCACTACCAAGTTATACTGGTGTCTACCTGTCCTTGAGTTGGCAGAAAATTATACTGGCATGAAATTTGCTGTTCCCAATCTTGTTTGTGGCCATTGCCAATCACCTGACTGCATTCCAAGGTAATGAATGACAAAGCCTAGTAGATTTCTTCTAGAGGCTGCCCGTAGGTGATGTCAGAAATAAGGTGGAGAAAGCTAACACCAGTCCAGCTAAAGATGACTTTGGCCTGTGTCACTCATGATAAGGAAGAAAATAAATGCTGCCAGGGCTTCACCTGGGCTGTGATTAGGTACAACGGGGCCTGCTCTGAGAGAAGTAAGAAAAACACGGAAGCACTGCATGAAGAACTGATAGACTGAAAACTTGTAATAGCCTTTGATATCTTACAGTTTAAGCTTGAGGAATATAGAATACAGTGAAATGAGTAACTAAGAAATGTTCACTTCCTCAAAAAGAAACATTAATGAACTTCTGGAATACAGGTTAAGTTGTAGAAAACATAGACAAGAAAGCTGACATTTCAATATTCCTAAAGATTCTGAAACTGAAAAGAAAGAGGTCAACTGAGCAAGGCTGAAAAATGCCTGTCTGACATGAGGATTCATTCATTTATTTTTGCAGATTCTTTCAGGTATGTACCCACCCCAGACTACCTTATCCAATGTGTTCACCCTAGATGTAGAAGCTTAACTTTTCCACAGTCCAAGTGAGGCCGCCTTTAGCTGCATTACCACTAGGGCTAAAGAGCAGGATCCCAACACAAAAACACTATTGCTTCTGATATTGCTTATATGAAGGCACAAAGACAGTTGAGTATTAAAGCTGGCTAAAGTCCTGTAAACAGTAGTTATTGCTTCAAATTATAAATAGCAGAGCAAACACCTTGAATCCAAGATGTTCAGTCTTATATAACTGTGGAGGTCTTCCAATTCATTGCTGGCAGAAGAAGGAAGAGATCTATTCATCCTTCTATCTGAAGACTTTTCTCAATAAACCTGGTTTGGCAAGTTTGGCAATTTCAAGAAAAATTGGGTCTAAGCTGTTTATTGGTTGAGACAAAAAAGATTATGACATTCCAGTGTCCAATGAGTATTTTCTACTATACAGCAGACCAATAGGGCTAATTTAGGGGGTACAGGATGCATACAGGCGATGGGGAGAGGTTCTAGTATCTGCTGGCTGAGACAATAGCTCCACTTTGCTGATAGATGAGCCACTCTTGCTGGCAATGCTTGCTTACGTTGGTCTCTACACACATTAGAGTATGGTCAGGCAATGTTTTTTTGGCCTGGGGAGAGGAAAGGACACACAGTCCAGTAGTGTCCTGAAACCATCAGGTAAACTGAGTTGAAAATTTACATATCTTTGAGGACGACTTGGAGGAGGGACTTGAACATATGTTAAGATTCACAATGTTTAACATATCCATTTTGACTTCTATTTTAGGCAAAACCTGGAAACCTGCTATTTAGCCGTGATCTGAGGTTACTTTGAAAGATGTAAATTATTTCTCAGACTGTGTGTAGCCTTGGGTTGTACACCCCCCCTATCTTTTGTTAGAGGCTGGAAAAGATGAGTAGGGTTTAATGTTGGTGAGAATACTGCTCCTGAACAGAATTACAACTTGATAGGCTCTCTCCACTTGCTCCCTCATAATTTATTCCAGAGCAGATTGGACAGAAGCAGGAAATGGAAGAACCCATATCACTTAGCCCATCCTACTCACTTCCCGGCACTGGCTAATTCTCTTTTTTAAAGCATACAAGGCCAAATAACACAACAAACTTTGCAGCCAGTTGGGCTCTTAATAAGATCTTAAGAAAAATCCTGCATTTTATGAAGTATTTGGAAACAAAGACGAACTGACAACTTAATCTGCTGAAATGACATGGGTGGTATGATTTTAAAAGCCTATGCAGTTTCACCTTCTCGGGAAACCTGAAGAATTGTACCACGTAATCTTACAAAACAAAAAATAATCTAAATCTACTTGTGGGAGAGAAAGAAACAAGAGACAAGGAAATATATTTTTGAAAAAAGCATTGTGTGAAACATGATGTAGTCACTACCGGTAGAAGAGTCACATGCTGGGAAGCCAATATGCTGCTGAATTTTTTAAACAATGACAAAATCAGATCATTTTTTAATATTCTGTCTAGTTAAGTGACTCATGAACTGCTTTAACTTCCTGAATAGGCAATAGCTCAAAAATTTCTCTCTTTTTTTGATAATAATTTTATTAAAAATCACATTGCTATAAAAACTAATTCAAACTAAAA
Organism: Python bivittatus; assembly: GCF_059951505.1. Taxonomy (NCBI): domain Eukaryota; kingdom Metazoa; phylum Chordata; class Lepidosauria; order Squamata; family Pythonidae; genus Python; species Python bivittatus. The sequence continues at coordinate 106,021,581 of NW_028277030.1, forward strand.
AAAAAGAAAGAAAAAAATAGAAGGTACAGATAAGAAAAAATAGAAAGAAAAATAGACAAGAAAGAAAAAATAAGAATATAGTAAGAAAAAAGAGAAATATATAAAGAAATGACTTCCCCTTTCATCACAAGTATAAACAATTTTAGTAGCTTATCACCTTCTCTTAAATACAACAAATGATCTCTTCTTCCCATATCCCATCTCTTATCTATAAACAAATCCTTAAAGCCTTGTCATTTCAATCCTGATGTCAGCAAAAGTCCATTAAGGGTTACCAGAGATTGTCAGGTAACCCTGAAGTAGGAATTTTTGTCTCTGTGAATGACAGAGCACAGCTGAGCTATCTCCAACATCAGCTCTGCAAGGTACCAAGTGCTCACATCTGTAGTGTGTGGCATGACACAGCACAAACCAAAGCATATAACCCAATGCATCATGGGTGTTGGGCGCGGGATGTTGGAGTACTAGTTGTAAGTTCTGCTTGTAAATATTTACTGTAAATATTGTACAGTAAAAGTCTGTATAGTTTTGCTACAATGGACTACGGGCTGTTTATTGCATCGCACACGGAATGCCACAATGCGGTGTATGCGCTACCCCGACAGAGATAACAACATAGATATTTTAACCTTGATCAAATAAACCAACTGTATATCCCTTCCTTTTACTTTAAACAATCGTGATCTTTAGTCCCTTCAAATAATGTTCTAGAACTTAATTTCTGTTCACTTTTTTTTGTCCCTTCTCTCAAAATTCTTTAAAGCTTCAACAAGCCTTTTTTGTAAATCCAATATAGGAAAATTATCCAAGTCACTATCTTGATTTGTTACTTGTATATCCTTTTTAATTATTAAGACATCAGCTGGTTCCTTTTGTATGTCCAGTGCAGCATCTTTTTCCATATCATTCTTGTAGCCTATCATTTTTAAATCCACTTTCAGATCAGTCTCAATCTTGTCACATAAAATTTGTTCCTCTTCAGTAACATCTTTTAAACACAGTCTATCTATAGAGGTAGACACTTAAAATTAACTTCTGGGTCCATTGTTCAAAAATATCCTTCAGTATGTCCAATGTTAAAATATTTTGCTTCATTCTGTATTTATAAGTCAAATTTAAGTGTTCTTCTCCTTTAATTGTAATCTTCAGTTCCTTCTAACACCCTATAGTGTCCAACCTCCAAAGTCCCATCCTATCATGTTTTTTAAAAAATAATTCAAAATAAAAGCATTTTCCCATGGGAAAGATTCTTTAGAATTAATTCCAAAATCTTATTTCAAATTTATCTGGACCCTTAGTCCATTTGTAACTTTCCAAAATCACCTTTGCTGTTTATTCCAGAAAAAAAAAATTAAGTCCTTAAATTTGTATTTAAAACTTCTTTCACTAAGGATTGAAAGAAACTCATCCAGTGTTTTCAGACTTGTCAATCCAAAAGTTCCTAATAGCTAAAAAGCAATTAACAAGCAATTTCTGAAAGTGATTAGAAAAGGAAGTATGTGAACCCAATGTCCTTTTAAAAGTGCTGATTGTGGTTTGAGCAAGATGGCTATTCCCTCATCTCCCAGAGCTCTAAACCCACCGGAGACCACTGTTTTGTGGTCTCCTTGTAAGAAGCAACTGTCCGGAGCACTTGTGGGCAATCTCAAGTCCTCTCCTTGTCCAGAAAGGAATTACAAAGACCCAGTTTACTCACCAGCTCTTCATTCCATCATGGTTGCCGCCTCTGTTTTTAGCAGAGCAGTCTTCAGTTCACCATTTCTTCCCTGGAAGTTCCGCCATAACTTGAAATTTTCAACTGATTAAAATGTTGTGATCTCCTTTCTCAGAAGATCTGTTTTATGGTTTATCAGTTTTACTCTCAAACCAGGTTCATGACATTTTGTTTTTGAACTATAATAATCTAAAATCAGCTGCAATTCCTTTTAGGCAGAAAACTGTGGTCCAGATGGAGACAGAAGAAATGATGCCAGAACAAGTTGAGTGAAAGTTCTTCCAAATACAGTACATACTGTTCTCACTCAAGTTTGCAGATAGAGAGAAAGGGAGAATGTGATATAATAGCTGGATTATCTCACTAGGATTGAGGAGACCCAAGTGCGAATCCCCATATGGCTATGAAGCTCAATATATTCAGTTTAAATTCACCATCTGATTCACTTTCATTATAAGCATCCCTTGGGGAAAGCTTCAATATTCAGAGGGAAGGCTTCAATCATTAATTCATGAAATGATACCATACCACACAACGTTAGGTGATGCCAACATACTATTCACCGTATTCCAACCTCTTGGTTTTCTTCTTTTGGTTCTTTATCATTAAATCTGGTTTAGACTGGGTAGCCCTTCATATAAATAGTCTTGATTGTAAATTAGGAAATATAGTCCTCTAGCTCTTAAGAAGACTGTTAATTTTATTATGCAGCATATTTCCACAATGAAGTATGCTAGAAAACTAAATGACTTGTCATAAATTTTGCTGTGCATCTCTTAAGAACAATACTGTCCTGGGACCTTGCCACCTACCATCCTTTGTAAAGTCTTAGCTAACTCCTAAAGATGTTAAGGGCAATGTTTAGGACTGCTTCCAAGCCCAAAGTGAATCAGCAATCACACATTCTGAGTAGTACAAGCCTGCTTCTGGAATGTCTTTTCTTCAGCAGCTTGCCTGATGTTTGATGGCTGCTAAGCTATGTCATCTGTTTTAGTTCTATAGTTTTAATTACCCTTGCAGAGTCTGGTAATCCGGATCAAATGCTAATTTATTTGGAGTGGAGCAGATAGGAGTAAAATCACTCCCACTATTTTTATTCTGGCCTTCCACAAATCTATTTCTCATAGCTTTGTCATACCGTTTTTCATTATTTAGATAGAAGATCACATAGGGAGTTGATTCAGTGATGTACATAAAACAGAATAATCCTTGTGATCAAACCTCTACTGGTTATCCAAAGGCTGAAAGTGGGGGAAAATACCTTGAATACTGGGAGTTTGTTTTATTTTTATCATTAACTCAACCTCAGTATCACCTAGCCTGCCATCCTGAACAATTGTGTGTAACCATGTTTTACAAGTTGCATTACCTGACTACTGATTTCATTTAATTTAGGGAAATACCCTTACACTTCCATGTCAGCTCTTGACAATCAATTCCACTGTGTCAGAAAGGAGCATTATCTTCCTTTATGCCCACCTCTTATCTCATCAGCTCAAAATTTAATGCAGATGTATCCCACTGTAGAAGCTGTCATTATTCCAAGTTTCACTGCATTCTATCCAACATAATAAAGTTATCAACTGTGTGTATATGAACATATTCGCCTTGTCTCATAACTGGAGCCAATAGACCAGCATTCCATACAGCTGCTTTCCAATGCAAATATATCCCACTGTAGAAGCTGTCATTATTCCAAGTTTCACTGCATTCTGTCCAACATAATAAAGTTATCAACTGTGTATGTATGAACATATTCGCCTTCTCTCATAACTGGAGCCAATAGACCAGCATTCCATACAGCTGCTTTCCACTCTGAATGTTTTCTGGAAACAGTTAAGCTGAGTAATTGGGAAATGTTGTGTGATTGGTGATGAGTGACTTTATGTTTCTGAGAGGTTGGTTTTAACAACACAGATCTAAGTGTTCTATATCATTTCAAATGATACAAAATTGCTTTAGTATCAGAGATTGAATTCTATGTCCCAACTTCTACAATATTGTTTGTAGAACAAATGAATGACATCATCTAACCCTGAAAACAAGACTACAGCCATATAATACCCACAATGAACGTATGCTGCATCTTATGCTTTATGTGCATTCTTAGATACCTTCTTGAACAAGTTTTTTTTTCCTCTGGAAAACGGATTGGGCTAGCATTGTTTCCTTCACTGTGATGACACAGACAAATGTAGAGGGCATATTTCCTGAGAATGGCGCATCCTCAAAAGCTTTTCAGGAAACTTTATGACTTTGTCAATACTATCTTGAACCCATCAGTTTGCAGTTTTCTGATCCTGGGCTGCTTTTTTATTATAAAGTAACTGAAAAACCATTGTTTTGGGCTTGAAACAGGGAAAATGCTAAATTCACTCAACTTTCACTTGTTCTACTTTCAATGAGTAACCTTAACAAAGTTTTGAAGACCTTGTTTTTACCATCTGACATGAAAAGCAGCTTGCCCATAGATATAAGATAAAGGACTTGATAAGGCCTTTTAGAAGAGTAAAGAGGAGGTATAATGAGACTGAATAAAAAAATGCCTCCTAGTTTTCACCTGAGAGCCAGTTTGGTGCAGTGGTTAAGGCACAGAGCTAGAAATCGGGAGACTGTGAGTTCTAGTTCTGCTTTAGGCATGAAGCCAGCTGGGTGACCTTGGGCCAGTCCCTCTCTCTCAGCCCCAGAAAACAGCCAATGACTTCCAAAAAATCTTGCCAAGAAACGACAGCGACTTGTCCAGGCAGTTGCTCAACACTGACCTGAAAGCACCAAAAAAAAAAATTTTTTTTCATCTATCTCTCTTTCCTTCCCCATGCTTAACTTTTTTGTTTATAATGGCCAATTGTGCACAAGGTCAGGCAGGAGAATTTTATGCCCCCTTTTTCAAAGTCAAATTGTTTTTCATAAAACCCTCATAGTTGAACTAGAATTCAGGAAGAATGATAGATAGATATGGACGCAAAATAGAACAAGCAAGGGAAATTAATAAAGGACACCATGGGGGAAATTCCTCTCATTTCTTCTGATGTCAGGAAAAATTAGGCATGTCTGTCTATGAAATACTGTTCTGCCTGCATAATCCAGGCTTCTCTACACCCCACAGCCCTGAATAGTGTATCAGAGAGAATACTTTACCAAGTTTGAAAAAGGGTCATGCAAATACGAAAAGACACCTGTTTTGATGGGAGAGGAAACGAGTCTGCTCCCAAATTAGAGCATGGCATTTATAGCATTCATAAGTGCAGAAATCTCACTTGTGAAATGGAACAGTCTCCTCAGAGCCAGGCTTACCATCCATCTTGTACAATATTAACAAACTGGACTTGCTTCCTCTTCACAGAAGCAGAGGTTGAGCAATGTGCTGTATTGCCCACTGTCGGAGAGAGAATGCTGTGCAGGGTAACATGCTGCAATGAAAATGGCCGGAAAATGGTGATTGTAGCAATTCTTCACTGGAATTTCCACCCAGTGTCATCTTTCTAGGAAAGTGACTTAAGCTCCTGTAGCATGAATCATAACCCAAGTACTCCATTGCTATACACTACAACATGGTGAAAGAATCTGTCAGGCCCAGCCCAAGAACAACAAGGAAACAAACCAGCCAACTTCAGTTCTTTACTGCTTACATCATATAGACAGAATTTTGCCAGACTAAATCTGTACTAAGTTAACCTAATGGATATACCCTGGGAGATTCTAGGGGGTGGCTATTCTAAAACTCTTATACTTCCCACGCTCCTGCTCTGGACTGTGTTGCCTCTTGTCTCCCCTGCTTCCCTCCTGGAATGCGCTCCCTCCTTCCTGTGAACCTTGCTCTCTTCTGCATTCCATCACAGAATCGTTTGGCACAGAATGCATTCCGAATGGTATAATGGCAGACTTTTCGGCTATAAAACGTGTGGCATTCACAAATCCAACAGGAAATGGCCCCAATACTCTAATGCTTTCCAGGGATTTCCCTGCAAGAAATTATTCTGAAAGCAAATGTTCCTGCTCACCAGGTGGAATCTAGCAAAAGGCAGGCATAATCAGCAGTCATGGCTGGTAGCAAGCTTTCTGAAGAGATTCTGTATATATGTGAGCACATGTTAGGTTATGGCTAAACCTGTTTTCAGTCCATTCTGGAATTTAAATGGCATGACGCTGTTTCAGAGATGTTCCTGATCAAAGGTGATGTTCCTGATTGGAGAGTAAACTCCTGTGAGGATTTTTTTTTATCGCTTTAAATGTCCTTAAAAAGAAAACAGAAATCAAACTATTGCATAAAAGCCATAATACCACACTGAAAAGAGAAGAATAATAAAAAGGGTAGCTGATTAGCTTAGGTGTGCTATGGCTGTGTGAAACACAACAGTCTCTTCTTCAAGAGGAGACAACAGCCAGAAAGGTTGCTTTCAATGCCAACTCCACATTATCCAGCATCTGTCAAGTCTAACACCTCTCTCACAATGCCTACTGGTAGAGACAGCCTTGATTCTGAGAATTCACAGGACCAACCCACTTCCTATGTTATTCATGCTTTTTCCCCCCCTTCTCTCATTATTTGCCTACAATGAATAATGTATCTATTGTACATTTGTATTCTGCTTTTGCTTTCCTTAGATTTGCAAGTTCTCAACCATCCAGCCTAGTATTAGAGCAGTGCTTCTCAACCTTGGCAACTTTAAGATGTGTGGACTTCAATTCCCAGAATTCCCCAGCCAGCATGCTGGCTGGGGAATTCTGGGAGTTGAAGTCCACACATCTAAGTTGCCAAGGTTGAGAGAAACACTGTATTAGAGAGTACTACATTAGTGTTACTATCATGCTTGGGGATCCTTTCAGAAGAAAAATGGAGAATTGGCTGAGGTAAATTAAAGCAACAGGTGCTGCAGATCTCATTTATTTGTATTCCAATTGGACCGTTCCAGATTATTATTTTTTTTGGAATCAGCCTAGGTATTCCTGAACAAATTCTTACAATGCTCTCGATATGAGCTGATCCCAACACTTTTTGCCAAGTCTGGTAAATTCTGGCATTTACATAGCCTGTGTGACAGAGAGAAGACCAGCATGTGTCAGTCATTCAAGGCTGTACAGTAGAACCGCAGAGTTGCCCAGCACAGGTAAACTGGTTTCTGCCATAGGCACTAGCAAAGTAAAGCAAAACATGAAATGTTAGGAAAGAGTTTAACTACAATGTATGCTGTATAGCTCTTCTCCTTTAAGAAGTTGGAGTAAACTAAACAACTCATCTGTGACTAATTGTGCAAACTTGAAAGGACAACTTTTTTTTGATTAAGCCGGTTTTTCTGCAAGAATCTCTACTGAATGTTTATTACATTGTTATTGTTGTTGTTTTCCTATAAGGATTAGGTAATGTGTTCCATGGGAGGAATGAAATTGAAGAACTTGACTTCTAAGGCCTTAGTCAAATCTTACCTTACCACTGGTCAGAGATTAAAGACTTGATATTGTCTTCTGTGTTCCAACACTTGCCCTCTGGAATAGCATCCCCCCACCAACACAAGAGATCTGTATAACTCCCACTTTGATGATTGTTCCCAAAGTCTCCCGGGCCTTGGGGCAGGATGCTTGTGAGTCACATATAAGTTGGCATTTTTTTATGTCAATCTAGAGAACTCCCAGTTCTACTCCATGCCCTTATGATTTCATTCCTTCGGGCAGCTGAGCTGAATTATTTCTGGTTGAGTTGTGGTACAAGAATATCCTGAAGCCAGTATACAACCAGAAATGCTGCAGGTTTGCCAAGCTTGGGGGCAGGCAACTTTTTCCCCAGCACTTAAACTCTCCCCTTCTCTATAGAGACAATTTAGTCCTTTTATTTTCACAACTAGAGAAGTCTCTAAAATGAGCTGCTGGACATCACCTTGGCAGGCTGGTAGCTTTGTCTCATAGCAATTGCTCAGTCTCTTAAAAAAGAGCTAAATGCAACTACATGAAGTAGTTAAGTAGTACTACTTAAATGTAGAGAGAGAGACTGAACACTGGTTAGATACACTTTTCCTGGTCCACTGGAGGAACTGTTGTGGGTATTCTCAGTGTTTCAAGAACAAATGTGAGTTAGCTTTCAACTGTTACTAAGCATTTGGGAAAGGAAAACAGCATCAGTATGGTAAAGGTCTACAGGAGACTATATACTGGCAATGTGCTGATCTCACTGTTGCTTTTAATGCCATTTTCTATTATGCCTTAGGTCCATCTGTATATAATTAGTTCACTTAAGAAGGAAATGCCTCCAGTGTTCAGAAAAGACAATCAAAAGAGCTTGTAAACAATTTGGGACAGATATGTGGATAGAGTCAGCAGAAAAATTTCACCAGAGTTCTCTAATTTAGCAAAGATGCAGGACGGTACCAAAAACGATAGACAATCTAACAATAGGCATTGGTCTGTCCCCTCCTCAAAATTTGTCCGCCCACTCCTTAAAGAGGTATTGGTCTACCCCCTCTTCAAGAAGCCATCACTAGATCCCACCATACTGGACAATTTTGTCCATACCCAACCTCCCCTTTTTAGGGAAGGTTGTAGAGAAGATGGTTGCACAACAGCTTCAGGGGATCCTAGATGAAATGGATTATCTGGACCCCTTCCAGTCAGGATTCAGGCTCAGACATAGAACAGAAATGTCACTGGTCATGCTTTTGGATGATCTCTGGCAAGAGTGGAATGAGATAGTGCATCCCTCCTTGCTCTTCTTGACCTTTTAGTGGCCTTCGATACCATTGACCATGGTATCCTTCTGAATCAGCTTCATGGGTTGGGACTGGGTGGCACAGTATTGTGCTGGTTCACTTTCTTCCTCTAAGGGCGGTTCCAGTCAGTGTTGATTGGAAGTAAGAGGTCCAGTTCTCAGCCCCTTCTCTTTGGGGTTCCACAGGGCTAAGTGCTCTCTCCACTCCTATTTAACATCTACATGAAGCTGCTGGGTGAGATCATCTATCACCATGGGGTGAGGTACCATCAATATGTTGATGATACCCAGTTATACATCTCTGCCCCTGATGAGCTAAGTGATGCTGTTGATGTCCTTTCTCGGTGCCTAGAGACTGTGGGGTTCTGGATGGGGAGCAACAGGCTTCAGCTCAACCCTGGCAAGACTGAGTGGCTTTGAGTTTTGGGGCCTTCCATATCTGAGGATTTACCATCTTTGGTGCTGGATGGAGTTTCACTGCCCCAAACAGACCCAGTGTGCAATCTGGGGCTTTTTCTGGACTCACAACTTCTGCTCAAAGAGCAGGTAGCAGTCATGGCCAGGTGAGCCTTTGCACAGCTTCATGTTGTATACCAGATGCACTCTTTCCTGGATAGGGAAGCTTTACTCTCAGTCACTCATGCCCTAGTCACCTCCCAAATGGACTACTGTAACATGCTATAGGTGGGGCTGCCCTTAAAGAGTATCCAGCAGCTTCAGCTGGTGCAAAATGTAGCAATATGGGCAGTTATGTGTGCCCCAAGAACAGCATATGTTACATCTCTCCTCCATGAGCTGCATTGGTTACCAGTTTCCTTCCAGGTCCAATTCAAGGTGCTGGTGGTGGCCTTTAAAGCCCTACATGGCATGGGCCCAGGTTATTTGTGGGAAAGCCTCACCCCAATTACATCCACCCATCCCATCAGGTCTGGCAGGAGATGCATGTTGGGGGTCCTGTCAGCCAAGAAGCTTCATTTGACGGGGCCCAGGAGGAAAGCCTTTTCTGCCATGGCACCTGCCCTCTAGAACATCATTCCCCTCAAGGTGAGGTTGCCCCAACCCTGTTGGCCTTCCAGAAGGCCCTCAAAACTTGGTTTTGTCATTGGGCCTGGAGATCCGATGGAAGCATGGAGCCCATTGAATGGCTTTTATAAGTTTGATCGCATTCTTCCCAGACTTTCGTTATTATATTTTTAAATTGTCTTTAACTGTTTCAATGGATAATTTATACTGATTGTTTAGTTTTGTTTTGTGTACACCACCCAAAGTCACATGCCAGTGAGATGGATGGCTATATAAATTCAATCAATCAATCAATCAATCAATCAAGTAGGGATGTTGACACTTGTACTATTTCACCCACAGTGAATAAGTGGGGCTTTTCTGCTGCCTCTACGGGAACATTTGGGTTTCGATGGAATGATCTTTCTCAAAAGATAACCTACTTTTTGCCTTCAAATTATTCTGAAACAAATCTTCCCAATTCCAGGGCAGCCAAGTTGATTTGTTGTGATAAAAACATTAATGTCGTAGTATTTCTTAAGATTATAAACATGCACTGTGGCATAAACTTTGAGGGATCAGAACCTGTTTTGACAGATGCCCAAACCCCAAGAAGTGAAAGAGCTAAGATGCTATTTACTTTGGTTTAGTTAGGCATACAACTCTCATTTTATTTTTCTACTTAAAGTGAAATAGAAAATAAAATACATTGCAAAAGAATAAAAACATGCATGTCCTCATTTCAGTAAATAATACAGAATCAGACGATGAAAAAAGTCAAACAGCAATAAAATCTAAGGTCAGCAGTAGCATATTAAAATCATACTTTAAAAACTAACTGGAGCAAAAATTTCTCCCAGCTCTCAGTTGACAGGGAGGGTCATAACTGCAGCACCAGAAAAACAACCCATAAAACATATCTTGTAGCTGTTGGTCTGGCCTCACAAACGGATGACCTTTTTTCCCCCACTAAGTTTAATGGCCAGGCACAAGACAGCAGTGTTCCAAAAGACCTGATTTTTAATTTAAGGCTCTTTGATGTGTATACCTTGCATAGATCACAGCTGCTAGCCTAACTTGACCAGTAAGGTCTTCCCATGAAAAAAAGATCATACAAGAAAAACATTGGAGTAGTTTAGCTTTATATTTGATCACTTTTTCAAAAGAGGATCATTTTAAATATTAACTGCTGCTCAGCTGAGAAGAAAATGGTTAGATATTAATACCTCCATCTCTGTTGTATGGAGCCAAAGGAGCTTGTCTACACACAGGCTGCCAGTAAGAATCTATCTTAGCCTAATAGCCTCTTGAGCCAATCAGAACTTCTTAGTACCCTCAACAAGCAGTATAAAAACCGTATTTTTTGGTGGAGACTGATATTGCTGCTTGTGTACATTAATAATGAACTATAATCTATAAGTGCCTGTTTCTGGTTGTTTCCTTCTCAAAACAATTAGCTAGCTCTGTATGAAACAGATGGAAAGCTCTTAGCCTATAATGGGACATTTCAAATATTTTGACTAGCTGGAGAATTGCAGAGATCAAAAGCTGCTGGAACAGGCAAAGCCTTTTATCATGTTAGCCTTTGCTTATGAGGACAATGTGGTTTCATCTCTGACAACTGGGTTGGTGGCTCTGTGTGCGTACTGATGTTTGGGGACTTGCAGCTAGTTGAAGCATATAGGTTCAACCAACAGTCAGTACAGATCAGTGTTTCTCAACCTTGGCAACTTGAAGACATGTGGACTTCAACTTCCCCATGCTGGCTGGTGAATTCTGGGAGCTGAAATTCACGTCTTCAAGTTGCCAAGGATGAGAAACACTAGTGTGATATTTTATATTAAATGGTCACCAAAAAATGCCCCCCCCCCCGGCTCTCCAACATGTATCTTTCAGGAGCAGCTGCAGGGTCAGGATTTCAGCAACCTCCAGTAGCTAATAAAGTAAAATGGCTAAATGTCATAGTGGACCAATGACACTGCACAGCTGATGGTGATGCTATGCCAGGAGAAGACCTAGACAGCTACTTAGGTGATGAAAGGAGGAGCCTTGGAAGGCACCTGCGTGGCCTAAATGGACATGGCTTTAGTGAACAAGCAGAAGATATTCTGCACTTCACTTTGTCATTCCTGGCATTAAAGCCAAAAAGGAGATAGTGAGATTCAAGCTGTATAACACAATGTTGGGTAAGATACAGACACTGGTGATATCAGTAAGGATGGGATGCTGGATGATGAAGACTTTGCATTAGCAAATCCTCTTATTTTATTTATTTATTTATACAATTTATAGACTGCTTGACTTCCAATGACTCTTGGCAGTTTGCAATTAAGAGTAAAAGATCCTAATAAAAGTCATTCCATCTCATCCCTTGGTTGAAGAAGAAATTTGCAGAATTTGGGAAACGAGGATAGAGAAATAGGAAATATCTCCTTTGTAAACCGCCCAGAGTTACTTTTCAATGAGATTGGTGGTGACAGATTTATATATATATATATATATATATATATGATAAATATCCAGGCAGCGGCTGAATGCCATAGTGGTTAGAGCACCGCCTTTGATGCAGGAGACCGGGGTTCAAATCCTGGCTGGTACCTACCTTACCACTAGGGGGCCTTGGGCAAAGACCCCCTAACGCTTTACCTGCCTACCTCAAATATGACAGCGACATGAACTAAGAGAGCCATGCCAGCTCGGATGTTGCCCAGATTAACAAGGTCCACATCAGATGTTGGGGAACCAGGACAATCTGATGATAAGTGGGCTACTGGAACAAACCATACATGGATCAGACAAGAGAACTTGGAATTGATGGAATTCTACTACAACAGTAGACCTAATGAGAGGGGGTACTTCTAAGCTAGGAGTGGTTCCAACAGATCCCAGGAAAAACATCAGAGCTCTCTGTCCAGAAGAGTGCAGTGCTAGGAACAGCTAAGATACTGCACAGAACCCTCAAATTCCCAGCCCTTTGGTAGAGGACCCGAGATTGAGGAAGACACATACCACCCATAGGGATGAGAGGAGAACTTTTAATTTTTATATATTAAAATGTGAAATTAATTTGGGGACATATAGCAATTTTCAAGTGTGGGGAAGAACTTGATGCCAAATCCATATTGTGATGATGTACAACCCCACTGTTCCTTTCAATGTTTTCCTAACAAAAAATTATGTTAGGAATTGAGATGAAATAAAGTCCTCAGATTTGGATGAAGAAAGTGTATCATATTCACCAATCAAATCCTCTTTGAAATTCCTGTGGGATGTGACTTTAGTGCTTTAACCAAGCCTGGCATCATTCAAATATGAGCTGACTACAAGAGTCAGAATTTTCACCTCAACATTCCAGGAGTAGCAATCCCAAAATATCTGGAAGGCTGCTTAGGATAAATATATTGAGTATTCCCAACAATGTCCACTCTGATTCCTTCACTACCACTCTCCACCATCTTGTCCCCAGGAATCCCTAGTCTCCACTCCAACCCAGAATCCTTCCAAACGCTCTTCGCTCAGTGCTCACTCTTCCTCTCTGCTCACTTCCTCTCCATTCAGCAAACTTTCACTAGCTTCCTTTTACTTAAAAAAAATTACAAAATGTTCACTACTACCTCCTGTACCACATTCCCTTCCTTGGCACCATCTTAAAAAATGAATTTCAAATCAAAACTTTAGCTGACAAATAATTGACAACTGAATACTTACTGATTAGAAATCTAATTATAAAGAAAATGAATGAGTGTCCTTTTTTCACTTGGTTGTAACTTCTGTAGCATACTAAATATCAAATACCATCTACAAGCCTTGATGTGCTCTCTTCCACCAGTTGCCAGATGACTGGATGAAAGTGAAGATGGAAGGGAACTTAGAGGAATTTTCTTACAGTCCTGATGCCTTGATAACATTCCAAGCTGAGCAATGCCATCCCTCCATTATTTTCATACCATAATTACTGTTAAAAATAAACCCAAGAAACTAAATAATTCACAGAGATAATATCTGGCTTCTTTAAGGCTATTAGCAAGAAAACCTTTCTATCCAGCCCAATTCTAATATTCTCCTCTGTTCTCCTCCTCCTTTCATTGATGAGAATTTTGCAGCAGGGAACAGAAGAAAATATTGGTTCTTAAGCTGTTTGTTTGTTCACAAATAATTATCACTGAACTAAGACCTATTCCCAGGTAAGGATGTTAAATGATCATAACATACTTGACAATCTGAAGTGTTTTATTATGTTGAATGGAGGCAGAGAGTTTATGAGCGTGACAGGAAGGAAAAGGGTGATTCAGCTGTTTACAAGAAGTATGTTGTAAGAGGAAAGCTGCTTTACAGATCCACCATGAACTTTGATATATATCTCAGTTATCCTTAAGCCTCCCTAAGTCCACACAGAGACATGGGGGTATCCCCACCATGTATCCAGTAAGTAACATCTTCTAATGAAAACATCAAAGAAACACAGAAGAGATCATAAGCATTTCCATGGCAAAAGTAAGCACTTCCTTGTTCGCACAACAAGCCTAAAACTGCCAAATAGCATAAGCTTGTTGTGCAAACCTGGCCTGTGTCATTTATGGTTCAGTGTGTAATGCAAACTCAGAAAATTGTGGTAATATCAGGAAGGAGAGTTTAAGTTAATCATCCAATAGAAGAGAAGTTAATCATTGATAAATGAACATAACCATTATATGGCAAAGAGCCTTAGTTTATTACCTTTGCTCCATATTTTTTCAAATAGCTTGGTGTGGTTTATTTTGTTACTTCCCATTCTATTCTTGTAACAATTAGCTGTTTTCAGATGTCACATGTCTAGTACTTGCAGCTCTGGGCTACCATACTCTGGATGGCCACCAAATGACAACAAAGAGTTAATGTTACATGTCTTTTTGCTGTCATCTAGTGCAGGGTTCCTCAACCTCAGCAACTTTAAGATGGCTGGCTGGGGAATTCTGGGAGTTGAAGTCCACCCATCTTAAAGTTGCTGAGATTGAGAAGCCCTGATCTAGTGGTTGCCCGCATTTTTGTAGCCTCATATTTACAAAACGTCCACTCAGTTCACCAAGGCCCTATACACAAGACACTAAACCATAAACTAACCACATGGCCTTTGTTGGTAGTACAACCTAGTGTGAGGATGGTTGGCTACTTCATGCAAATACAGCCTAAATTTGTTATGAGATCGTGATTGTTTCAAAGTTACTTAGTGACTTTCATGGTCGTGTGAGCCTACATCTTCCCAGTTCTACTCCAAAACTACATTTGTTTTTTTATATATTTTTTTTTCATTTAAGATGTTAACAATAGTAAAAGATAACACAAACCAAAATCAAAGAGAAAGAAAAGTATAGAAAGAAGGGGAAAAAAGTGCAGAAAGAAAAAGAGAAGAAAAAGAAGAAAAAGAAAAGAAAACAAAAGAAAAATAAAGGAGTGACTTCCAATATTGTTTACAAGTACAAGCAAATGTAGCATTTTTTTCTACCCCCTTTGATATTACGTTACATAAATCACTTCTTCCCATCTCTCAACCCTTATCCATCCACAAATCCAAACATCATTAACCTTTCTGTCCAATATCAGCAAAAAGTCCATAAAGGATTCCCAGAACTTTATAAAAGTATTCCTTGTTTTAACCCGGATCAAACAGGTCAACTTTATATCTATTTATTATTTATTAATTCCTTTCTTTTGCTCCTAACATTCTTAATCTTTGCTTCATTGACATGCTGTTATAGGATTTGGTCTCCATCCAAATTTTCTTTCTCCCATCTGAGGAGTTTTTTCACAGTTTTTACAGCCCTCTTTTGTAAACCCAGTAATGAGTCATTACCAAGGTTGTTGTTCATCTCTTCACTTCTCATTTTAGTTAGTATTTAGCTTTAGTTTTCATCTCTGTATTATAGTCCACAACTTCTATTTTATTTTCTGGTATTTCTGCATAGACTGGGGTTTGTTTTACCTCTTCATTCTGTCAATGTGTAAATTCTTCCAAATTATTCTCCTTCACATCTTTCATTTCTTCTTCTGTCATTTTTGCAAATTTCTCTCCTGGCCATCAAATTCAGAAGTAGAAAACAGGCCTTTCTTTTCTTTCTTTTTCTCTACCTGGAATCTTTAATCCCCTCTAGTGTCTCTTTTCTGTAATTGCATAGTCTGTGTTAAATTTCTTTTGCTTCTTAGTTTTAAAAAATCAGCCAATCATCTCTTTCCTGAAAGATTAAACAATTTACGTTCCCATGAAGGTATTGTTTTGCTTTTAATTATTTCAAAAGGCTTAAAGCAAAGGTCACAATATTTCAAATATTAAATCAAATATTTCAAATTTGTCTGGTCTCTTAGTTAATTTTAAACTTTCTTAAATTAAATTTTTATCTAGCTTTTTGCCCTATACTTTGCATTCTTTAAATTCTTTAAATTGTTGGTTAATTTTTTTCCTTTATTCTGGAATGGATCACTCACCCGGTAGTTTTTCAGACTTGTTGCTTGGAAGATCTCTTTTAACTTTAAAACAGTTATATTCCAAAGGTGCTTAGAAAGTGAGGTTTGATGAACCCAGTGTCCATATAGGCTCCACTGTGGTTGAGAGCTTGATGGCTTTCCTCTTCTCCTGGTGCTCAAACCCAAGCCAACCAATATCCTGCAGTCTCCTTGCAAGGGCCAGCCATCCTGAGTGCAAGTGAATGATCTCTCATCTCTCCTTATCCATTGAGGTTCCATTGGTCTCGGCTTGTTGCCAAGTCTGTTGGTCTTGGTCACAGCGTCATCCCTGCTCTTTCAGAGACATCTTAGCTCGCCATTCCCTCACTCAGAAGCTCTCCAAAATTACATTTGTTATTTGGGTCATAGTTTCAGAGATATTTCTTTACCTAAACAGAGAAACAGAATGACCAAGGGCAAAAAAGCAGTGGGAGTAAGAGTGATTTTTGACTTGCTGCCAGCTTCCCCATTGAATGTTCTTGTGGGAAGCTGGCAGGGAGCATCAGAAGTCTTCCTTCTTCCCTCCCTCCCTCCCTCCCATATATAATATAGGCTTGCACCGTTTGCCACCCACTCACAACCCTCAGGAGAGCCCCAGTGAAGCCTCCTTCTCCTCCTCCTCAGCTGACCTGTGAGACTGCCTGCCACTTTGCTGGGGGGAAGGTGGAACAAAGGGACCCACAAACTGTGAGGAAAACTGTACCCCCACTCCCCATTCTGGCATGTCCCCAAGGGTTCCTCCCTCAAGGAAGGAAGAGAGTTCACCTGTTGACCACCAGCACCTCCCCACCAGCCCTACCTCGCCAGAAGGCATCCAAGTTGCTGCCTCATCCTTCCCTCAAAGCCCATTGCCATTAAGATATTTCAAATTTCTGCCTCATTTCCAAAGCAGCCAATCGCTGCTCATCTGTCAGGCCTTGTTGCCAGCCAACTGGGAGTAGGGGACACAGGGAGGTTGGAAAGAGGTCAGGGATACACCCATGATGATCACATGACCTGGGCTGACTGTAGCAGTGCTGAAGCTGCCAAAATGTCCCAAATTTCAATCCCATGGGAGTAATGAGTCCCAGATTTTGGATACATTCTGTAAGCTAGCCCATTTGAAGTACCTTGGTTCAAAAATTGTTGCCCTTTGATGCACCATTTTACCCAGTTGAAGGTTGCAGACATGAGAGTTTTAGTAGTATACAGATAGATACATAGTTGCAACAAAGTGCTCATTATGCATACAATTAAAGGTATTAATATGGGAGGGAGGGGGAGGTATAAAAATGCTAGTTGAGTTCTATTCGTGCAAATGGGCTTCCAGTTTGGTCCTTGGTATACATAAAAATATTATTAATTGGGTTAGTCAGCCATAGATGACCTCCGTGAAATTAATGGAACTTAAGAAAGTAATGATTAATTAAAGTCCTTTTTATTTTGATATGTCTACTTAAGTTATTCTTGTTCCTTGCTGTCTTTCTACACTCCTTCGTACTAGGTGAGTTTATATAGAAACTTTCTATTTCCATTAAGGGATCAACACACTGCCTCTACCAAAGTTTTTGAAGCTAGTTGCTTAAAGGAACATGGTTACTTCTTTGAAGGACTTGCTACCAAAAATCTCACTTGCAAACCAATCTTCCCTCTCTCTGGGCTCTCCGTACAATATCTTCCAGTTTGTCTAGCCATTCTCACTGAGGAAAATAAGAATTGTAATCCACCATATTTGGAAGGTGGCTGGCTGAGGAATTCAGGAGCTGAAGTCCACACGTCTTCAAGTTGTCCAGGTTGAGAAATACTCCTGTAAACCCTTTACATTTCAGCTTAGGGAAGCCATTGGGTCTTTGATCACACGGCATCATTTTGCAGCAAGGGCCCTTAAAGAGCATATTCAAGTAACAGTGGTCTCCCCAGAGGAAAGCCACAGCTCTCTGCTTCTGCCCAAGTTCTGACTTACAGAGAAAACTCTATTCCCTGGATTCATTTGTTAAAATATGTTGTCCTTCTTCCTAGATTTATCAGCGTTTAGTCACACATTGATATCTGCAAGTAGTTTGCATGAGTTCACAAGATTTGAGAAAAGGGGCCTTTTTGTTGAAGCTGAATGTGGTTGTGTTCAGAAATACAGCGGTATAGCATGGAATAGGTTTTTTTTCCTTTGATTGTTGGTCACAGCTATATCAGCAAGCAAAGCCCAGGCATGTTCAAACAGTACTTTAACCTTATTCTCATATCATTGCAGCCCAGAATAAACATCCAAGAACATTTTTGTGGACAGTACTTCAAATGTTTTTTTGTCTGCTTTCCTTAGCAGCTGTCCCTTTGGTCGGACAGACAAGATAATGCGCTTTCTCCCTCGAGCCATCATCTTAACTTTTCTAGGCTTTATTTCCCTGTTATGGTGGCACCATCTTCTCTCTACACCTCAGCAGCAAGGTAAGATATCTCTCCCATCCCTGATCTGAAAGCAACACTAAGCTGCCTCACCTAGCCAAAGACATTGTTCCAGTGCATTACAGAATCTTTTCTTTCGTAATAATTTAGAATAGGGGATTTGGGCAAATGCATATCTTGTGTCCATTGCATGGAACCCAGCAACCCATTCTTTGCAAATGTTGGGGGGAAACCCACACATCGATGTTATCTACAGTACAGATCTAGATAGAATTCATGCTGTTTTAACTATTTTTGCTTTCTTCCCAAATTCTGGGAAATGTAACTTGGTGAAAAACTAGCAATTCTCTTTTTAAAAAAAGTGTAACTAGCATTCACTCACCAAACAATAATCCCCAGAGACTGCCAAAGAAAGGAACTTAATGTTGAACTATTTGGTGTCTGCTGGTAATATACCATTGGTATTGGGGTGTCCAAAGCATGTTTTAGGCAACGTTATGGGTTTGTGTTTAACCTTTCTATAATCTGTCTTAAATCTCTGGAGAAAGCAGGATACACAACCTTCAGAAAGAAAAAGAATATAAACAAACAAACAAACAAACAAACATTCCCCCCAGCTCCTAGTCATGGCCCAGAGATGTTAGACTGACCTATGATTCAGTTCAGTGACTGCATGCACGCAATATGCTTAGCCTAGTTATTGAGTTATTTTCTAGGTTCAGATAATACACTAAACCCTAAATTAATAACCTGGGTTGGGTTCACACAACATGCTCAATTGTGAAAAAAAGAAACCCTAACCAAATAGGATCTTTAACTGACCTGGTTATGTATGTTGAAGAAATATAAAATAGGCACCTTCCTATGTTCTTAGAATTAAGATATTTAGCAGGTGTCTTACAATGAAGGCCAGTGAAATTTTAATAAATTTTAATAAATTTACTAAATCAAAAGTTAACTGTCTCTTTAACAATTATGGCTTAACTGGAAAATCATCTCTTCAAAGCTGTAGTATTCTCTTTCTCTTTTTATACAGACAAATATCTGTTATAGTTTATTAATAGTGGCAATGAATTCTAGGAGCATAGGATTAACTTTAATGACCTGGTAACACATAACAAACAAACAATAGTACTAGAGTAACTTATACTCAGTTGTTTCCTCCTCTTCCTTTTCAAAAAGTATCTTAATAATATAAAAAATGTAATTTTACTGCTCTAGGATAGCATTGAAATAAACACATCCAATAGGTATTTATATCACATGTTCATTACTTGATTAGCAATTGGTGGAGGAGGAGAAAAAATGAACAGCAACCCCCCCGCCATGCACAGCTAGCACTGTGCCTGGGGTTTTGCATTACCCTTTGGGGAAGGCAGGATGTTGAATGGGGTCTGTGTCAGATGTGGGTGGGGCCATATGACATATATGGGAGGGGACATGGGTTTGGGGTCTTTTTCTAGTTTGGTGTAAGATAAAGTTGTTTTGGAAAAAGCTATGTTAAGCCCATATCAAATCCTATAAAATAATTTGTGTAAGTTGCTTGTCCCCAAAAGTCAGGGAACAAAGTTGCTGGTTATTCAGTGGCACAATTGGCAGAGACTACAAAAAAAAGGGGAGGCTTGCAGTCACAAGTGTCCCTATGGCCACAAGACCCTTGTTAGAACTAGAGGGACAAATGTTATCATGCAGCTGATTGAACATGATAACTTTTCCCATCCTATGCTTACAGACCATCTGACCGTCAAAGAGGAGATTGATGTACCCCTCACATTTGATGCTCTGCTACATATTCAACAGGTCAGAAAAAAGACATTGCGGTCTTTTTGCAGGAAAAAAGGCAAGCTCGCTAAACTTCCTCCTACCCAACAGGAAGCTTCCCAGGCACTCTCTTCTATTGCAGTGAATAACAAACTGAATTTCCTGTACTGCAAAATACCAGCTACTGGGGTAGAAGAGTGGGAACAGCTGTTGGAACTGATACTGGAGAAAGAAAATGTCACATTGCAGGTGCCTGTCCCTTATCACCAGGACTTTGGTAATGAAAAGGCCTTGAGTGAATATAAGTTGACATCAATGGAGACTCTGCTTAAAACCTATACAAAAGTGATTTTCATTAGGGATCCTTTCCAGAGACTTATTTCTGCTTATATGCATGGGTTAGCAGACAATCTAACCTTCAAAGAGTTCATTCACTACATCTTATACAGTGGGTCCAAGAATGCCAGTGTTGAGTGGACACCATTAGTCAAGCTATGCCGTCCATGTCTTGTTCAATATGATTATATCATAATGTATGGGTTTCTGGGCAATGAAGTACACTATTTGATGCTCCGGACTGGATTTCCAGATAACATTCAGATGCCTGAGTTCATGGACTCCAAGCTTCAGTGGACATATAACTGGCTAGAAGAACAGATGTTCAGTGAATTATCCCTTGTGCAGAAGAAAAGGCTTTGCCATTTCTTTCGATTTGACTTTGCTGCATTTGCCTTTCCCAGAAGTTTGCTCTGGGACCTTGTTTGCATTTCTGGAAACAGTTAAGACTACTTTGGCTAGAAGAATGGATGAAGAGGTATATAGTCATCAAAGAA
This sequence comes from Python bivittatus, assembly GCF_059951505.1. Classification (NCBI taxonomy): domain Eukaryota; kingdom Metazoa; phylum Chordata; class Lepidosauria; order Squamata; family Pythonidae; genus Python; species Python bivittatus. The sequence continues at coordinate 106,042,444 of NW_028277030.1, forward strand.
TAATGCATAGAACTGAACTGATGAAATGAAATCTCAGGCTCTTACAGAATGGGGACCTACAATGCTGGTCTTGACATCCGGTGGAAAAAAATTCAGTAATGTAACTATGTGCCTTGTAAAGAAGCACTTCCTTTTATTGGTCCTGAATCTTCTGAATCATTCACAGTCCATTTTTTTTATTTTATGTTCCTCAATAATCTGCAAATATTAGCACCTGACCGCTCATCCCTAATTCCACATCATTTAGAAACAAATGAAAAGCATTGTCTGGAAAAAGAGCTTTGGGGAAATCTCACTTTTTACATTCTCCCATAACCAATGTTCATTCTAATTTTTGGTGTGCTGTGTGTGGAAAAAAAATGTTTTGTACAGCTTTTCCCAAACCAAGCACACGAGTAAATTACAAATACATATAATAGTGACATGTTAAAATATTTACATATTTCTTAGTTAAAATATAGAAACTGGAAAGTATAATAGTATGTCATGTACACACTTGAAAGTTGTGCCTTCAAGTCATTTTGACTCCTGGCAGATGCCTCCTGCAATTTTCTTGGCAAGGTTTTTCAGAAGTGGTTTGCCATTGCCTCCTTCCTAGGGCTGAGAGAGAGGGACTGGCCCAAGGTCACCCAGCTGGCTTTGGGCCTAAGCCAGGACTAGAACTTGCAGTCTCCCAGTTTCTAGTCCAGCTCCTTCATCATTACACCAGACTGGCTCCACACATACAAGCTTACAGATTAAAATATAAACTGGCTAGTCAGTAATAACTGATAATTGCAATCAATATTTTGTAAACATTTAAAGTTGTTTCTTTCTCTTCTTCTTTTGATATTGTAATGAAAGAATTAAAAAAAAACAGAAAAAGAAAAGCATTATACAAAAAGCATTTAGATAGCACCCTCTCTTTCATTTCCCCCCATTCTTTCCTCTTCCTCTGGATGTATTCTGAACTTATTTAAACTTTAACTATGATTAATTTAAAAATTGAAATGTATACGAAGTTAACAATGATTGTGGACCTTGTGCATTCCAAAATTCAACAGATATTAATTAAACCTTTTTTGGAGGGATAAGGGAAATAAATTAAACCTGTTTTGGAGGAAGGTGCTCCTTTGTGCCCAGGAAGATCTGGGGTCTAGAGCAGGTCTGCTATCACTGCAAGGCTGGGAAAGGGCATCCTGTCTGCTCTCCCAAGCAAAAGGCACTAGCTCACTGCCTCAGCATAACAGAAACCATAACTGTTTCAGTTTTTTCACCAGATCTATGTTCTACGTGCATGTCTGTTTAGAGCCTTTGGTGGTAGATTTTTTGAAAGCATTTTGAAAGTCCAAGAATACAATACCTATCCTATCAGTCCTATCTACTAGTCCTCCATTTTTGGCTTTGGGGGCACATTTAGAGTTTTGAGAATATCCAAAATGGAGCTCTTGCAAAATGGCTACCATGGGAGATATAACCAGTTGCAAAGCACACCCTTAGGAGAACGGCCAAGCAGATTTTTAAATAGGTGCTGGGCTTCATCAGTTAGCCAAGCAAAACACTTCTTCAGATTGTTTTGCACCACTCTGCTCTGCAACAACACTGGAGGGGGGGTCTGCAGCATATTTGTACTACTGTTGTTAGTGCCATTTTATTCGAGGAAAACCATTTGGGGGGAACAAAGAGCAAGCTGGTGATTCAGTGTCTCAAAACTGCCAACTTGAAATGCCACCATGTTTTAGCATTAACATAACAGTTTCATCACTTTCTTTTGGCTCAGGTTTGGTAACTGGGGGCAAGAAGCATCCATCAGGTGCTCTAGATTTTAATTGCTTGACAGATATTTTGAATAAGAGGAATGATGCACTGGTGTGTTGCACTGGTTCCCATGTAATCTTTTGAATTAGCACCCTTTGAATTCTTATATTTTCCATGTTACTCTTTTACTTATTGTAGAATAGAGTTATATTCACACATTCCCTTCTGAAATATCTAGAGGTGATATAAAAATCAGAAGCACTGTAAATTTGACTTTTGAAATATTGTATGTGGAGGAACAGCCTTCTGCACAGAAGCAAGATATTACTGGATCTGATGACCATTGAGACCTTTTCCAGTTGTATGACTGGATGATTCAGTGGTGATATTAACTAATGGCTCATATTTGGTCTCTACATTTTGGCAACATCTAAGCAATAGAATCCAGATTGGAGTTGTGTAGAGAAGACATTTGATTTCCAGTGACTGTAATCCTCAGGGATGAAGGCAGCTTTAGCTTCCCCAACATACATTTTGTGAAATACTTTTTCCGATAAAATGATGTTTGATATTCATCTTTGGGAATGGGCAGGGGGAGTAAAGTGCTGCATTTGGCGAGGCCACTGGAGAGGAGAAAACCTTCTGCCTTTCAAGGCATAGTTGTTCCTGGCAAATATCCAGAAGGGAGAGAAGCTATGTGTACACTTAGTCATCATAACATTATGTAGAAACAACAAAAGCATTTTAAAAGCATATTTATTTTTCAAAATGTTTCATTTAGAACAGATATCCAGATTGATCATAAAAGAGTAACTCATTCAGAAATGTCTGTAATACAGTTAAAATTAATCTGCATGATTCCTGGAAAAGTAGCCTTCTTGTGAAGAATCATTAACGACAAGATGTTACTAATAGCTACTGTTTCTTTTGCAAAATATCATACAGCAGATACATTTAATTTGTATCCTTGCTTAGCATCGCATTAGGTAAGTATTACCGACTTTGTTAGCTTTTAAAACAGGCCAGTGACAACTTTTTCTGTCTCTGAAACTGGGAATCAGCCAAGGGATGGGGTTTTCACAATGAATTCAGTGAATAAGAAATAAAAAAGTAGGGTTTCAAAATGATCTTCTTTTTCTTCAACAAGGCTTTGAAGATGCCTCATAAAAAAACACACCCCACTTCTTAAGACTGAAGTGATACAGCCACGTTACTTTCCTTCATGTCACTCCAACAGCCTCATCCAACACTTTCAATAATCAGAAAAGGTTCTGTCCATGACTTCAGGCACCGGGTGTCACCAGAGCAACATCAAATGCCTCAAGAATAGTGTCACTTCTATGGTGCAAAATGCCTGATTGAGGTGAATTGCAGCTGTAGGACTAAAGGAAAATCTCATCCTAAACTGTAATGCAGCGTCATTGCCAAGGTCAAACCCAGGATGGTGATAGATCCCAGCTGCCACCCCTCCCCCCCCAAAAAAGTGGAGGCAGAAGGAAAAGGCAGCAACTGATCACTGGCCTAGTAATACACAATGATTTGTCCCTCTCATGCATCAAAATTAGAGCAAGTAGTGGAGTCAGGACATTGACAGCACTACTGAACAATCAACCCATTTTCTTTCTTCCATCAGAACACAAAATGGTAAGTATCAGCACCAAATACTAAGTATTATTTTGGTAAATGACGAACAATAGTTGCAACCAATGTATTTTACCTTATTATTAAACAAGTACCACAAAGACATTTAATACTCAGCATGGTTGTACCGTATTACTCTACTGAGCAACCACTTGGAAAAGCAACAGGTCGGATTACAATTTAGTCATACTTAGGGTACACCTATTAATGTAATGGGAATTATATTAGAAGAATGACTGCATTTGGCCCATTCAAGGTTTGGATTGTCAGTGCTCATGTACGTACTCACTTTTGACAGACTCATTTCTTTTGTTAGAAATCAGTAAAATATTGTATGTTCTTATTTCTCTGTTCTAGGAACACACACACTGCTTTCATAGAATTTTCTTGGTGTCAACAAGAAACTGCATCCCAAGAGCTCAAGGCAAAGTCCAGATCTTTGAACCATTTCCTGGTTGCTGAACATTTGGAAATGAGTTGGCATTAATTGACATTGGTTCAGACCCTAAAAGGCTGTAAGGAGCTATATAACACAAGCAGCACAATGGGATTTGACGTGGGAGGAATGGAGTGCAAGGGAGTTATATGGTGAGCTAAATGACTTTCAAACAGTTCTAGTATATTATGAACTGACTCATCTTCAGGGAACAGATCCTGCCAGTTTGCCAGGACCTTTCTCCACCTGTCATAGTATGGCCAACTTCCAGGATTCTCCCCATTTCTCTAATATTCTAGGGCACCTTAACTCATATCTATAGAAAATATGTTTACATTTACAATATATTTCATTTTCTGTTATTCATTTTAAAATTTATGGATTTTTGGACATATTCACTATGAGTACAGAATGCAATAATAACAATAACCCTAAAAAGGCTTTAATAGCCTCCACACAAAAATAGCATAGCATAGAATGGATAAAAGGAAAAAAAAATAAATATTCATGTAGCGGAGTGTTTGGCTAAACAAACACTACACTGAACAAACACTATATTGCAAAATATGGGAAGACAGTACTCTCTAATAAGCCTCCACAAATTGTGCTTTTGTGCAATCCCACAATTCTCAGTTCAGCCTATCCATTTCTTGACAAAACTAAATTGAAGATAATGCACCATAAGTTGTGAGAAAAACAGCTTTCTATGGAATATAGGTTACTGATATCCTGTATATATCTACTCAAAAGTAAGTCCCACTGAGTTCAATGGACCTTAAGCCCATGGAACTGGGTATTGGATTGAAATGGGCCTCACATCTCCTGCCTGGAGTGATTGTCTCACTCTGGCTAAGGGGACAACTCTGATTTTACTCTAGTGACTCTGAGAGAACAGGAAGCTGACAGCAGAGGCTGAAATTGCCTCTCTTAGCCATTAAACTACTTCTTGCATCCTTAACATGCAAAAGGAAAATGAAACAGGCGCCTCTCCTCACTGTCTTACCATCTTCAGTCATCCATCCAAAAGATTAAGGAGAAATGAGATGCGATGATGATGATTAATTGGTTGCATCAAATCAGCTAAAGTAGCATTTCTGAGGCTGGATGCCATGATTGCACTTGAAAAGTGAACATATACATAGATTATGTTTTCCTGATCTTTGCTGCAAGCTTAAATGAACCATAGCAAACTTTCTGTTCACAGAAAGAAAACTCATTTTCTCTCTCCCTTTGTTACATTTACAACCCAGCAATAATCCATCAACAATAACACTTTTCTTGGCCAACAGATGATTCTACAATTGGATTGTGAAGATTTATCAATCAGCAGGGTAGACGTGGCATACAGTTCTGGTTTCAGCTTAGAGGTGCTCTTTTGTTTTGGTCCCTGGAGGCAAAACCAGTTTAATGAGTGGAGATATTTTTTGTCTTCATTCACACTCTCACAGACCATGGTTTGAAAGTTCCTGGTTCAGCAGATGGACACTAAAAAGTAGAAAATGAGATGAGGACAAATTATACATGCTTTGGTTTCAAATATCTGTCCCTACTCCCAAGTTTGATATTTTCTAGAAATGCTAAGCTGTTGTAGAATACAACACATTTCAGATTTTCATATCAAACAGCTTCAATTTCTGGCATTTCCAGGTAGGGCTAAAAATAGATTCTGCCTGAAATCCTGGAGCATCAACAATACTGGGCTTCATGGGCCAAGAGTAATTTTTAAGGATGAGTTAATTTTGCTTTCTCTTAGTAATTTCTGCAGCTATGTTGAATTCAATTCATCAACCTTGAAACATTTTTTTTTAAGTTGCACTAACAATTGTATGAATTTTGGTGCATATTTCTCCAAACATACACAATTTTGTTTGTAATTTTACCCAATGTTTGAAGTTTTTGCAAATAATTTTTGTAACAAAATGTATTGTGGTACATTATTTTCATTAATATCTGAATTTTTAATGGACTTTTCCTTAATACACATGACTGCATTGGTAAACTTTTCAAAAACTCTTATTTCAGAAAAAGTGTAATTCAGTGTACTAGCTAAGAGACTAAGGTACAAATCAGATATCTTTGGTTCAAATCTTGCTTCTCCCATGGATTCACTAGGAGATTACTTTATAGGCTTAGGTCTGCTGTGAAGATTCCCAGATCATACATTCTGAACCCTTGAAGAGCACCATACAATTGTTAAATGTTGTGATTACTAGATGTTAGGGAAAGCCATTGCCAGTGAAAATTATTCAAAGCTGGCTCCTAGTTCATGATAATCTAATGATCAATGAATAATATTGCAGAGGAGAAAAGGAGATAAATTAACTTACTAGTTTTGTGAAGGCATCAACACAAGCATTACGTATTCTCTCTGGAGTAGCTGGACTGTCTAATCTGAATGGCTCTTTCAATCCAGATTCTTCCCTTGCAGAGACAATTGCATCTTTGATGGCATAAAATACGGAGGCTGCTAAGAACAATGGAGGCTCACCCACAGCCTACGGAGATGAAAGGGTATGCAGTGTTGCATCAACAACTTATTCTCAGCGTACAGTAAGGTGCACATATCACATATACTGATTCACAATTTCACTGGACCACATACTGTGAAATTACTAGGTACAGTGATGGAAAAATGTTATCTTTTGTGCATAATTTGCTGTATTCACTGTTGTACTGTCTTGTATGACATCACCAGCTAACTTGCAGATGCACGTTTTTTTGCACCTTTTATGTGCAACTAATGAGGACAATCTTGTAAGAGAGTGGATTTGGAGAAGATAAATGGTCCCTGGTCATATGGAAGGAGCTTCTTGGTAGGACTCATGACAGCACTTCCTTCCTTTGCCTCTTTTCCTTTCAGCCAGGCTTTAGTGCTGGACATTATTCCTATTCAGGCTTTCATTCTCCACATAAGAAGAATCACATGAGGATAAGCATGGGATCATGTTCATTGATCCATTCCCCTTCCATCATAATCCTATAGTTTGGATCTAGTGTCCTCCATCCATGTGTTATATATATCGGGAGCAACATGTCCATAGAAGAAAACCTGCTTTACTCATATAGACTCCAATTCTGATCACGCAGGGAGCTACATTTCCTGGGAACTTATACTAGTACAGCAGGTTCCCTGCTTCAGAGATTTCTTTCCCAACATGCAGTGAACCATCAGAATTGAATAACTCCAATGTGATGGAGGCAACATGAATCCACCTTCACTTTTACAGAACTCTAATTGTGTGGGAAGGAATGCCTGAAGAAGACAGATAAATCAGTCTGTTATAGAATAACTCCGAATACCTCCAGAACCAATAACCAGTGACACTATTGATGTCATATAATGTTTAATTAGAGAAAGTAGGTTGGTAAAACACATTAGACTAAGCTCAAATGGAGTTGTATAGTTTGTGGTTCAGCATGTTGTGTGAACCAGACCATCATATTGAGCCATAATATGGCTTAGCTGCTATCTACAATATTTTGTTAAGCTGTATTTAGGATTTTAAGCGTTCTGTGCATGCAGCCAGAGAGTAAGTAATTAGCGGAGAAACATTTACAATTTAATAATCATTCTACAGCCAGTAACACAAGTAAACAAAATGAGCAATTCCAGATCATCCTACAGCAAGGTCATTAAAATGTTTTAAGGCAGGATAATATGGAAGAGATAAATAGAGTTGATAAAACATAATATTTACATTCCACAGTGTAGTTGTATGAAAATCATTACACACTGATGCTCCAGCTAATACGTTCTGACTCAGCATTCCCCTGGCCTATAATGCTACCCATTTTTTTAAAAGCCTGTTTTAGAATGGTAGATGCAACAACAAAGAGAGAATGAGATAAAGAAACCAAAGCAGAATCACAAACAGAAAGGGAGAAATAAAGATACTATATTCTGCAATCTAGTATAGAATTAGTCCAGCGGTATCCATGAGCTAAAGCAATCAAAGCAAGGTCCCATGTTGCCAATTGTAATGAAATATCTGGTGTACAGAAAACATGAAGAACAGTGTTCTGCTTTGTATGCATGCTTAATACATTTACTGTAACTCTATTTAGCAAAGTGAAGAAATTTATTTCCCGATGACACACTTACCTTAGATGAATAAATGGCTTTCCTGTTTGGACAGTCCCGGAGAAGAGAAACGTAGAACTCTGACGGAATGTCGCCAAATGCAGGGATTTTGTACATTCCAGGCCCTCGGGTATACAAGTTGCCTTCTGCGGAATAGCGCAGCTCCTCTAGGGTAAACAGGCCAGTTCCTTGGACAAATGCTCCTTCAATCTGCAAAGGTAAATCAAGTCCAAATGAATTCTTTTCCCCCTTGATAACAACTAAAAGACTAAATGGGAAGATTTAAAACCAAACGTCGTACAAGTTCCTGCGTGCGTGCTTGGGCCAGCTTCCTAAATGCTTAAGACTGCAATCCTATTCCCATGTCCTTGGGAATAGGCCCCACTGGATTCATTAAGATTGTGTGGAAGCCCTGCCATCAATCCAAGAAAACTGCTCAGTCCAAAGGATTCAGAGCCAGACTGCAATAGCTTAGCGCTTAAGAAAAACGGTTTTTGCAGACGCTTATGTAAGTTGCACTGTACGTTGCTTAAATGAGAAGCAAAGCAACTGATAAATAGTACAATAAATTTATTGCTTTATCATCTGTTGTAAGCAATGGTTTAAAGTTCATGCTTGCTAATGCCTTTGGACGTTATACTAAATTACATTAGCATTAAATGCCAAGTTTGAAGGCTCAATGGACCTCCTCTCAGGTATGGCCATGAAAGGCAGATCCAAGTGGTCTGAACAGAAGCTGACTCTGAAGTGCTTTCAGAGTAAGCATTTCAGATAACCCCCTCTCCACCACTTCCTGCCCTTTACTCTAAGTCGGTATGGTTGGCTTCCCTCCAGGGATCTACATGCTCCAAGGAAGTCAGTTTTGCTACAAGCTTTTGCACAGCCAGAGTAAAGGTTTGCAAGATCCTGGCTCATATACATTTGGTCATATATGCATATGCATTCCTCCTGCAGACATTTACACTGAACCTGTGAATACTACAAGGAAACTTGTTATGTGAGTAATGTTGGCAGAAAAAGAGATTTATCCAGAAGACATGCATGGTGAGTGGTTCAATTTAGATAACACCTGAATGGGTCTTGTTTCCAAACTCCAAACTGTAGTTAATCTAAATAATTGTAGTTATTTAGAACAATAAGCCAGGATTGTAAATTTTGAAGGTGGCTTGTTTCCCAAAATCATAGATAAGGTGAATCAAAACTGTTGATCTCTTCCAGCGATAGGTGAAAACCATGAGGAGCCAGAGGCTCATACTAAGATATAGTTAATATTAAATCCAAACTAATATTAGATCCAAAGATTATTGTCATATTGAAGATGAAAGAAGCAATGTTAATTTATGGTTAAGAACATGAAACATAAATGTAAAAGTCCTGGTAAACAACTTTTATCTACAAGAAAAACAGCTGCAGTTGATGTTTGGAGGGCACCTAATATAATAAATATAATAAAGTAAAATGTTAACCAGTAGGAGTTGTAATATTGCCACATATTGAATATTTGCCAGCTCAAGTATGCATATATGCAACCAGATTGTATGACTAAATAGTGGATTTGCAGCACTATATTTAGCTGGTAATGCAGGAAGCCTCATAGTTAGGCCACATATCTGAATTCAGTAATTTAGGTGAATTGCAGCACAGGTTAAAATGAAGAAATGAACTCTAAAATAGAAGGTTCTGTCTCTCCAAAAGATGTATTTTCTGAAATAAATGTATACTGTAATGAAGTGACTTGAAGCCATCAGACCGTTTTCTTTTTTTCAGCTGGCACAAATATATGCATCATGTGCAAAAACACTTGAAGGCAAACACAAGCTGATAATAAATTAGCAATTAACAGTTTTCCATGTTAAAAGAGTTCATAGTACTGCTGCTGTTTACCAAGCCTTTTGCTGTTTATTAACCAATTTAATCTGCCTGTCTGTAAATACATTTATTTTAGCTTCACAGAGTAGAGAACTTGCACTGCTTACCTGCCCTATATCTATAGCTGGGTTCAGGCTGGTGCCAACATCCATCACAATGTCAGTGCGAAGATTCTAAATATCAAAACGAGTAAAGGCTGAGTAAACACAAGGCTGACCACACATTATTAACGAAATATGGATGTCATTTGACTTGATGTTTTTATAAGTTTTCTAGTCTGTGTTCCATAGAAAGGAAAAGTTTTCATCTGAGCTGGAAATGTCCAGGTCAAAACTCAGCCTAGATATTGATTTACCAAGTTGCCAAGGCAACTCTCAGTGTACCTTCAAGATCCCAATCTCAATACAATGCCATACAATACTTAGTGATTTAAAAAGTTATTCTGAACTACAGAATTAATTGCTTTGGGCAAAATTTTGAGTCAAATAGCTGGAGCCCTTTGGACTTAAGTGTCAAGATGAGCTTCATATCTGTGGAAATCTACCATCACTATGAAATCAATGATCAAAGCAAAATTAAAGATATAGAAGATTATAAAAATTCCACCATAAATTTAGAAGTGGTTTTGCCAATTTCATACCCAGATGAATCCCCCAAAAGCAAAATACAGTAAGTAGATTTTTTCAGATCTACATAGCCCTAGTAAAGGATAAACACAGAGAGAAAGATTTACTGAAGATCACACAATGAAGTCAAGAATAACTCCTCCATTAAATTCACTCCTGATTACTATATAGAATGTCCCTCTATACATCAAAACAAAGAAGTGTTTTTAACTGTTTAGTAAGTCTGCTTGCCTTGTGGTCACCAGTCAAACAGTCTATCTCAACCTCAGAACAAGCAACACCATAGGAGAAGTAATGGAAGGGCTTTCCGGCATTCTTCGAGAAGTCATAGCCAACATCAGGAATTCTTAACAGAGAAGGAACAAGAGGAGGAAAAAATACAAAACAGCAGAGGTGTTATAAGGTACAAAAGGCAATGCATAAATCAGTGTATGGATGTGGTCAAAACAAGGTTGGTTTGCAAGGAGAAAAAGGGATGGAGAAGCATAGTGTATGCTGTGGGAGAAAACTAGATTAGCTATATTTCATTTTCTTTTGCTTATCTCATATCTTTAATCTCTTTGGCCTACTATTTCTTATTTTTCTGCACAATGTTGCTTACCCCGAAAGGAAATAGCATGAAGGATATGTTTGCATGCATGTATAGATTTTATTATCATTGCAGTGAAATCAGTAATTGTGATTTAGTCCAATGGAATCCTAGTTAGGTCAGAATAACTGAAAATTACTAGAGTCAAGCAATACAGGCAATTCTGAGGATCAAAACAGTGGTTCCTGTTAACCAAGGGACTGAAAGGAAGAGATTTGCACTTTAGAGCTGATCCCCAAAATCTGGAGGTAGAATTCTGAGAGAGCTTGAGTAGAGGAATTGTTTCAGATGTCCCATGAAATAAGCTGCACCCGTTTCATTTCTTTCTGTTTCAGCATTCTTCCTCTTCCTCCTCTGGCGCTCAGCCACAAAAACATTTAGCTGTTCTCCTTAATTCTTATATATTATTTATAGCATGCAAATATCTTGACTCAAGTCAAGACTGCAGTCTGCAATTTCAAGAGTAAGTCGAGTTAACAAACGTATTATGTTAGTAGAAGGCAGATAAGAGACAGCTCTATCACATCTTTATTATAAGCCCTTTTTATGAAATTAGCTTATATATAAATTCCCAACAGCAGAAATAATACCCAAATGCCAAGAGCTTATGACATTCTACAGATCTTTTCTCTGATAGTTTCACTCACCTATAAAATCCTGTAGCTGACAAACTCACACAACCATGATAGGCTGCTAATACCTGGTGAAAAAAGCATATAGATTGTTGTTAAGCTTTCCTCAAACTGGAATAACTGTAATATCCTGGGAAAATGGAAGTGTTTTGTTGAGTAATACAAGTGTTCAAAAGGGAAAACACCATTATCAACAAAGCATTACAATAAAACCAAACTTCCTCCCAACTAGTAATGTTCAACTTTTAAAAAACATACATGTATCTTTGCTCAAAATTACCATAGAGCAAAGGCTATGTGAGACAGCATTCTGATATCCCGAGGCATGTAGCCGATGACCCTCCGGTTGTTACTCATCTACAATTCCAAGTAGCTGCTGTGAATGTGGAAAAATGCTGGGAACTGTAATTCAACAGCATTTGAAGGACTGCAAGTCTACATCCTCACCATTTCTCTTTATCTAGAAGGGTGTCCCATAGAATTGAATGGGATTCCTTCTGAATAGAAATGTCCAGGAGTGCATTGCTAAATACTGAAATGGCTTGTCATTGTGCTTTTATACTTGCCAACTCAAAACGATAGGCAGCCTTGTTCTGTACTCATATTGTTACATGCTATAGGCCAACTAAATGGCAACATCAGGCTAAACATGGCTGATATAAAAATCTAAGTTGCATTGGCCTTTATAAGTACATGGATGGGGAGCCATTTGGAAAGTCCAGGGCTGTAGGCTAGACTGGGAAAATGAAAGACAATAGGAAACTGTTTTCATATCATGCCAAGAAATCTGCATGGATGTATCACCATGAGCGAAGCTTGATTAGAAGGCAACCTTACCATCCTGTAACATATACAAATACAGAACAGGACACATTTTCCACCATCACTCCTTGAACAGGGCACACCCTGTCTAGACCACAATGATGTGAACTGTCAGCATTATAGGTAGGGAATTCTAGTAGTTAAGTTCCACAAAACTCCACTTATCTGGAAGAGCCCAGGTTGGGGAAGGCTGCCATACAATGTTAATACAGAAGCAAATGAAATATGACCACAACAATATAATGATATACAAAGCAATTAAGAAAAAGTAGCATGGGGGAAAGCTGCTTAGAATTTGCAATGTTATAAGTGATTTCAGTTGAGAAATATAGTAGCCTGCATGTAGAATTTCAGGTTTTCCTTGTAAATCTTGCAGAGCTTACCATGTCTGTTAGACCTGTAGCAGAAAAGTTGCTAGAATGTCAGTTAGTCTTCTTACTAACCCAAGTAGTCCTTTACCAGAGCAGAAAGAATGAATAGTGTATAGATAGCACATTTATGCTATACTTCCAAAACTTTAACTTGCACTGGATGAAAACATACCCAATTTTCCCATGATCCTTTTGGGTTAGCACATTTGAATGGCTCCAATCTTTTTAAGATGGCCTGGCAAGCATTCTAAAAAATAATCCAAAGCAAAGAAAAATTTGTTACAAAGATAACCTCTACTGTGCTGGCAGATTGCAATTAAGCCTACATATTTTTATTTGTCTGAAACTGACCTCAAATGAATAAACATATAATGATCTATTTTAGATTTAAAACTGCCATGTCAGATACTTTAAAGGAGCAACTGCTCTGCTCATATACTTTCATCCTAAAACAAAATCTGCTAAGAGACTTCCACAATGCCCACTTTTATAGTGCAAACCAGATAAATTGTTTTTTTGGACTCCCAAATCAGACAGACTTGTGCTAGCAGCAATGATTATGTAAGTCAAACTTTTCTAATCTTTGTGGGACTATAACTCACAGAAGTATTCCCAGAATTCCAGCCTTTGGCCATGGAAACTAAAAATTAAAATGTGATCCAACACATCTGGAGGATAACAGGTTGTGGAAAGATACCACCAAGATACTTTAGACTCATATGTTATTGTATCATTGTTTATCTCAAGTGAAGTATCCATGGAAGCTTAATGACCAGATATTATCATTCCTAATGCTGCTATTTTGATCAGCAGTAGAATTCCAGGGTCTCAGGCAAAGGTCTTTTCTACCAACATGTAGGTAATGGGACTCCACTTATTTAACTATTTCCTTTCACATTAAACATTGTATTGATAATACCTTTTGGAGGATTCTGGGGGGTGCAGCCAAGTCACTTGGAGTGGGGCCCTGCTACAAACTGATAGCTACAAAATTATGTGTAAGTAATATTCCTTACAAAAACAGCCATCCCGTTGATATCAGCACTGACAGAAGCGGCTGTTGGAGATGCATTTGGCACTGTGTTAGTGCTTGTCTCACTTATATAGATCTTAGAGGTAGGGATCCCCAGAGTCCTGCTGGCAACCTACAAAGAGAACATTGGATTCATTGTTAAATGTTACACTGGCCACAACCCAAAGAAACAGAGCACTATGGAGAACTGTTTTTTTCTTTTCACAAAAAGCAAGCCATCCTGGCTCCCATCAGACATCAAAGGCAAGTTGTAATATAGCAAGGGAAATAAGGAAAAAATCGAGATTTTCGTGGGGTATGTCACTTCTGCATGTCAAGAGGCTTGCTGGATTGCAGAAACTGTTATTATAAATAGAGGTAGTAGAACAAGTGAGGCATATATTAAAACAGGACAATGCTGTAATATATACATTCATAATTTACCTGAATCATCTTGGTGTGCAGACCTTGACCCATTTCAGTCCCACCATGTGTGAGCAACACTGAACCATCAGTGTAAACATGTACCAGTGCACCAGCCTATCACCAAAATTAGAGAAATGGATTGTTAAGATCTATTTGAAATATTATTGTCCCTAGGGCACACTTTTAACTATAGTCTTCCATCTTTCATATGTATTCATTAGAAATCAATCTGATGATCACAGTTGCCAAATTACTAATATTAGAGGCTCTATGGAATTTAATCATATGTAGCATGTCTCTGTTTGAAAGAAGGTTTATCAACCATCATTGATTTTCAACTGTAGCTTCATCCAGGCAATATAAACATGTATAGCACAAGTGTCAATACAAACAGGTATAGAACCCTACTTTACCAGTAGAGGACTATCAGGGCTGAAACCCATGTGACATGTTTTGTGCCATTCAGTCTACCGGTGAAAGCTTCCTTGTTGCAGAGAATCATGTTGCACTTGTGGATAACCAGGCAACTCATTACTGAACTCAGCACAACTTATAGAGATGGGACTATATTAATGTGGGTCCCCTTTTTTGGAATTTATTAAAGCAATCGTGTAACTGACCAAACTTGTTTCATACTTAATTGAAGCTCCAAAAATGTTTTTTTTACACAAATCAATACTCTATTAGCTATGAAGATCTGAATTAGCAGCAGGTAGAGTGAGGCAGCCCCTTCAGGTAGCAGCAGAAGGTTGGGCAGGGAACAGCTGCAAGGTGTTGGCAGACAGAAGTGTGAATGCCATGCCTCTAGTCTGCTGCTCTCAGGTATGATGGAGGATGCTGTCCTTACGTTAGTGCTGAAGTAAGATTTGGGCATCTGGGGGAAGTAGCAGTTATCTTTTGCTTCAATCTGAAAACTAAAATTTTTGGTCCGGCACTTTGGGAAATGAGATCATAATGGTAATTGCTGCTCTCAGATTACATCTGTTCATTCTGAAAGTTCAAACAAAATCTGTCCTAATATAACTGCATAAGTTTGGTGCACTCTCCATATAATCTCTTTCCAAAGTCCACAATCACATGAAGCATGGGAATTCTATTTATATATGAAGGAGGTCACCAGTGACCCATGGGCTGTCTGAGTAATAAATTAGGCTGCTTGCCAACCTGATTCAGGAAAGGAACTGTGAAGCTGATCCCAAACTTGGTTGGAAGAATGGCCATGCCCTTCTTCTTCCAGCGATTCTGCCTGGGAAAACAGAAGTTTGTCAAATTGACATGCCTTTTCAAATGCACTCATCCTAAACAGGACATTATTTTCCAAGCTTGTGTTCAAAACAATTCTAGCATTCAGACAGTAAATTTTATAAATAAGAAACACAATTACTAACGACAACCTTGTACTGCTGAATATAGTTTGCAAAAGGATTCACCCAAAGTTCAAACTTGGTTGTATTCAAACTTAAATGTATATATATGCATATATACCATAAGGGTCCCCCCCCACCTCCTTTTTCCTTTGCTTTTGACCTTGATTTATTTTTCCTTTCACCTCTGAATTTTTGATAGCTTTTGTCAGCATTTCATAGGGAACTGGAGTAATAAAAAAATGCAGCATACCTCATTTAATCTATGCTATTTTATTTTAAGCCCATAGTGGCAGTGATTAATGATCAAGACCCATAAATGCTAGCCCCTTGAGTGAAAGAATAATTTGCATTTAGTCCCAAATACAAGCCAAAATTCAAGGAAACCTAATACTAGTAGTGTATGAAATATGAAATTTGCTACAGTAGTTGTACATTGGTTTGTTAGTGCTAGTTTGCTAGCCCTCTGAATCCTCCCTGTCTAGTTTCCAGCCACTGGTTGTAAGAAGCCATAGATAGCATAATTCTTCAAAAGCAAATAAGAATGATTGAGAAAGTTGTGGGAAGTGTATCTATGAGTCACCTTAATAACCTATTCCAGTTTGTTTGTAGCAGTTAATGAAGCAGGTGTCTCTGTGGTATGATGTACCAAGATTTTTTCTGAATGGCTCAATCCAATGCAATGTGATGGTGCAGCATATTTTGTTCCTCCTCATTTTTTGCTCCAAATGTATTTTTATCTTTTTTGCATGTCATATTTTTCCATCATTCATGTTTGTGCGTGTGTGTGTGAATAAAATCTGAAATAAATAACTTATAGTACCCTGAAATGGGTATTTGTCCCTATATAGCTACATACAGTCCATGCATGCATAATATACATAGTCTGAATTACCTTATTAATTAGCCTTGCAATGATGGAAGCAATAATGTGTGTTTTAGGAATAATGCAGTAAAATAAAACATACAGCAATCAAATTACAACTTTGATAGAGGTCCATACATTCTTCTGTCAAATCCATTCACTTGAATTAGCAGAGAATTTATTTCAGGCAATTGGGTTTCAAGTTGCATTGTCAGTCAATTTAGACTGCATGGCAACCTTCAGAATGAAAATAATCCAGATGAGACAATTGATTCCAAATTACAGTAATATCAGAAATTATCTGTAAAAATAAGACACTCACCGGTTGAACTCCTCAATGGCTATTCTTCTGGAATGATAATTGGAATTTGTAAGGCACTCTTCCCAACATCTTTTCAAGGTGAACCCCTCAAGCTTTTGATCGAAATGAGTTATATCTCCTTCATTATACAGATTGATTTTTCGCACCTTTTCAGAACAAAAGACAAATGGACAGACTTCAGTTTTGAAATAGCTAGGATCTTTTAAACAAACAAGTAGAGCTTTAACAACATATTGAACACTAATCTTAAACAGAGTTTCTTAAGCATAACATGTTCATCACCCCCTCAATATTCAGTAGAATAAAGGAATGGGATGCAATTCCCATGATACCTAATAAGATTTTTATATCCAACTCACAAAACGGTCTGATTATCAGCATCAGTGATGAAATCAGGTTCAGTGGAAATACATGAAGAATGTACACACTAATTTCTTTTTTCTTGACAGCATTTGACAGGAATAAATGGCATGTGTGGTGCATCTGGCCACATGATCCAACCTCCTAACTCCAAGGCAGGTGAAATAATGCTAACCAAGTTAGAACAGACTGGGGATAAGGAGATGGGTGTACACAGAATGCCTGAGGTCTAGTGGTATTCAAGAACATTGCAAAGACTTGAAGAGAAAACAAAGGTTTGGAATTCAAAAAGAGGAGCATAAAGGAGGACAAGGCTGGCACCAGCCTCCCAGCAGACTGACAGTTTCCAAAAAGGAATGCTGGGGCTATAGACAAGGAGGGAAGGGCATCCAATCCTCTCCTTTTCCCTAGGGCCAGAGGGGTATACCAAGTCCAAGAAGGAAATTTTGGCCTCCTGCTTTCACATAAGAGGGATTGTGGAAGTTCTGATAGATGCAAGAAATTAGGAGAGTATTCTAACATGCTTTCTGGAGAATTGTATCTCAGTCAGCACATACCTCTTCTGCTGGCAGCCCACACTTCAAGGCGATCTCACTCATCCAGCACTCAGCAACCATCATTCCCTGGGGACCCCCAAATCCACGGAAGGCTGTGTTGGAGGACAAGTTGGTTTTACAGATTACGCCGATACCTCTGATATTTGGGATGTTGTAGGAATTGTCCATGTGAAGCACAGCTCTGTCCATAACCTGGGGATCAATTTAAAAATAAACAAACAAATAACGTATGGGTTGTTTTTTTCTTTGCTTGCTGACATTGCTGATTCTATACTTATAGGTTGCTCCAACAGTTACAAACTGACATATTTTCTGCATTCAGTACATACCAATGGCAGAAAATGTATCGATAATAATACAAGGTGTGCCAAAAGTCAGGCCCCAATCACAATATATTTTATTAATTTTATTATTCTTTTTTTCAGAGCAAGTGTTACTGTACTTGGAAATGTTCAAAGGTCAAGCATCAAATGAGTAAGGAAACGTTCAGAAGAAAATGGCAACCAATTCAAACATTTAATGTAATGTATATAATAAATTGTCTATGGGGCCTGACTTTTGATACACCCCATATATTAGCAACGTTGAATTTAAAACAGGTGTGAAACATTATCAAGTTATGAAAAAGCCTCACTCTATCAAATTCCAGAACAACCCCAACTGGCGAAGTTTTGAGACAAATAATTTGTAGCATGTAAAGCCATGTAATGAAGACTTGATGTATATCTTTAATGAAAAATAATTTCAGAATGGGGCAATTTAGTAAGAGGTAATGTGTGAGAATGAATATGAAATGTTTCCCTTGCACCTTTGTTTTCTTCTCCACATTTTTTACAAACTCCATTTTCCACTGTATTTTCATGTTTGCCTTAATTAAAATACACACACACACACACACACACACACACACACACACATCTGGAATGATAACCACTTAGGAAAAAAAGGATGCGTTTGGAATGTTTGAATAGCTATTCAGTGTACCTATTTTCATATTTTCTTTTCCAGATTTTACAGTTGTTATTGCCCTTCTGTCCTGCTGCTTGTGTCATTCCCACTCCTTCCCTTACAACAAGTTGTTCTGTCTCCCTTCCTAGCAAACAGAAACTGTGATAAGATGGCAGGTGATTTTTTTAAAGAAATGGTTCCAAAATCCATAAATTGTGAAGCAAATAGGTATGACAATCTTGAAAGCCAGTTCAGAGTGAGGCAGGAAGGAATTGTCACACCACAAGTAGACACTGGAAAGGAGCCAAACTGAAGCAAAGATTTTGCCTCCGTTTCCTGCTTCCAGTCACTCCTCCTATCCAGGCACTACAACTGTGTGTACATGAACACATACATACACATATGTGGGATATTATGCATGCAAAAAACAGTTCCAATCTTAGGTCAGACTTATTATTTCATCATACCTTTATTGGTGAGACTTTATTAATCTCAAGCACTCTCTTCACTTTTTGAGGTCTGCATCACAAGCCGCCTAGCCTGGATTCCCAAAATCTATGTGGATTCCTGACATCACTGACCTCTGGAATCCAAATAAACTTGAACATCACTGAGCTTTTCTTGATGTGTTCCATCAGACCCAATTTAGGGGTCATATCCTCTCAACTTCTGACCCTCTGATTAGTATCATTTTGCCCTTGTACACATTGTATACTTATCATTGTTGCTATTCTAATCTAAGCCATCCTTGCAATTTCCCCATTCTACCAGGCAAATAATTCCATGGAACTCAAAAAGCTTACTCATTCCTACACCCATTGAAGTTGGTTCAAAAGAACCAGAGTAGATGGTGCTTTCCACTTACCCCATGAGAAAGATCAACAGAATTTCCTCCATTACAGTAATATGATGCATCTAGGCTAGTAATCCTTCCATTTTTCTTAAAGCCAACCTGGGAAAAGCAGAAAATAACCATTTTGTAGAATTCAATTATTCCAGTTACAGATATTATGATATTCATTTAACTGAGTTATTTAGTGTTGAAAGACCGGCCTTCATGAAAGCTATTGCTGGTTGACTAGTCTTTACATAGAAAAGACCATTCCTAGCTAACTGTCAAGAATTTAGAATGGAAAGTATATTCATTCTTTTTATATGATATTACCTGCTACAAAATATGGACTGAACGGTGCATTGTTTCACTCATCAAGAGTATAATCTTCTGAAAAATAATTTTTATTTACCTTATACTGTGCCCAAAATGGATGTCTTCCACCAGAAATCAACATATCTTCATCACGATCAAGCATGCATCGTACTGGGCAGCCAGTCCTGTAGAATTAGGCTGAGAGTGAACCTACTGCAAGGGTGTCACAGTAACAATTTATATCAGAGAATGACATGGAAGGCTTTCATTTGTGAGCAAGCCTTTTTCATTCTACCATTCCCTCAGCTATAGAGCATACATGGATCACGCCAAACCCATTAGAAGTCCCACCCATATTTTCTAAAAGCAAGTTAAATTCAAGAAAAAGTGTGTGTGTGTGTGTGTGTGTGTGTGTGTGTATTCTAAAGCTGTATGAAATAATCATATACTGTAATTGAAAAGACCAGGGAGGAAAAAATAAAGTATTTGCTTAGTGTTGAAAGGACATTAAATAAAGCACAAGACAGGCTTCTGTAGAGACCAAGAGCTGGTATTGAAAAGGATTTTTTTTTTAATGTTTATGAATCTAATTCTAAAGGGTACATAATATAATATATACATCTACAAATATGCAGTGAAAGTAAGTCTCTCCAGGATGATGTTGAAGGTGGCAGCCATTTCCGAATCATGGCAGAGTTTTGAATTTCTATGTGACAAACAGATGAAGGCAATCACCCTGAAAAAGGACACGTAGAGGTTCTGGGCCACAAACAAATCCATTTTCTTGATCCTCCATAAGAAACAGAAGCTTTAACCTCACATTAAAGCCTGAAGTAGCCATATCAAGGGTCCTTTCATTAGAACTTACTTAGAAGCAGCTACCGCAACAGCTGTAGACAGAATAATATTTCTGGACTCTTTCCCTCCAAATCCTCCTCCCATTCTCCTCACACGAACCACAATTCGATTAGATGGGACTCCTAAAGCTTTAGCGACAAGATCCTAAAATAATAAGTTAAAATAATTCAGCCACATATTGGCCTACATAGAAATAGTTCTCTTTCTGTACATACAGAGAAGCTGAGCTAAATAAGTCCATTCCCAGCATAGCAGTAGCCTATGCATATTTCCTGAAAGGGGAACTGTTGAACTCAGTGAGATTTACTACCAATAAGTATGAATAGATTTATGTTTCCTGAGGCCAGATTTTCAGTTTCTTGATGGGAGGATGTGGATGCATGTAGTCTGTGCATGAGAACGTTTTATATGTATATATGCAGATATATGCAAATATATATACAAGTGGGTCACATTCAGATTTTCAAGTATCCAGGATTGGTTTCAGTGGAAATAGAGAATCTTTGTTGACAAAGTAGAAATGTGGAGGACCAGTCAGAACTTTTGTCTGTGTTCACAACCTTTTTTCCTGTCTAATCTTCCTTTTTGGAGGCATTGTGTTAAATCAGAATCATTTTCCTTTCAGATAAAGTCAGAATTGACTTGATACTACAGTACTGGTTTAGCATGTAATTCCATATGTAAGTTTGGCAATTTATGAAAGTTCTGTAGCTGGGTAAATGAGGAACATCAGGAAACATCAGAAACTAGAACTGAGTTTCTTGGTTCTCTCACACCAAAGATGACCTGCATGTCCTTAGCAATGTGCTTTGACTTGTGAAGAGCTGAGGTGGGGCTAATCTGCCTTGACTAGCAGTCTTATTTTGAAGAATGTGATTTCTGTGTATGCACAGAAGCCACATCGGTCATTTGATGTGTGAAGCATCATGGTCAGTCCATTCCACTGTTAGAAGGGTGACTTCTCTTAAAGCTTCAGTAAAGCAAAACACCTCTTCAACATTTTGCATAGCCTTATGATATAAACTATTTGTGTGTAAACTGAACAGAAATAACAGTTTGTTAAAATTGATGAATAAAACATGATTAAATAGACAGGTGAAGGATTGCTTATCATGAATCAGATTAGTGTGGACAGGAATAGAGAATGTAACCATTTCCTTCCTTACAGCACTCCAGAGGAAAACCTCTCCTCAACTGTGAACTAACACCATTATTCAAATAATAATAATAATAATAATAATAATAATAATAATAATAATAATAATAATAATAATAATAATAATAATAATAATAATATCATGTTATTCTTGATTGCAAAAATGACTGCCTTCCCAAAAAACGTCAAAGCTATCAAGAGATTGGCTGACCTGTGTCTTTGATAAGTTCTGGGTGGACACAAAGAGCTCCATTTCTCCATCTTCTCCTTTTGGCACAGCAATTGTGCAGTGAGTCTCCAGATAAAAATGTTCCTGGCCACCAATGTACATCTCCCCTAGGGAGGATGGAAAGAAAGATCTCCAAATCAAATAATACATTAACTTCAAAATAGTGTTTTCAGGGGTGATATGAGAACTTGTACAATAATGACTCTGATTCAAGCTCCTGGAATTCAGAGTCCAACTGCTGAACTTCCCTGCTTGAGTGCTCAGAATCCAATCACTTGGGAGAAAAAAAAAATGTGCCTCTCCTGAGTCCATCAACATGCTAATAATCTTAATGCACCTTGCCAAATAACAGCTTGCCTTTCCTTTGCTCCTCTTAACAAAGAAAAAGAAGATTTTTCTCCCTTTTCTTATTCCTTTTCCTTCATTAGTAACTTTGGGCCCAGAATCCAGGAGATATAGTTTATTCAAGATTTTACCCTGCCCAGATTCCACCACACCCAATCATGCTGTTAGCTAGGAAAAAGCATTCTCATGTGTTTTTAGCCTCTGAGCACTTCATATGGCTCAAAGAAACTTTTCATCTTTACCCTGATATGGAGAGAGAGTGAAAGGAAGCTGGGGAAGATCAATGACAAAACAAGAGGAGCTTTAAAAACTGTCCATTTCTAATTTTTTGTCCAAAATACCAGGCACACAATCAAGCAGTAAACATATGCTAATCAAGGAACTACCAGAGGAGCAAAACAAAACCCCCACCCTTACCAGCACTGGCAAGGCAGGCCACAGCACATAAATAGAGAGCAAACCCCATCCCATTCCAGCACTGAAGATGTTACCTAGCTGGGTAATGAAACATTTGCAAGAAAAGAACCAAGCTCAGAGAACCCCAAGGACTCCACAAAAAGAAATGAGGAAGCTTACCTTCCACAATATGATCAGCCTCTTCAAAACCTTTCTGAATATCTCCTTTTTCAATCTTCCTTTCAGCCTTAAAAAAAGACTCTTTCTCAATGGCTTCCTGTGCAAATTATAGGAGATTGAATGAATATATATATATCTATATATTTATATTTACACACACACACATACACACAGACTTGAAACATCCAGCTCTGCTTTGTGTCTCAACATCCTGCTGCAGGAGAAGGGCAAAGGAGGGAGTGAGAGATCCAAAGCAGAAAAAGAGGATATTAGATAGAGAAAGATCAGGTGTCCCCACCCACTAGTTTCTTCATCTCCTTTATACAGCCCACAAAGATTACCCCTAAGTGAATACAACCCTAAAGAGAAAAATAATTGCTCACCCCTGATTTCAAACTTCAAACATTTATGCTATAAAACTGAAAGCAAGTGTGTGTCTGGCCAGTGCTTGGATGAAGCCAACTTGCAGAAGAAAAAGGTGTTTATATGCACCAAGTCTGTTGCCCCTTGCCCTGTTTCATACAAACAATGATCTCAATAAGTGTAGAAGCAAGTACAGACTATTTTCCCATATCCATCTCAGAATCACAGTAACAGAAACCAGAGAAGTTACTCTCAAAGCCATCTTTAAAAAAAAAGAAAAGAAAAGAACTAGGCTTACTCAGTCAGGCCTCTGAAATCAAGGTATGTGTCCCTTTTGTGTCAGTGTCTCACCTGGATAGTGACAATTGGTGTAAGCTCTTCATATGTAATCTTCACTGCTTTAGCAGCTCTTCGAGAATGTTCCTGTGTATCTGCCAATACTCCACCAATAATGTGTCCAACACATGTGACCTATGAGAAAAAAAAGACTTTAGTTTATTCAGCAACTTTGGAAAGCTTAGCTAGTTTACTACCTGTAATACTTTATTTTGGATATATTTATTTTTGAAATCCAACTTTAAATAAAGAAGACAACCATTCTGAATGTAGACATATTGTTGGATAATAGCTAGGCTGGGCACAAAGAGATTTTCAAAATTCTCAGTTAAATTAGTGAGCCCAGAAATTGAGCAGGCAATTTCTCCAATTGTCTCTAGAGCGGTGTTGTCCAAACTTGGCCACTTTAAGATGAGTGGACTTCAACTCCCAGAATTCCCCAGCCAGCCATGGGAGTTGAAGTCCACTCATCTTAAAGTGGCCAAGTTTGGACAACACCGCTCTAGAGGAATGAGAACTCTTCCAATAATTTTTCAGGGGCAGGCCTCCCCTTTAGAAATGGTGATGGCTCTGGTACTGAAAGTTCCCATACAATGTCTTTTGCTGGGATTTCTGTGGGAAACTAAGGGCATCATAGACACTGGGAGAGGGAGAACTGTACAGTGAAACACAGGATATTCACACACATTCCTTGGCCACCTCATAATTAAATTAAAGCTAGAATATCACACTCTATGCATCAGAATTTCATCAACATCTTGTGCTCAGATCTCATGACGAACATTTGATCCCAGACAGTTCAGTGGGAACTATGTTCAAGTTGTGGTGGTAAAAGGTTTTTTACACATACACATATAAGCTGCATTCATTACCAAATCTATGAGATGCCCCCTCATACATATGAAGTCCTTAAAGTGCCCTTGTAAGAAAACATTCACACTAAGCTGAACTGACCCTGAGTGGGGACAGGGAGAAGAACCAGTCAGAAACCTGTGGCCCAGTAACCAAATTATTTCTATTCACTATAACTCAAAGATAGTATGGCTAGCATGCTGACCTAGTAGGAAGGGATAAATAATAATAAGATCACACAGATGGGTTTATCTATAATATTCTAACATCATGCTGTAATTTCACTGTGTCTGCCTTTTTCTTTGTCATGTCTTTGCAGTGTAGTAGGCCAGAAGGATATAAGCTCTAGGGCTGCTCAGCTTTGCTGGGAGCCCAGTATATACTGTATGCATATTAATAAAATTATGTTGTATCTTCAAAGTAATTTGGTTGCTTTAGGTGAGCCAGGGTTTGGTCACAACAAAGTACGTACATATGTACACACACACACACACACACACACACACACAACAGGAAAGGAAAGGAAAGCCTGAATTCTCCAAATCCTGCTGAACTAGCCCTCCCAGCACCACTCAGCATTGACTGTATGGGCTGGGACCAGTAGAAGTTGTAGTTCGTGAATATTTGGGAGCTCAGTTTGCCAAACTCTATTGGATAGGAGTTCAGCCTTAGGATATGCCTGCATCTGCTCTTCTTTATCTCTTCAGGTAGGCCATGTGTGGGGTTTATCTCAACTTCTCATATTAAATCTTCCTGAATCATAATCTACTTCTTAGTTCCTGATGTATTAGTTAGTGCTCAATCAGGGAAATACCGACATTCCCCAGTTAAAATATTTAAACAATGTTTTCCATCTATTTTCCATGGTTCCTCCTTCAGTATTAGATTTTTGTTTTGTTCTTAATCCATAAATCAGCTAGAGATGTCCCACAATTCATTTTGTTAAAAGGGGGAGATAGATATAAAAAGTATTCAAACCTCAGCTTTTAAAAAAGATTCTAACAGAACTTGTGTTATAAGTTCCATCCTCCTTTCAGTATATAGTGAGCACTCTCATAGTACATGACATACAGACTTGACTGTTGTATCAGAACACATATAGATACAATTTTCATAGGGGATGGTGGTGTATCTGCCAGTTGTCACCCTAACAGGTAATTCACCAATTTGGGCGAAAGTGAAGAGTTTTCTAAGTGAAATGTATAAAAAGATAAAAACACATCTGGAAATGAACCAAGGGAGGTCATTATTGAGCTATAATGCAAGTGAGAAACTCTGGTTTTCTCTCTTTGAAGAACCTCAGTTTTATTAAGTACGCCAATGTCATACATTACATAAGTATGAACAATTGGACAATGTTGATCGCCCTACTTTAGTACCTTGGGGATTAATAGAACATTTTATAGATGAAAAATAATCATTACGTACAATGTCTTTTGCAAAGATGGTTTCATCATTAGCAATCCCAGAAATATTGCTCCCTGGAACATCCTGATCAGAGACAAAGTACACAAAGCCAGGTACGTTCTGAGCCTCTGTGGTATCAATAGAACTGAAAGAGAACGGTAGCACAGAAGGATTATTCCCATGGGATTTAGGCACAAGTCTGGAAATACAATTCTTGGCTGCATCAATTTCTAAAACAGATGAAGTGAAAGTTCTATTTTATTCTGCACTGAACAGCCCTCCTTTTGAGTGTTGTGTCTACTTCTGGGCAATATCCTTTAAGAAGAGTTCTGATAAAAGAAAAAGAGATTCAGAGAAGGGCAACCTAGATGATTTGGGGCCTAGAAACTAAGTCCTAAACAAACATACAATTCTCAAAAACTCTCCAAGAAAAGGTGGTCAACATTCTGAAGCACAACTGTATATACACACAACTCTCCTATATGGAGCAATCTGGGTACATTGTACAGTTTGCATCTTTTACTGTAAACCACCCAGAGTCGCTCTGCAGTGAGATGGGCAGTGACAAATTTGAAATATGAATGAATGAATGAATGAATGAATGAATGAATGAATGAATGAATAAATGAATGAATAAATAAATAAATAAATAAATGCTGTCAGCTGTAAGAATCACACAACTTCCAGAGACACCAACAAGTTACATATTTTACTGGATGATTGAAAGGAGGTGGACTATAGCCCTTCCTGGGGGCCTTTGTAGTGTAAGAGCCACCCCAGACCACATCCACATCATGATAATGGTGGACTTTCCCATTTGATGTATAATGATGTAAGTCATGGAAGCAGGACTTACATAATTTTAGCATGGGCTTTGGTGCTGGTAACCAGGGTTAGGTAGAGTTCATTCGCATAGGAAGGGATGTCATCACAGTAGACTGCCTCTCCAGTTGCCTGCTTGGCAGCCGACAGATGCATCAGGGGTCGTCCCACCGTATCGTCAATGGATTGCCCAACAGGCACTTCCTATGAGAAAAGCAAAGATGGGTGTACTTTCACTGCTGATTACATACTGACACCAATATCCCTGACAAACATTGCCTCATTCAGAAAGTTAAAATTCTACTAACAGCAATGAAGGCTCTTAGGGGAACAGCATTTAGCACATCAAACCAGGGACAATTCCTTCTACCTGCAAGGAATAGGTGCTGTTAGGACAGATATCTCCTGTAAATAATTAATTTTAAAAGGTGACACAGCAAAAATCAGAGTAAGGGCTAGTTCAAGGTAAGGCCCAATGCCCAGGGAAGAACATTTCCTAGAACTGAGATGAGAGGCAATACAAGAAATGGAAAACACAACTGGCTTTTGCTCTTACTTACTTGGAAAAGCTGGACATTGCTAATAGGATCCTTATGAAATAATTCAGTGGCACTAGCATACCTGGAGGGGACCACATCACTCAGATTATTCTGTAAAAACATATGTAGAATCTGACTTTAATTTTATCTCTCTTACGCAAAGGTAAATGTATTTTAATATATCTTTTAATCTGCACAATAACATTACAATCAAAATGTAAAAAAAAAAAAATACCAATAGCCATATGGAACTTGCACATGGATTTGAGAAAGTAAAGCATACAAAGCTTTATTAATATTGTTGTTAATGATGTTATATTATTATTTATATACATTTATATTATTTATAATTATATTATAAATAATATAAATTTTATGTTACATTATTTTCTTCTCATGTAGTACTTATATAAGAAGAAAATAACATATAATTATGTAACTGTATGTCATTTATAACGCACAACCTTTTATTTAGTTCATCATAAACTCTTTTGAGGATGAAGCAAGTCCCTTTTTCCTTTTCAGATCTGGCATCTCCATTTTTCTATTCATTTAGATTTTAATACAATGCAAAGTCACCCTTGCTGCCTTTGAAACACACTGTGCCTTCATATCCTGAGAAAGCACAATATTTCTGCAGTTAACTTCCTTAGCCAAAGGAAGGACTTCAGTTTAGTCAATCAATAGTATTCTGTATATTTAAATATAAACTGCAAAACACTAATAGAAATACTCCAACAAATACTTCAGTAAGGAACTTTGAATGCAAGAAGAGAGAGAATTGCTCCACAAATAGCTCATCTGATCATCCCATCATGAAGAGGGAAGGTCCATAAAGGTTTCTTCCTCCCCCAAATGCTCCCATTTCTGAAAACTTTCTAGGATTTAGTGGATTGTGGACTGTGGATTGTGAACTGCTGCTGAACCTTTATCCTGTCAAGAAGACTGAAGGACTCACATTGTCATTTAATTCTATACTTAGTTTCTGAAGCACTGTGAGATAGAACTTAAAGAAAAAGCTGAGCACGAGAGTTCGACGGAAATCCACCATGCCACCAGGGGCCGAAGGGGAAAGATCCATCTCTCCAGCCAGCATACGGCAAGCTTCCTGCAGGAGATTGTCTTTCCACTCTCTATAGAAAAAGGAACCATAAATTAACACAAAATACTTTCATTTGCCCCAGTCTCTTCCGTACAAAATTTTGGCCAGGCATTCCCATTCTGCTGCCTCGTAGATACGTTGGGAGTTCACCTTGCACAATTCACACTCTTTTGGCCCCGTAGCAAGGGTGTCCACAGAACTGCCTTATGAAACATTCTCCCCCCACCCCCAGCAAGTGAGGTTACCTTCATCCCTGTTAATGTTCAGGAAGTCCCTCAAGACCTGGCTTTGTCATCAGGTCTGGGGGTCCCAGGGGACCAGTGAAATCTTATGGCAGCTCCATCACTGTGGCTGATACTTACTCTCTCCTGTGCCATGTGGTTTTTATTTTTTAATAATGACTATTTTATATTTTTAATAATGTTTTTTACATATTTATTGTTTAATTAATCGTTGCACGCCACCCAGAGTCACTTTTTGTGAGATGGGTGGCCATATAAATTTGATAAATAAATAAATATGGTCAAAAAAGCAAAGATGATGGCCATGATGATGGGATGGAAGCTCTGCTTATTTTCTGTGTGTGGAAACCATCAGAGATGCAGTTGCGGCATCCTTAGAGGACATCCCAATGAGAAAGTCTCCTTTAAACTGCACTCATGGCTGCTGCTGCCTTATGGCCAAGAGCAACTGCTCTAAAATCAATATTAGTCGCACATGACATTTATTTTGCATTTTACAAGAGTGCTGATAAGCTGTTCCATTTTGTGGTCTTCCAAGTCTCCTCACATTGTACTGCTAATTTATGACAGACTATGGCATTAAAGCCAAACGTTCCTAATCTTTCCCCCAAACCATAAAAAAATACAGAATGAAAATATTTGACCCCACAATTCAGCAAATAATCATCTGTGCCCCCCATGTTCTTTAGAAGCTGTAATAATAACATCATAGAGTTTGATCTCCCAGTTGAGAGTCTTACAAAAGTCTGCTCTGGACATCGGTTATGTTGCATATGACTCTTGCTTATTTACCTCCCAACCAGCTCCTGACAGGTTTTTACAGCCATGACTGTTGTGGGAGCCATTCCCCCATAGCTCAGCTTAATCTCTTCTAATCGACTGGTTCCCACTTGAAACCGAACTCTCATTCCGCAGGTCACAATGGCAATGTCATCCTCCCGTCTTGAAGCTTGCTTGAAGGCAGAGAAATATTCGCCCTAAGAAAAGAAGAGGAAGCAAACGTTCTGTGGACTTTTTCACTCTGATCTCAGGCGGTAGGTGTGGAGTGAAGTCACTCCACTGACAGCAACAGAACTAAAATATCAGCAGTCCTTTTTACGCAATAATTTCTGGATGAAGGAAAAATGAGCACTGGGAAAATATAACAGAATTCCCGACAAACAATGAAAGAATTTTGGTTGCTACATTCTGAATACAATTTAATTTGTGAATATTCACTTCCATCTCTGAGGACAGTAAGGCAGGTTTATGTTTAAGAACAAGTGTTAATTATTATTCTGAAACTGAGATCTATTAGCTAAAAGTGTTTCTGCACCATGTCTGTGCCCAGAATCTTGGTTTGTTGATGTATTTGTTTCTTCGTTTTTCTAGGGGCTGCAGGCATTGTTCTGGAGGGTGCTCTCTTGTCTTGATATTCTAAGAAGCTCAGTTAAAAAGCTAATAGCCGTGCAGTGGCAGGTTATTTCTCTATAACTTTCCATTTAAGACCCTTGAGTCCTCTTTCCAAACACTCATTGTGATTCATTAATCTTTCTAGAAAGTGTCAAGGTTCAGTGTTCAAAACGGACCTGCCACGTTGCTTTAGGAATATAGAAGTGGCATGCCAAGCCAGATCTTTGGTCCAATTACCACCATATTCTTCATACTGGCAATAATCCCCCTTAATGTGCTCTGCCCCTAAGCTAAAGCTTTTCTCCACCAAATTGGATCCTGACCATCTGCACATCAATTCATTTCTATTTTAAAATTTTGCCCAGCTAAATAAAAGCTAAAGGGAAAAAAGTTCAAACATACTAAACATTTAAAAAATGCAATATGAATTAAGGAATTGACTGGCAATAGTATTACTCTGGAATAACAAATCCCTTGATTTGGATACATGGAGGCATCATTTCTCTCCACTGTCTGTAAAAAAAGGCATATGTATTTCCAACACTAGAATTACCATCCTTCTTCTTAACATAGGAAAACTTTAAAAACTGCTTTAACAAACTATCGTATATTAAATTCCAGGTCAAGTCACACATTACAATTTAGGCATGAATCTTTACTTTAAAAAAAATCATAAAATGTATATAGATATCACACTTGTCACACAGAGCAACATTTGGCTGAGCACTGTGTTAAATATTTGTAATAGCTGATTGCAACTTTTAGTTTGCTGCCTTGTAAATTATGGGTGGCACCAACTAACCAACTTAAAGCATTTAAGATGTGTGGACTTCAACTCCCAGAACTTCCCAGCCAGCATGGGTAGCTGGGGAATTCTGGGAGCTGAAGTCTACACATCTTAAAGTTCCCAAACTTGAGAAACACTGCTCTAGCCAGACACTCCCCAGCCTTTTCTACTCTTGAAGATAAATTATATTTCTTGTAATTTCATCCCTTATTTCTCCCACTGTCTCATTAAATTTTTCCAGCTGTTGCTAAGTTTACAGCACTTTATTTGAGAGACCAGCTGACTTTCAGCATATAATTAAAGTGGCAGATATCTCAGATCAACATCTGCCTTGCATACAGTACGCCTTACTCAGAAGCCTTACTAATGTGATCTTAACTGTGCTCCCACTATATTTGCATCATTATTCGGCTGCAGGTCTCAGCATCTGAAAAGGATGTTTTTACCATGATTTGTAGGAAGTGCAATCCTACAATTGCCTTTATGCAGAGGCATTTGGGAGCAGTTGAGGTAAAAAGACATGTAGTTATCACTGTGCTATGAACACACTTCTAGATCATAGAACGCCTGGCATAATATAGCCATACAGATTTCTCAAGAAGCTATGAATAGAGTGCCATTTTCATTTTTATTTTATTTGCCCTTTTGTACCCATCCCTTTCTTTTCGTTGTTATTCTTTTGCTTTGCACAATAAATTATTATTATACAGTATTTTTATCCCACTTTTTTTTTATTTGATCAACTCAAGGCAGTGAACATACCTAACACTCCTTCCTCCTCCTGTTTTCCCCACAATAACCGCCCTGTGAGGTGGGTTGGGCTGAGAGAGAGGGACTGGCCCAAAGTTACCCAGCCGGCTTTCATGCCTCAGGGAAGCCTAGAACACATGGTCTTCTGGTTTCTAGGCCAGCACCTTAACCACTAACCAGACTATACCAAATCATCCAGGCTCCAATGTTTGGAGCAAAAAACACCACCACTCATGGATGCTAACTTTTGAAACAGGAATGGAAGGAAACAGGTCTTTGGTTTACAATTCGTATGACTTTTATATAATTCTTACAGGTTCGAGACAATGATACGGAGTTCTTAAGGTCTTATATGCAGTTGTCCTGCTATAATGACATCACTATATGGGATGTAGAAAAATCTACAGACTTTTACACCGCAACTTCAAAAGAGGACAAGATCCTGAAATGAGAAGTTAGGGTTTTTTATGCACAACAGAGGGTGCTCTGACTGCATGGTGTGCCACTGGTGTCAAGCTCTATGCAGCTGGGCAAGATGAAGAAGCAAGAGCTACACAAATTGCAGCAAGCTGTCTTTAATGGCTGGGGTAGGTACAGAATGTTGTTCCATAAGTTAGTTGGTTAGTTAGTTAATTAAGGCAGAGTCTTTTTGAACAATTTCTTTCCTGGTTTTGTGGTTTATGATTATAGTATCTTTCTAACTATCGTTTAATGCATTTGTGTAGGCCCAGTTCTATTGTATGTTTTTGGTTAACTGTTGTTAATGTTGGCTCTGAGTTTGGAGGGGGATATTTAAGAAAACGGAAATTAATATTAGGAGAGTTTTGAAGAAAAGAAGCCACCATTGACTGATATAGAAACAGGATAGAATGTGTGCAAAATTGACCCAAATTGGAACTAGATTGACCTTCCCCTTTCCATTCTTCATTTAACATATTACCAGTCAAAGAAATGCTTTCACTATAACTCAGAAGAGGCAAAAATAATTGACGTTACAATTCAATTGGATTTTTTTCATGGATCTTCCACACTGCAGATCATGAGACCCTTAGGTCTCCAGAGGCAGGAAAATCTCGTATTTCTTTCTAGCGTGATCTTAACTAACATGATAAGAACATAGTTGCCCAAAGTGCATTTGTACCAAGACTGAAAGTATGCTGTTGCTACAGCCACCATATCCATAAATAAGCTTAGTAAAGAGAGGAAGGAAGAAAGAAAAATAAACACAGCCCTGAAAAATAACAGCCATGCCCTCAGACTCCTTGAGTCCCTGAGTCCCTAGAATCCATGCATCTGGATGAGTCAATTCCCCAAACTGCCCAGAAATTATGGAAACCAATCCACATCAACCATTCCGGGAGTTTGGCTGTAACATGCTGTAACATGCTCTTTCAACATGAACAACTCACAAATATCTCATATGTAACTCCACAAAGTCCCCAACATATGAGTTGGATAATAAGCCTGTTGACCCCAGGCATTTCAACAGAAGTACAGTGTCAAGAACAGACACACGATCAATGGGATTAGATGGACCATTGGGCTGATCCAGCAAGGTTCTTCCTGGGCTCTTAAGAATAGTAATGGGACAATGGACTCTATGAAGCATATATGTTTGATTCTTACTTTGCCTCATTGCCGGTTTTGACTTCTACTTACTTTAGAATTTATCCATCTGTAATTGCATTAAAACCTGGACCAGACTTGAGCTTGGAATGTGTGAAACCTCAAAAATCTGCTTCCTTCTATTGCTGGTTTACATAGGATGTTTTTCAAGACTGGATATTTTTTCTTTAACATTTTATAACAAAACCAAAGAAAATATTTCAGAACATACAAGTTGAGCGATCTCTTCCAGCTTTATTTAATCTTTTAGGAGAAGAACATTATCTACAAAGTATCTTGGACTGCTGTAAGTATGCCAAAGTTTTTAGAGGTTAAACAAATCTAGAAGAGATAGCCAATTCATATATTTTTAACAAGTACAATCCCTCAGCCTCTCCATAGATTGTATGGGTTGTTTTTTTGTTTGTTTGTTTTGTTTTGGGGTAAACAAAAGCTAGACAGATTTCATGTGTGTCAGAATTTGTACCACCATTCATCTTATGGAAAAACCACAAAGTCACCCAAAAAGAATTCATGGCAAAATGTTTGTACGTTCCTAGACTAAGCTAAATTTTCTACATTTAATCTAAGAACACCTACTCTATGCTAGAAGAACTAACTCCCTCTTGGTTGTATGGGCAGTTCACGCACACACACACATGCACACAAAGCCAATAATTTTGTTTGACGACAGTACATGATGCAGGACAGCTATATTTGTCATTTGACTGCTTTTTTTCAGTTCTCCCTAGCCACAGCAAAAGATGCTAAGAGGTTGTCACTTCCTTCCCCACTCCCTGCTTTTTTAAATTTTATTTTTTCTTTCAGAATACCCATTCCTAAACTCAAAAACTGTGCAGGAAACGCATTTAAAGATTTTACATCACTAGCTTCTTACTTCCAGTTAACATTTCATACAAAATGAAACAAATACAAGTCAACGTTGGAGGGGTGTTTTGGCCAAAGTTTTCCATGTAAAGAGTATCAACTACCTGGTAGCTAGTTTGTGTGACACAAGGAGAATTAATTTTGCCCTGAATAACTGACCTCTCTTTGTGGGGAGGACAAAATCTAACCCTTTCTGCATGGATTAAGCAGATCATTTTTCTGGGTTAAAGATTTTGCCTGTACAAATGAGTTTGCACGATTCAGTAAATGACTTGTATGAACAGGGTCAAATAATCAAAATCTTGTCCCATGAAAAGGACAATTCAGCCCAGTATAATTTCTCTGGTTTTGCATAGCTTTGTCTAGAATATTTTCTATTCTTATGATTTTAATCTCTATTTTTTATTTCAGTTATTGGGTGCTAAAATAGTAAGTACGTAACCATATTGGAATAATGCAGTCTGTTTTGGTAGGCATGGGAAGGAGGAAGAGATTTGGCATGGTACTAAAGGTCATCCCCAAGCTGGAAATCTTTTGTAACCCAATCCTCTTGTTTCTGAGATTTCAGTAGCTGCTGTTCAGATACTTTTACTCACATGTTGGCAGCCATAGGGGCTAGATACTTTTGAGGAGGAAGAGAAACAACAGCAGCAGCAAAGAGAGAGCAGGGGGCGGGGGGGAATTGAATGCTATATCCAAAGGACTTCCTATGTTTCAGAAGAATCATAGCACACTTAACATGGCTTTGAGCACTGGCTCTGCAGTATTGATTAATATGGCCATGTGAAATTACACTTGTCTTCACAAATAAACAGTATTTTTTCTATGACAGTAAATATTCAGATCACCTCACCTTCCTACTGAAGGGAATCTCAACTGAAAGCAGTATTTCTTGAGGCTTCAGTATAGTTTTTCTATACCCAGTAAAGAATTTTTCATCCATCCTTATTGTCCTGCTGCCCTCTGCAAGAAAACAAGATACAGCACACAGGGGATGAGCTGGGTAAGCAAGTGAGTTCCTAATTCATCTTGGCAACTATTTATTATTGGGAGGATAGCTGGTCTTTTATTTCCACAAGGAAGGATTGTGACCTACGCTACTGGAACAATATATCCT
Source organism: Python bivittatus (assembly GCF_059951505.1). Lineage (NCBI taxonomy): Eukaryota > Metazoa > Chordata > Lepidosauria > Squamata > Pythonidae > Python > Python bivittatus. Next base: position 106,077,615 of record NW_028277030.1, read on the forward strand.
AGCTATCTTTTCCAGCCTGGTGCTCCCTAGAAGTCTTGGGCTTCATATATGTATTTCATGTAGCATCCCACATGTCACACTGGGATCACAAGCAGCATGAAGTCAGCCATTTTAAGGACATTGTCCTTGAAGTCCTATGTCATCCAGAAACAGACAGGCTGGAGTCAACCATCAAATGTTAAAAATTGTATCAGTTCCCATTCTCTTGGGAACTCTGAGTTTGTCGGCTGTAACATAATGAGAACAGATGAAAAACAGCTTATCGGTCTTTTCTGGTCACGCTCAGCAATGCGCAGAGAGATGCGCATGTTTCAAAGCATACCTTGATGACAAAAGTGTATCCATCCACTTCTGTCTCCAACAGAAATTAAAGGGCATCTAAAACATTTCCAAAAATTCTGTTCAGTGCTCAAGAGGTTCAGGACAGACATTTAAAACATTCCAGCAGCAGAACATTTGAAAACCAGAGATACCACAAAGGTGTGATACACTATCACTCAGCTATCAAATACTACAACTTATCAATGGTCAGATACAAAATATTAGAATTAAATACAAAGATAATCCATCTAGTGAACATGTTGAAACTATCTAAGCATATGGAGCTATGGGGAATATTCAGCACTAGCCTTTAGAAAGCAAAAGAAGGAATAACCGAAGGAAGCTCTCCTAACACCCTTAACTGAGGCTCTTGGAAATAACGGGCCATACGACTTTCCCCAAGTAGCCCCAGAAAGAAAAATGAGGCACGGAAACACTTCCATTGACTCCCATAACAGAGTTTGGATCTGCAACAAAGAAAATCAAGAAACCTCTTACCATTTGACACCAAAGTCAGTTTGCTCCCACTTGCCATCAACACTGGATTTAGATCAGATATTGGACTTGCAGTCATTATATTTCCACCAATAGCCTGAAACAAATATAGCATAGATGTAACTTAGAAATTAGTTCAAGAGACATCATTAAAATCACTCATCAAGGTAACAAATAAAGGGGGAAATCCTGAATATTTTAACTTTACATGATTAAAGTTAAAATGGGATGCAGAGTCCTCAAATGGAACTGGAATAGGTTAAGGAAGCGATACAGCTCAAGTTAATTTGTTGTTTACTGTTCATGTTTTCATGATGTGTTAAAAATTTTTTCATGAAATTAACAACTGGTGGATTTAAACACTGATTTACATTTTGATTCATTATTCTAAAGTGTACTTGAGTGAGTGAATATAAAGACATTCAAATAAATTGTTCAATTTCACTGTTTCTGCAAAATTTCTCAGTATTTAACATGTCCCAGCAAAGAAAATATATAGTCAAATCTGATTTGCCAGAACAAAAAAATATTACTCATTTTCACTCTAAAAAATACCTCTCTGGCCTGAAGGCTGGTATAAATTAAAAGTTATAGTTCTCCTAGGCTGACATTTCCTCTGAAGATTTGTTCAAACTAAGCCGTGCATAAGAAGATTCATTGATCAATTTGAATTTACAAAATAATAAGAAATCACACTGCCTTGTAGGCTTTGTTCTCTTTACGCATGATATAGGAATTATTCTATTAGGAACAAAGACACCCAATTTCTAGTCCACATTTAGCCACAGAAGTTCACTGCATGGCTTGGGTCCAGCTGTTAACTCTCACAGTTGTTGGGGATAAGATTGGAGGAGGGAGTGTTATGTATGCCACCTTGAAATACCTTTGCAACAAAGAGTGCTTACAGGATCATTTGCTGCCCAAATCCCTGAGATCATGCATCGTCTCCCACCATGAATCTTGTGGGGGGACATCAGAAGGAATGTCAGCATGGCTGGGGAATTCTGGGAGTTGAAGTCCACACAACTTAAAGTTGTCAAGGTTGAGAAACACTGGTATAGACATTCAGAGTCAGGTGAAGTTGTGCAACTTTTAAATCAAAGTCAGTAGAATAGCCTGGCCATGAGTATTGTGGGAAGTATTGTGGGAAGGATAATAAAATCATTTGGGATATAAAAGTGCAAAGGGAGATACATTTTAAAGGAACAGTACATCACACTCGCCATTCTTGTCTCCTTCCTTCTTTTAGCAGAAACTATTTGGAAGCACTTACTGCAACATTGCGGATCTGAGGCCCTGCAAACCACCTCAGTTGTTCTAGGACAGCTTGAAAGACCTCTGCTCGGTAAGAAGGAAGCTGGGCCACTGCCTTCCTGAGAACCTCTTCTACATGGCTCAGGCTACAGGAGGCACCAAAGCTGATTCCTGTAAAATCAGAAACAAGAGGGATTTGGCCAAATGGACCTTCACAAGATAGCTCTCAGGCTATGAACTGAAGGAATTTTCAGGACTTTCGTCTGTTCCTTTTACTATGGATTATTTTAAAAAATCAAGGAGGTTTTATTTCCTGCATATCTTACAAGGATGCACATGTAATTTAGGGGGAAAGGAGTCTGAGGGTCACAGTGGGTGGGGTTATATCACATATGTGGAGACAGCTGGTTTTGAGAGTAGAGTTTTGGAGGTTCTTTTCTTTAAAACTGTGATATGCCTATTTTACAGCATACATTACAATTTTCTTGTATTTCTCCCCTGAAAACGGAAAATTGGACCATCGGTTTTTGGCAATCATAGTGAGAAACTTGAAAAGCAACTCTGAAAAGGGGAGGAAGGGCAGTGGAGATTACAGGTTGACCCCTTTCAGGAGAAGGTAGGTTACTGCTGTTAAAAAGGTTGCAAGCATTATCAGCATGCCAGGATTTTCACTTTCCAGACAGTTACCAAATTTTAGAGGATGCAAACCAGTTCTGCCATCACAAGAAAGTGAGTATAACTCTTGTGTATGCACTAAGATATAATTTAAAAATGGAGTTATCACATTTGTACTCAGTGAGTATGTTCTATTAGTGCAATGCAAATATAGACCCCCTTTTCTAAACAAGTCATGTGAAGTGTGATATGTGCATGTGTGTGTAAGTCTTCCATCTGTTTTTGAAGAACAAGCCGGTTTATTTGTCTAAAGCAGAGGCTCTGCTGCCTCTGGGCAGTCAAGTGACCCACCTGCCACCTGATCCCAAGCCTCCATTCATAAATCTGGCCATCTGCTCTTGGATAGCTTTCCCCAACCAGGCACCCTGTATTTGCATGAGAGTTGTAGCCCCTGGAATTCCCATCTGACCTGCTTGGAAAATATTGCTGTAAGTCTTGCCAATGTGGTCTTGGCTCAGTTTTCTGTGCCTGATCTGGCCACATGCTGTACTTGTGATTTTCCCAGGAGGTCCTGGGGAAATGCCCTTGGTACAGTGCCATTTCTGGCCCATCCAGGCTTCCATTGCTTGTTAAAGCAGAACAGTACAGTTCCTGACACCACCTTTGCACTTTTCGATAGATTACCCCACCAGCCAGTCTCACTATCTCAGAAGGACAAACATGTTCAGGAATTGAGGCTCATGAAACTGAAGTGTCATGTGAGCTCTGAATTTTGTTAGAACCTCCCCCAGAGGTGCAACCAGTATATTTTGGCATCAGGAACAGAGACAACCTACAGGTGCAGGGTGAGAGGAGCTGTCCACCCAGCCAGCTACCCTAATCTTGGCTTGTAAACCTTTCCTTGCGCATTTCAAGCACCTCTTGCCAATCCCTCAAGGCAACAGGCAGACTTCTTACCTTCTTCTGTGTACTGAACAGAGTTCATTTCTGGGATCCAAGTTGGTGCTATAATCACAGGGTACAGCATGTTCTTCAATCTCATTTCAATCCCTGAAAAAACAAAATCCAGTGAGGTCAGTGCAGACATGGCAGCCAGCCAGAAGTGGTAAATCTGCCATTGAAACAGCAGAGCTCTTATGTAACAGACTCCAGCACATTTGATCCTGTTCCAATGGTGATGGTGCCCCCTTCCTGAAGCAATCTCCAGAGCCACCCTGCATGCCTGAAAGGGAAGCCATTTGCACTGACTTGGAATGAATGTACAAGGCCAAGACCTACCTAGATTTTCTGTTCTGCCTGGCATCAACAAATACTCCTTAATATTCTCTTGCCCATACTGCTTTCGTTCTTTCTGCAGTAACCACATTCTATGTAACATCAAGTTTTTTAAAATCTTATGATTGGGATAAGCAAACTGGAGATCTATAGCAGTTATGATTGGTTCAGGAAAGCCAACTGGTTTGAACAGCATTTTCCCTTCCCTTTGAAGCATGTGGCTTTCAGACATTCACAATATTGTATCTCCAAGGGAGTGGGGAGAGACTTGTTAATGGGTGCTGAAAAGTGCCTGAAAACTTGTTTAGAATTTTCATGCTGTTTTGAGGCACTCCCCCAGAGAAACAGTGGTTCCATTCATTCTGCTTTGGGATCAGATATGGCTCCCACAAACATAACAAGAGGTCTGCTGGATTATCTGAGAGGGCATCTAGTCTCCTTACTCTTAGCAGTTGATATCTAGTATCAAACTGCCTGTATATTAGAGGTAAAACATAGCCATCATAGCCATATTCACTGAATAAACTGCAATTAGCTGGGTTTACACAACTTGTTAAACTATAAACCATGGTTTACAAACCACATTGGTTGGGTTCATATGACTAACCACATTATGGCTTAGTATATACGTAAACCCAGCCTGCGGGGAGCAGGGACACTGGTATTATGAGAATGGGATAATTTGTACGAAAAGTTGGTTGGAGTCTTTAGGTTTGCTTCACAATTAAGAGTGAAGTGGCCAAGCCGCTTATTTTGTAGGATTATTGTCATTGTCTTTTTAAAAAAAACAATGACTCTTTAAAACAGAATTCCTAGGTTGGTGTGTATAAAATTGCAGCTTTAATTATTCATGGTGAAGCAAAGGACTTTTTTTGACATTATGAAGGAAGAAGTAAGATCTTGACTGGCCAGCCAATTATATACTTGGGCTGACACATATCTGTTAATATGCACCTGGGAGTGTAGACATTGCATGGCATAGTATTGCAGTGAGCTGCAAAAGCTCAACAGGCAATAGAATTGTTCCTCTTACCCACTTCCGTGTTCCCTACCACGAGCTTGGCATTGGGGTGCTGAGCCTTCAGAGCCACAAGTTCCTTGAGAGTTGATGGCTGCAACCACATCACTCGCTCGCCTTTGAAACACAGTTGCTTCACAAGCTTATTCTGTGTCTGTGGAGAAATGGCCAGGTTTAGCTTCATGTAATAATATGAAGTCACAAAGCAAGAAATCTCAGCTCAGTGTGATTGCAGCAATCCCCAAGCTAAGACTTGCTGTAACTAAAATGGAAGAAAAGGAAAGTATATGTTACAGATTTAGATGGAAAAACCAAGATGCATGGTTCAAATCTGGATGAATCTTGAACAGAATCATGCTGATTTGAACTGGGGTCCTTCAAAGTGGACTGCACCTGACTCTGAACTCCCAGTGCTTTGTAAGGGAGACTGGAGATTCATAGGGATATGTTTCTCTCCAAACTCCAGAAGACTCTAGGGTGGGGAGAGGAGAAGGGTTGCATTATAGCTGTAGCTGTAGCTTCCACTCCCAGTGAGTCACAGGCTTCAGGATTCTTTGCAACAAGAAACAGTATAGGAGTCCTTCTATGAAGTCAATACATTCATAAATAAACCCTCTCTCATTATCCAGTTGGGTAATAATATGGGGTAATAATAATAATAACAACAGTAAGGGGGAGGGGAAAGAAGTCTCCCCTGGAACAGAAGATCCATCTGGAACAAAGCTTGAGGTAACGTAGCTTAAGAAATACTAGCTTTCATTCATCAAAGTCCCTTGCCCCTGCTCTCTGACAAGGCTGCCCCAAAGCCTCGTTGGTTGCAGATTAGCAAGGCAGAAGCGTTTAGCCAGGACTTAGGTCCAATGGGCCCTTCCCTATAAATAAAGCAAATAATTTCATAGGGGTTTGGGTTAGGCAAAGGAATAAATATACCATTTACATTTAATAATTTTATATATAAAACAAAACAACAGTAGAACATTGCAACTTTATAAAATGAAACTTTTTCATTGGAAATAAACAGTAAAACAAAATTAAAACCATGTTTGTGTGGTCCCTGAAATCTGGATTTTATTTTTGAGACAACCATTTACACTTCTCATTCCATATTTGTTTCAGATAGATATTTATTCTTTGTAATACAATCTGTAGAAAATTCTGATTTTGGTGCCAGGCAGGGCAGGAGTAAGTTCTGGCAGCAATCTGGCATTTGGTATGCAAACCATTAGGCCTGTGCAGGCAAAGTAGGAACAAGTTCTGATAGTGATCCTGCTGTGCCTGGACACGCTCAAAAGAATCTGTGACCTCCTTCACATTCACTTTCCATCACCTAGGAGTCACAACTACAGTTTCAGCAATTCTGCCATGGGTTAAAGCCCTAAAGTTACTGTAACACAATTTACCCAAACCTATCTTTGCAACGACAAAAACCTGCCACTTCATGTTCTGTACAGTCTCCATTTCATGAATCTCACACAACAATACAATCAGTCATTATACTGGGTTTCAATCCATCCACACTCCAAGATAAGATTTAATTTGAAGATTTCATAGAATGGGGTTTGGAATCAATTACCCCCTTTCCTTGCCCAGATGTGATTCCTTCATCTTCAGATATGGAAGCATTTCTTATTTAAGGTAGCAGGGGTCCTGTTTATTTTTTATTTGTTTATTTACTTATCTACTTATTAAACCTATTTCTGTGCTGCTGCAATCAAAATGATTCTTGGTGGACCACACAGAAAAAAATACAGTATACAACAAGTTCCATACAAAAAAAAAAAACACAAGAACACTGCAAGAATACAAAGAAAATAAAAAGATGGCAACATGAAATCAAATTGGGGAAGGCTCTCTGAAACAGCTCAGTTTCAAAAAGAGCTTTTTTTTAAAAAAAAAAAAAAGAGCTTTGAAAAGACCAGGAAGGAAGGAGCCTTCATGGACATAGCCATGTATTTTCTTGGCAACAACGTTGTGGCCATTGCCTTCTTCTAGGATATTTATATTTTTATATTCTACTTCCCAATCTAGTCTGCAATCCCAGGATTCCCTGGAGGTCTCTCATCTAAGCTTCCTTGTCCAAGCCAGATCAGCAGGTGATGCCACCTGCTAAACGCCTGAGTACATAAGTCCTGAATTATAGAAGAAATTGCTTGACTAAGGTGAATAGATAGTTCTGATTATAAAAGGAGACAAATATCCATCATCAGATGTTTCCTGTGCAATGGTCAGGACACAGATAGAATTAAATCCCTGTGTCGGGGCCATTATCCTGGATTGATTTTCCATGATATAACAACCTACGTAAGCAGAGGGATTACAAATCTTTTTCAGCAGCCTACTGTTGAAATTAAGAAAATTTGCAATGTTTCTCTATAGAACTGTAAACTGTTAGTGATAACATTTCCCATTATCTCTGAGAGTATTTACTTAAAGATTAAAGAGCGGTGAATGGGTCAACAACCATATGCAAATTGGGGTGACCCCCAATTTGCATATGGTTGTTGACCCATTCTTCTTCTTTTTTAGAAAAATAACCTGCCTTTTTCCTCCCTCCTTCTTTCTCTCCAGCTCTACTATAGTTCCTTATTCACCACTGAAATTTGTCAAGAAAAAGAAGCTACTGATATAAACTTCAAGTTAGCTCCAGGCAGTATACCTAAGTTTAACTTTCTCCAACATGGTGTTCTCCCAGAATTCCTAGATAGACCATTTTAGGGATATAAATCAACAAGAATTCCAAAATCTTCCATAAGGAAATTCAGTCAGCCTGGTGAGGAAAAGAAAACTCACCAATAACTCAGGTGGGAATATAGGCTCCTGGGTAGGATCTAAAGGTTGGAACTCAGACTTATTGAACAGAGTTGTGGTAATCAGTCCCTGCAGAAGAAAAGCAATGCTATTTATTTATTAATCAAATTTATATAGCCGCCCATCTCACAAAAAGTGACTCTGGGCAGCATACAACAGTCCAATAAAACAAAAAATATATAAACAACCATTGCATAAAACTCTTATATAATAATTATTAAAACATTAAAAAAAAACAGAACTAAAATGGAAAAGGAAAATAACAGGCAAAGGGATGTTATTAATAGAGCCACCTCACTAGTTCACCTGTCCCCTGGGATCCCCAGGCCTGCTGACATAACCAGGTCTTGAGAGACCTTCGAAAACTCAGGAGTGATGGGACCGATTTCATCTCTGGGGAGAGAAGGTTACACAGTGCAGGCGCCACAACAGAAAAGGCCCGCCGCCCAGGGCCTGCCAAATGTAGCTCCCTAGACAATGGGACCCGTAACATGCCCTCTCTGCTAGACCTAGTGGGATGGGCAGATGAAATGAGGGAGAGGCGGACCCTCAAATAACCCAGTCCCATGCCATGAAGGGCTTTAAAGGTCAACACCAGCACCTTGAATTAAACTTCTTTTTCTTTTCCTCCTCCTCCTCCTCTTTTTTGTTTTATACTATTAAAGGCTATTTTCTTGTATTTTATTTCTGAACAGCATATATATATATATATATTTACATTTAGTAACAATAAGGACCTTCAAGAAGTAATAATATTTGTTCAGGTAATACATGACCAAGTAATTGTTAAGTCAGTTTCCTACTACTCGATGACTCCTGATTTGTTAGAGTTACAACTTCCAAAATTCCCAAGCAAACAAACCAGTGGTTACAAGTAACTAAGAATTCTGGAAGTGGTAGCCCTAATTCACCTATAGAACATTAGCTGGGGATAATTTCTCTGTTTCTTTCTACATAAGTAACAAGAGTAAATATCCATATCCAAAGGTTTCATGAACTTACTGAATTGCCTTCTTTTTCATTCATGCAACAGCCTAGGTCATTGCACCCCTGAATCTATTAGAAAAAAGAACAAGACAAGACAAATGTAGCAAATTAGGGGAGGAATTAAAAAGGGGGAAGTCAGAAAGTGAATGGTTCTTTTTAAAAAGAAATTATTCTCTTTTTTCCCTTTTTTTCTTTTTTTTTTCTTTTTGGTATTTTAATTTTTGTTAAATTTGCTTTGCTCATCTATTTTTTCCTTGCATTTATACACACACACACACACACACCCCAAGTAACAATACAATGGAGATTTTAATATTAGGTAATTTAGCTTAAGACCAAAACCTTGGTTATATAACAAATACCTTGATGAAAGCTGCAGCGTGTACTTTTTCCATTTTTCTTTTTCAATGTTATATTTAGCTTGGAATGAAAAAGCCAAATAATTTCAATGCTTGTACCACTGATATCCTAAATTGTAGCTAATATTGATAGGATATCTACTTTTTTTTAAAGTTTCCAATACTTTAAATTATCTAAATAATGGAATGTCAGGAATTTATAATTATACAATTTATAATTATATCATGTAAATATCCTTGTACTGAAGTAACATAATGTATCAAGATTTATAACACAACAAAAAGGAAAAAAGGAACAAAAATATTAAATAATTAAATACAATATTTAATAAGGTATCATAATAAAAATGCCTTTTCCTTCATGAAGATAAAATTACATTTGTTATTTCTTTCATTTATGAAATACACAATGTAAAGATATCCAACACTTTAAAAAAAATACAGTACATATACAGTATACATGTTGTACTAAAAGTTGAAAGATGAAAAGAGAATTTTCTTTTAAATTTCTTTCAGAGTAGAAGAGAATTTCATAAACTTTCTCAGGGGTGGAACGTTCTTGCACTAAAGTTGAGGTATCTAAAAGCTGAGTGTGAACATACTCTGCTTCTTTCATTTTACAATCATCTCTCCGGTGATCTGCAGTCTCTTTGGCTTCCCATGATCCCTTAAATCCCAAAGGAAGACCTCACTGGGTCTTCCCACTGGGGTTTTCCAGGTAAGCGGTCCTATTGTCACCACTAAGGGGTAGTCTTGTCCTTTAGGCATGATTGGATAATTTTTCATTGCCCTGGAGAAATTTGGAAAGATTGTCAATCCAATTTCATGCCCACAGATTTGAAGAATTTTGAAGGCTATTTGTGGCCACCTGTATTTACAGCCCAGATCAAATTGAAGGTCACACCACTATACGTGCTTTTATTTTGGATTGTATTTAGGTTGTTTGTGGAGTTGTAAGTTCTGGTCATTAACCACAATAAAGCTCTGTTGTTATATTTACAATATAGTGCTTCCCCATATTGTAAACAATATGCATGATTATGGTGGTCCTGTTAAAATTTAAGTTAACTGTGTGTTGTCTGAGAAGTATTGCCAGGATGCAGGGTAACATTATAGTGTGGAGCAAACGCGGTGCTTTTCATGGTCCCTTCATATGTAAAAAAGAGAATACTGAAGAGGGTTATAATTATAAAGCACATTAAGTATGCTATGCATGTTCACTCAACAGTAAATGTTATGGGTTAGTGCTTATACCAAAATTAGTTAACACCTAATTATCAGTGCTTTTAACACCTGATATTGACAAATCAGAATATATGTATAAACCTAAAATGGTTCAGTAGTCATTTCTTCTTCCCAAATAATCCTGGGAATTATAGTTATCAGGATGAGAATCTTTAATAGAATTCTCAATATTCTCAACAGCTACATTTATGTTTATTTGGCAGGAGGAGGGAGTCATGGCATTTAAATTGATTTTTAGAAATAAGTTTGTTGTGTCAAGGGTGATAGATAACCCAATTACAATAAATTACATATCATTAAAACAAATATTATTTTCTTTCCTTTGGAAATACTTAAGGAAGTTGGGAGACATCCAAACTGATTTATGCAACTTACATTACTTTCTTTTCCAGCCATACAGCAACCGACTCCATTTGCTTGTTTCCCACAGCATCCTGCTTCCTAGAGTGAAAGAAATACTTCCAGATAAACTTTCCATGCTGTTAAAAGAACATGCAAACATTTGAAGAGTTGTGTTGGATCAGACTCAGGTGTTATTGATAAAAGATAGGATTTGGACTAAAGAAACTGAGGTCCAAGTCCCCATTCAACCATAGAATGACTTTGAACCAACCATTGTCTCTCACCCCAATCCATCTTAGAAGTGAGAATTAAATCAGGGGAGATACCAATGTAAGCTATCCCGAGTTCTCAAAGAAAAGGCAGGATATAAAGGCAGTGAAGACAACAACAACAAATGCAACAATGTATTCCCATGGTGGACAATTATTGATTTATTTTGTACCGTTTTCTGATTATATAAGAAATCAAAGCAACTTACAACAATAAAAAATAAAAGATAAGAGTAAACCAAAACAATTAAAATCTAAATTAAAATCAATATAATAAACTTCCATTAACAGTTAATTGATATGTGTTTCTCATTTTTCTAAATACTGGAAGAGCAGTGGACAAACTCACCTCCTCAAGGAAAGCATTCCATAGCTTGGGAAACACACAGAAGGCCCTCCACCATGTATCAGTAGCAGGGACATTTTCAAAATGGTTTCTCCTGATTATCTAAGTACCAGGCAGGTTGATACTTGGGAAGGCAGTTCCTCAAATAGTCAAGCCCTAAACCAATATTTAGTTTGTGCCCCACAGGCAAGTGGCAACTATTTTACATTGTTCCACCCAAGCATTAGGTGATCCCCATACCTTCTATCAGTTAGCAGTCTTACTACTTAATTTTGCACCAATTGTGATTTCTGAACATTCTTCAAAGAGCGTGTTGCAGTAGCCACAATAAGTTGGAACCAAGGTGTGAATAATTGTCACCAGGTTGCAGAAAGAGTTGCAGTTGGTGGACTAGCTATAGTTGTGCAACCATGTAGCTCACCACAGATGCCACCTGCAAATCTAGTCACAACTGGAAGTCAAGGATCATTCCCTAAATGTGAACCTGCTCCTTGTAGGAGAGTGCCACCCCAGGCTTTACTGCAGCCCCCAAGTCCAGTTTTCTTTGACAACAGCACTTATATCTTGCCCGGGTATAATTTTAGCATTTTCTCTCTCACCTAGCCCATTTTCAAACTTCAGTAATGTTCAAGAATATTAACTGTTTTCTTGAAATTGGATGATAATGAGAAACAAAACTGGGTATAATTATCCCAGTGAGTCTATGGAGGCAACATAGGGAACAACATGGAGCCCTGTTGAACCCCTAGGTCAACAGCCTAGGTGTGGAACTGTAGTCCTCAGCACCACTTTCTGAACACAACCTGACAGGAAGAATTGAAACCACTGTAATGCAATACCCTCAAACTCTCCTCCCCAACAGATGGCATAAGAAAGTATCACGGTCAATGCCAAGAAGTCCAGAATGATGAAAATTACTCACAGCAAGACTCCAGATGTTCCAGCTCCCCTCCTCCAACACCTTGATGGAGGAGCTGCCATACAGTACTGAAAGGCATTGCCAGCCAATTATCTGCCCATGCCATGCTACATACCATATATAAAATCCCTTACACTCAGCAACCAGCAACACTTAGTTGACTTTGGGTGAGCTTAAAAGCTAAACAGAGTTAGGCCTGATTAGTACTAAAATAGGAGACCACCGAGGAATATCAGGGCAATAGGCTAGACTGGGAAATCCCTTCAGTACTGTTGTCAAGTAGTAGACATGGCTGTGAAGTAATCAGAAGTTGAGCTCAAGTCAGAGCAGATTGCATCTTCACATTTACTTGGAAAAGTCACCAAGTATCAAGACATTTTATCTCTAGCCCCTTACCTTTGCAAATGTCCTGTACCCCTCCAGAATGGGTCTGTATCCTGTACAGCGGCAGAGATTCCCTAAGTTGCCAAATCAAGTTGAAAAAGTTAACAGGCACATAGAACATAATAGAAGGAAGATTATTTTAGTTGTTTTTTTTTCTGTACCGTAAAGAGACTCATCTTTGCCTCCAATAAAGGAATCTGACAATAGAGTAAAGAGTAACTGTCTCTGGAGCTTTGATAACTTTGGAAGGCAGGATTCCAGTCTCAAAAGACATCATAACAAATTCCCAAGTCAAGGGAGTTCAACCTAAACTGACTGTTTATCAGCTAACCATCATTTTCAAATATATTTCTTGTTTTATTTCATGATGACAAGTGACTGGGCCAGTAAAGATGGGAGTTGTGGTCCACTGCATCTGGCGATCTTACCTTGAAAAGCATCTTCAATCTCTTCCATTCTAGGCTGAGGATGATTGCGAAGCAATGTATACATGGACATGACAATGCCAGGAGTACAGAAACCACACTGTGATCCATGGCTTTTGGCTATTCTCTCCTACAAGAAAAATTGACTCATACAATATGCCAAACCAAATCAAACAAATCAACTTGCATTTGGTGATAGATGTGAACACAGCCAGTGTCTGGTCTGGTTCACACGTTACACTACACAAACAGAATTTCATTGGGCTTTGTGTATTGTATGAACTACCAATTGTTCATACAATAAACTATGGCTTAATGTAATCTGTGACCCTGAACATTTGTTAAAAGGTAGTCACATCTCCCCAGCTTACCTGTACAGGGTGCAGCCTTGTCTTTGTGCTTCCTATGCCTTCAACAGTGGTTACAGCTACGTGGTGGAGGGCACAGATGGGGAATAAACACGCATTTGCAGTGTAATGTCTGGAGCAATGAATTAAGGAGGCTGTTTGTTTTGTAAAATCTTCAGTGCCCTAAAGAAGTCCAACAAAATCATGAAGGCCAATGTTTGGGATTGGGCTGTTAGTCTCATATTGAAACTGCAACAGAGGTAGGTGTTCTGGCATCATCCAAATGTTTTGGAAGACAGTGCCTCCCCATTGGTTTATGCTGACCAGGCCTGACGAAAGTTGAAGATCAAGCAAACATTAGCCAAAAGGATGCGGCTTCTAATTGCCAGCACCGTCATTGGATAATGATATGGAAGGTAAATGGGAAAGAGAACAAACTGACATCAAGAGAATATCATCATCCCTTCAGAAGATCATAATTCACTGTTAGACTATGAAATCTGGCATATAAAGCAAGTAGTAATCTAAGATAGCAGAGCTGAAAAAGTGCAGTGGATTTTAATACATTTTATCAGATGCTTCAGCAGTACTAAAATATTACCAGAATAGCTAGACAAAACTTGAACATTGAAACTTTAAAATCCTATTGGTCAGTGTTGGGCTTCAGGGTTTAATGACCATGGTCTAGAGAACAGATTTCCTGATGTTTCACCGGCAACTATGGCTGGCATCTTCAGAAGCAAAGTGATCTGCTACACAGACCACAGGCAATTGAGTATTGTGGCACTCGTTATGCCAGGCGTCCTGACTTCTGATTAGCCTTTAGCCAAGCTGGTTTCCAATTGGTGCAGGCTGGTGAGGACTGCTCTCTGCTTGGCTCCTTGTTTAAAATCCTATCCTGGAACACTGGAGTTCTACTAGTTCTAGACATGCCAAATCATTTTACTCATAGTCCACTGCTCAATATGTTGGATTTCAACTCCCATAATTCTTCATCAGCTGGACCTTGCTGGCTGGGAATTATGGAAGCTGAAATCTAGCAGATTAGACAGGTTTGGGAAAGTTAGTCCTATTGACAGTCAACATAACTATGGCACAGCAGTATATTCACACAACTCTAGAGAATACATCTGTACAAGGCACTGGGAGCAAAGGCTTTACAAAATATTTCTTGTCCACAAGCTTTTCTATGACCTGGGATGGAGTTTCAAGAGGAACAGATTGATTCTGCAAAAACACATGTTCCCAAGTATTAAGTACCTGCCCTGTCGATTATAAATTCTGCAAGCCAACATTCAAGGCCTGGTCTTCCATCTCAGCAAATAGGGTTCAAAGGATACATTATTTTCTTTCGGAAGTTGTCAAACTTGGAAATCATAACTGTGCAAGCACCACAGCCTCCTTCTCCACAGCCCAGCTTGGTTCCACACAAGCCCACTAATAGGATAGAGGTTAAGGAAAATGTACCAACACAGCTATATTGCTTACAATCCTTTAACATTGAAAGTCTCTGATCCTGATAACAAGCTTGCATTGTGATCTGTATTCCCTGATGGGAAATCTGATTTTTAAACTGTAGGATTTAATCAATTGATAAAAAAGCACAAAACTATTAGACAAGACTGATTTAAATTGGCTACACTCTCATGTACTATGTTCACACAACATGCTTATTGGGTTCATGCAATATATCGAATCATAAACTAACCAAACTCACTAACGCACAAAAAGCTAATGAAGATTAAAACTAAACAGATGATGTGAGTGCAGCCTCCAACCTTTAACTTATTTGACTTTATACATATATCATGAAACACAGCCAACAATGGCACATGACCTTCTCATTTCAATTCTTCAAGCAAGTCTTTAAAATCAATCAGTTCTCAGCTGCTTTTTCCTAATTAATGTTTTCTGTTGATGGTTCTTTAAGATTTTGAGTTGATTTAATGTGTTGTGTAGAAAGGTGCATGCAATGCTGGAAGCCATATGCCTCTTTTATGGTTTGGTGATTAATGTGTCCAACTTTAGCTGTGCACACATCCTTAAATAAATACAATTTTATCCTTTTTTTAATTGCTGAAGAGGATCAGCTGGTGACAAAGGGAGGAAGAATCAATTTACATGCACTAGATATATTTACTTGTTCTACATGTATGACTAGCGTGAGGAAGAAAATCAGATTAGGCATTAATTCTCCAGCATAGAAGTCGATGAATGTGTATTTCTAGCAGAAAAAATGGTATTCCCTTTGGGAATATTCTTAATGCAATTAGTAATATGCAATCACTTGTCCGTGGCAATGCCACCCAGCTTTTTATGAAAAACAAATAACTGGACCCTAACGATGAACTTCCCCCATTCAGTCTGTTCTTCTTTCCTGGTCCCTCTTCCAGCATCTAAGATTGGCTATAATGTAAATATTAACGTGCTACTTATTTTAAACGAGAGAGAGAGGGAAAGCTCACTTAGATTTAACCCAAGCCAGAGAAGTAGTCCCCTTAAACCAGCTAGCCTATCCCTTTCCATCTCCTGAACGTCTGATAACCAGATTCAACTCCCTGGTTCAGTAACTGCAGGTAGCAAGCACTGAACCATTACCTACAATAGAAGCCAGATTCCAGCAATGGCCACATTCCTTAAACGTGCTTACCAATGGCTCATTTAGGTTCACTCATCCAGATTTCTGAGCTCCAAGTCCACGTTTATTGCCTAAATTAGATGTGTACAACACATGAAATTTAAATGTAGTTGGTTAGTTTGTGGTTGTGTGTCATGTGAGTACAGCTAGATCTAACCCACAAAAAAAGGGAAGGTAGAGGCATCATTGTGGCACCTGGCATTTTGCTTTGCAGTTTATGAAGCCTTACCACGCTTTCTGGGAAATGTAGCTTTGGCAAAGGCTATGCCAGTGTCAGTAGTCCTTAAGAAAACTATAGCAACAGATAGTGGAGGGAGAGCAATTGTCCTCCATACCCTCCAGTAATGACTAGCTGTAACCACAGCATTACAATTATTGCAACTGGTGGTAATTGAGGCTAAATGGAAGAACTTAAGACTTGATAATAAGGATCAGCAGGTAAGTGGGAAGTAAGAGATTTGGTGATTGATGGGGCATTGCTGGTTGATCCTGAAATCAGAGTTGATTAGAAATAAGCCATGCTATTTTCCAGATTAGACATTACAGTAATTCTGCAGTATGGGAGTCAATGAATGTAGAAGTAGCTCGGCTTATTTCCTACTAATCCAATGCAAGCCAGAAGATGAGAGTTGTCCATCTTCTCACACAGAGTTTTACCATCAATTTGAATGTGCTTTATGTTTACATTATTCAGTTTAACTCTGGCAAAACTGGAAATGTTGGAAATAACGAATTAACAGGCACTGAGTTTTCAGGAGTCAGTTAAAACTTATTCTACTGGACTCTGGCCCACTCCTTGTCTTCAGGCCACCTGGAAATATCTGGACTATTTTAAATTCCATGCAATGCATGTTTCTTGAGCTCAGATACATTTCCTTCGAAGGTAGGTTAGCAATGTAGTTTCTGGATCCACATTCTTCTCCACTACCTAAAAAGCAAGAAAGATAGTTTGTTAAAATACATCCAAATATACATACATATGTATGCTGCAGCTAATGCCAGAAACAAAGGAAATGATACCACCCATCAGCAACTGATTACTTTGTGGGAAGTTAGAATATTCCACCATTTTCCAGTGAGTTTCTCAAACCATTCAGTGTCTTTGACTAGCAACCATTTCTTAAAGGAACCCTGTTCTTGTGGTAAAATGATTATGTATTACCATGGCATTTACAATACAGAACTGCAGGTGGCAGGGTCAGGCCTGATCAATATTGGATGGGAGACACCAGAGCATCGCAAGACAGTAGAAAATCAAAACAAATTGTGGAAAAAGACAACAGCACACCGCTTCTATACTGTTGCCAAGCAAACATCTTGGGTGTGTTTATATGGTCACAAGGAATTAAGCTCAGTTCAGGGGTGTATTTACCTTTCCCATGGCATTCAGAAAGGTTTTCTGGTGCCTTTAAATGTTAAATGGCCAGTATTCTTACTGAGATTGTGAAATAAGGACCAACTAAGACTGACAAAAAGCTTGTGCTAAACACCTCCTGTCATGCACTGAGGGCTAGAAGGGTCTCTAGCAATCACAAATTGAGTGTATTTTCTCTTCCAGGCCTAAGGTAACTCTCTAGGTGCCTAATGCACCAAAACAGGTTTTGCAGCCACAAGCATGCAGAGTATACTAAGACCGGGCTGGTACATTCTGCCAACAATAGCATACTTCCCTTCCTAATTGCAGTGCAAGAATGATAGGCTCCTGGGTCAGGTTGTTCATTTACTCCTTCAAGGTAGACTTTATGGCACAGTTACACTGAACTCCTGCCCTCTCGGCTTGCCTTGCCACATCATTCTTGCTCTAGCCTTTAAGCTAGGTGTTTCATTGACTTCTTTATCAGCATTTCTCTGTAATAGTACTTCTTGTTGGTTCCTGATAGTTTTTAATGTCTTTCTCTGGAAACTCTCCTCTGAAAACTCTTAAGTACCTACAGTGCCTAGTGTTGCATAATGTACAAAAATAAACTGTAGTTAACCAGCTTGCAGTTCAGTACATTGTGTGAACCCAGACAGATGGATTGATTACTGCATACTCACGGTTAACTGAACTCCTCTTTACCAATCCAGTTTTCTAGAGTAGCACAGCAGCACATTAAAGTGTAAACTAATCCTACAGGCTGGGGCATGCTAGGTTAAAATGTGAGCTATAATTTGAGCCATTTAAGCAGTTTCTAGGTGCTGGGTCCCTAATGCTGCTCGCTGAACATTCCTATGCAGCTTTTCTGTCTTAGTTTCTTTAACTGTTTTGTACTACAAAGGAAAAGAGGGAAGGGACAAGAGGATCACAGAAGAGTTACAGATGGACTAGAATGACATCTGACCTGTAAAATTCTGTGAATAGAGGCAAGGAAATGCAGTGCATTTGTGAGGAGAAAGATTGATTTGTTGAATTCTAGCCAACTTAGCCTTAATTATTAACAATAAAGGTTATTTCTATCTTTCCAGATTAGATTAGTTATAAAACTGCTTTTCAATTGAAAACTTTGATCTGAGGGTCGAAAAACCAAAATTTGTGTCTGCTTCTCTTCCTGCCAAGAAGGCACTGAATTACTTTTGTTACTAACAGATTATCTCAGCACATTTCTTGTGCTTACGTAGAAGGTGATTGTGTGCTTTGAGTTGAGTTTTGTAACACAAAATAAGCATTTGTTAAAGTTAATTTTGCCTAGACCTGCAAATAATATCTGTTACTATTTCAAGTAAAGGATATTACCTGCAAAGGATAATACCTGCAAGTAACATCCTTTACTATTTCAGGATAAATAAATGCATATTTCTTGTATAATTTGGCTTACTGCCATAAGATGTGGCAATTAGCTTCTTTAAAGGAGATTGAAGAAATTGACACTGACTTTACAGAACCATAATATTTGCTGGCAGTGCGCTACTGAATAACAACTGCTGGGGAGGCTGTTGCCTCATGGACAGTCCGTGGAAGCAGAATGCTGGATTAAATAAACCTTTGGGATGATCCTCAAGATTCAGTATAATACATGTTATACAACAAGATCATAATTCCAAAGTCAATTTCCTCCTGTATGTTCATTTATTATGGTTTTATAGGAAGGAGCTGTCACATAAGAGCTGAATCGGTACTGGAACTCCTGTGAGAAGACTGTTGACATTTATACCAGTATGCTACATTCCTAACAAAAATCCCTTGTTGCTACTGCCATTTCACTGGATTTAGTGGGAGATCAACTTTCCACCAAGACCATCATGTGGAAGAAAAAGGGTTTGCTCCTGATCCCTTCAGTTTCCCCAGTCTAGTTCCTTCCACATATGTTGGGGCTGAAATTCTCAGAATTTCTAACCAGCATCTAGAGAGCACCTGTTTTGGGAAAAACGCATATCTACTCAATGCATATCTACCCAAACAAAGTCAAACCATTCATTTAATATAATGTATCTCTGGGACGTTAAGCAGTATTAGGAGTGGTAAAATGAGTGCATATCGTCTTACTTTGATTGAAATACTTATTTTCCTTTTTGTATCCACTTCTTACAAAAGCAATATTAATCAGCAATTTCCCGTCAAACACAAGTGACACTGTCATGCTATAATGAATTTGGAAAAGAATATGATTTCATCTCTTGGTTTGAGAAATTAAATAGGTGCTTAATGAACTTCAAATGATACCCTGATTGCTAAATATCATTTTTGTTTTCCTACATCTTATCAATTCCTCCCTATCACTTGACTCTATAGCCTTGAAGTCACACGCAGCAAACTATACCAGTTATTTGCAATGTCAGGCTGCCAGAAATAGAGACAAGGTAACCTTTTGCATCAACTGCAATGCAACATATGTTCTTGGTAAATAGGGCTTGCTGAAATGCTCCATTTCTACTTTGAGCCTCCTCATCTGGTAGTATTTCATAATCTTTCCATGCTGCAGTGGTTTCAAAGGATCTGAACAAACTTGCACAACAAAGCCTGCTTATAAGAGTTCAAGGTGCCTATCACAGAACTTGTACATCTCTTAGTTACAGTGTGGACTCATTTTATTAAACAAGCAATCCAAATTATCTGCTAACCTCATTTCCCAAGGTTGGACTGATAAATCAGTACTGGCACCATTTCAGAGGATTTTTAGATCATGGAAGAGACACAGCTGATGTAAAACATACTATATGGGGGGAGATTTCTCTTGTTTTAAAAGTCAGATGATTTGCAAGGATTTCACTTAATGTTTGGATAGGTGAAAGACTGGAGCAAATGCTTTTGTACATATTGCATCATATGTGTCCTTAACTTGTCACCAAGGATATTCTTAACAGGGACTAGACAACTCTGTGACCCGTTGGGTCATCCTTTGAGAGAAAGGTACTGCAGTCTGATATGCCCAGAATGAACATTAAATTTTAGGCTGACCATATTTTTTTTATCCAATGCTGGATGGTCCCATGATCATCTAAGAGTATATATCATAAATAAAAAAATAATTGTAGTGGCGAACAAACTTCAATAATAAGTCAATATTTACTTACCTAAACAGATAAACAGAATGGCAAAAATGGTGGGCAAAAAAGCAGTGGGAGTGGGAGCGACTTCTGACTTCCTGCCAGCTTCCCCATTGACTTTGCTTGTGAGAAGCTGGCAAGAAGCATTGGAAATCACAATCACGTGAAGCAGGGACACTGCAACAGCCACAACTTTGCAAATAAAACTGGTGTGAATATCACAATAATTTCAACTCCACAGGACTAATGGGTCCCAGATTTTTTACGCATTCTTCAAGTTAGCAGATTTTAGGTACCTTGATTCAGAATACTACTACCTTGTTGCAGTAGTACGCACTGTTTGGGCTAACTTGAGGGCACAAACAGACAAACATATAAACACAATGAGATTTGTAGTCAGTTCCCCCCTGGCCTCTATGTGATTTTCAATTGGCCACCCTCACCCTTCACTTTTTCTAAAGAAAATGCACATTGTGAATGCTGCCACAATTGTGTACATGAAGAGGAAGGCTCTAGAACATCTACATGAGTTTTACACTTGTAACTATCAATATATTGCCTATTCTGCTGTATCTGATAGCAGCTCTTGAAGAATTCAAAAGGGGGAGGATCTTTTCCAGATGTCTGATAAGCTCTTTTTAGTTAGAGATCTGTGGGTTGAGCAGGTCCTTTCTACATGCAAAGCATACAGTTTTCTGCTGAGCAATGACCTATTAGAGGTAGTACAAAACTACTATAAATGAAAAAGATGTGGAAACAGGACTTCTACCATGTCCTTGTATTTCAAGGAAGCTCATAGCTAGCTCTAGGGAGGGAGGGAGGGAGGGAGGGAGGAAGGAAGGAAGGAAGGAAGGAAGGAAGGAAGGAAGGAAGGAAGGAAGGAAGGAAGGAAGGAAGGAAGGAAGGAAGGAAGGGTACTACAGAGATTGAGGCAGCTGTGATGGCAACATTCTGCTCTCCAGGCTTAATTAAGCATGAGCAAAAACAATATTCTACTCCTCCGACCACAGGCTGAAAGCTACAAAGCCACATGACTCTCAAGGAAGTAAGAACAATGGCTTTGTCTACAGTTTGCTGATGCATCCTACCTAATCTCCACCCCAGCTGTTCCCAGCTGGTTACCTCTGTATGACAGCCCTGGGCTACAGTGATTGCTGAGGATATCTTTTTTAGATAACATCAGTCAGATGCTCAGCCAAAAAAGCAGAATTTGACCATGGTGAATCAAATCAATCTACGCTATTTATAATGAAGCCAAAAGGGAGATGCCACTTTGTTTCAATTCATGAACTACATCCTGGCAGCCAGAGCAAATTCTCTGCAGAGTCCGGCAGTCAAATTTTCTGGAGCAAACCAGGACATTTCAATAGAGAGTCCCTTTTCTCTGAAACTCATCAGGAATGGAATAGTCTACCTGTTCCTCCAGCTACAGCATGGAGCCCCATCTGTTACTGGTAATCACTAGCATTTAATCTCTCTGTGCAAAGGGAGGAATTGGGGAGGGAGGAATAGGGCTTACTCTTGTAATTCAGTTCATCTTGGATATTAATATAACTTAAAAGCAACCAAAGAGAAGGATCAGGGAAAGTTCAAAGTAACCAAGAACATATACATTATTTGTACTTGATGTACATACTTTACGATGTAGCATATGAGATTGCATGCATAGTCTTACTTTCATGGTTCTCTGCAGTTTTCTTTAATTCAGCTTTATTACGGTTTATTGAGCATTTTGCTCAGCACTAATTTAGGAATGACACTTTTATAAAAGTGATGTCTCCTGACTTAAGTAACAACTTTATCAACACAAAATGGAACACAAGCATTTTCTGGAAAGAAACATACTGAAAAATGCTGTGCTTTTTCCTCCTTTTTTTTTTAATTAAAAGAAATGTTGAATCCATTAAAAAGAAAGTTTGCTTTGTTTTCTAAAATAGACACCCCCACCCCCAATTACCATAATGACAGCTACTCATGTGGCTCTCCTATCGCCATTTCTTCATTCATCTATCATTTCTTGAACAGGTCAGTAAATAGAAACAAGAGACAAATTACAAATATATTAAATCCAGTACTGGTTCTTTGAGGAATGCTTGTGCCATCGGCTGAAGAGGGGGAAGAGCCATAAGAATAATCCACGGACTAAGATGCAAGCAGAAATGTTATAAAAAGAATGGGTTCTTTCCTACCTTCTTGCCATTTACAAAGAAGACCAGTTCATCCTTTTCTGGGACCATTTTGCGCATCTTCTGAATGGAAAATAGGGGGACGTTCCCTGATCACACTCTTTGAAGTCGCCCAACACAGCTGCAGCCTGAGTCCCAGAGATATCAACACATGCAATATAAGGAGTTCTTAGGACACTCTGATCTTGTATTACAACACTGAAAGAGTCCAATTTATACAAGAACCACCCAGAGGCGTGTCAGCTACACTTGGCTGGGGCCTCCTGCTCTAATGTTAGCATAGGAGAAATGGAAAAGAATAGAGTCTCCACCCCTTTCTGTGCCTTGAAATTTGACTCAATCTTCAATAGATAGGGCAGTCAAACTTTGGCAGGAGAACAAGATTGTTCACAGTAATGCCTGTTCTTTCATGTTCTACCATCTGTGACATATCTCTGTCATGACTGGTTCTAGAGTAGTGGTTCCCAATTAATCCCTTTCCCAGTCTCAAATAACCTCATTACCACCACAAAAAACAAAACAAAAACCCAGACCCTGTTGTTTTACACAAACATCTCAGCAGTGGCAGTCCCAAACTGGATCCTTGACTCACAAACAAGCAGTTGCAAATTGCTCCATTTGATATGCTCAACTTACCTGTTGGGGATAATTACCCTCAGTTTAGAACCAATATTCTAGAGTGTGTCATACCATCCATCTAACCAACAATAACTTTGTAATAAACTGTCTCTCTTAAAAAGCTGGTCAAACCTGAGGAATCCATGTTCATAAACTGTACAGTTAGAATATAACTTAAAACTCAAGTTAGGTACATTCATCCAACTGATTTTGTAATTCTCAAATCCTTGCAATTACAGTAAGTCGGTTAAAAGAAGTGAGTGCACTCATCTCAGGCAATTATACTTTTATTAGATGATCCTTAACTGTGATAGAAACTACTGTCCAGTAGTTCTCTTGTGCAAAAATAATTCCTCAGTCAACTTACAAAGAGTTCATTCAACTTTTTTTTCTTTCATAACTCCCAAAAATCAACTTTAGCATCTAATATTGAATTCTGAAGAGATCAGCATCAAGAGATCAACAACAAATCAAGCATGACCTGATTATAATTTATTTATATTCTCCCCCTCTTTCTAAGTAAAATATAAGTATACTTGTAAGAAAAATCCTGTTTAAATTGAGGATCAGTATAACACTTCCTGAGTATGATAATCCCCCTGAAATTTGTATTGTTACTAATATTCCTCTATTTTCAAAAGCAGCATTATGCAATACATAGCTACATTCCACAGCCTTTGTTAGAGTTATTTGAAACATGCATATACATGCATTTAACTAATATTTAAATGAATGTTCTCATATATGAACAATTTGATCTTCATCATCATATATACATTTCAGAGGCATTTTTGATATAGCAGTATTCCAAAACTCAAACTTATCCAAAATCCAGATGCAGTTGCATAGATAGTCTTGAAATAATTGGTTGAGCAAGTTGGAAGTTGATATTATCCATGTTCACAGCAACTCAGTTGGATCCCTCACTGTAGATTTTTTTGGCAGGTAAAGAGTTGGAATGGTAAACTCCAAATCCTGAGAAACCAATGTGTATGCTTCTCAACAAGATCTGATTGTGAAACAAAGAGAGTACACAAGCAATGTGGATATTTATTTTATTTGTACAATTTATCCTCTACCTTAATCCTTATGGACTCTAAGGGGTATGAAACTGATTGAGGGCTGACATAAGAGCCAATGAGGTACAGTGATTATGGTATTCACCCTCAGCTAAGAAACTTATTGACTTTGGGCAAATCATTGTCTCTCAGCCAAAATTACCCCACAGAATTGTTGTGAGCAAAAAAAATTGAAAGAGGAGGTACTATGTATATTATCATGAGTTCTTGGAGAAAAAGCAGGAAATAAATTTAATATATGAATATAACAGAAATATAATAGAAGAGACTGAAAGAAGCTTTCTCCAAGGCCTAAGCTTCCTGAGATGAATTCATTCCAGGGGTATTGCAAAACTTTTTACATGTAGAAAACATGAATGTTGAAGAGAAGGCTTGTGACCATGTTTTGTTTTGGTTTGTTTTGGTTTGGTCTGGTTTTTTGTATGAATCCATTTCTTCCTGGGGAAAACTGAAATGATGCAACTCAGATTTCAGGATGACCTAGATCTAAGGCTTTGACACACCCTGGGTAGGTAAAAACAGAGCCTGCAACCCATGCATTTCAGCAAATGGGACATTATTAATTTGATTACCAAATCACAGTCTGGTGAACTCTAGTTTTGCATCTGCAATATGTGAGCAAGCTCCACCTTGGGTTAATTGAGCTTTTTGAGTTTCTCACCCACTGGGTTTGCACACTGCGGAAAGTCATGTTGGAAAAAGTATGATTTACTGAATCCACTACAATTGGCTGGTTTTATGCAATACACCAAGCCATAAATCAAGCTTTTTAAGCCACAGTAGCTGTGTTGACAGAACATACCAAGGCACAATCAGATGAATTACATTTAACTTAACATGATGCATGAACCCAGCCACTGAATTGGAAGGCCCAGAGTAACAAGAAAGTGCAGAGGAAAAGGGATCTGCCCATGCCTTTGGACTTTAAATCAAACTAACAAACATTAAAGCTGGCCAGGATATTAATATGTATGCAACATGATCTTGCACCTGTTTACTCATAATTCTCACTTAATTCACTTGAACTTACTTCCAAATAAACATACAGCCAGAAAGGTACTCACCTTTAGAAACTTTCTTTGTTGGATTGAAACAAACTACTATATTCATTTAGTCTTTGCATTATTTTGTAAATGTTGCCTATACATGAGTACAGCCTATAAATGGGGAGAATGCATGTTTCTTCTACTTTTCTGGTCTGGACTTCTGCTGTCTCTGTTCAGAAGACATGTCTGAGCTGTTTTGGAGAGAGGTGCTGATCCTGAGGACTACTTCCCAGATAATTCAATGCTTGCACTTAAAAAGTATGCTGCCAGTCTAAATACTGAAACTCTTATGCTCAATTAGCAATGAATTCTCTTCTTTTTCTTCTTTTATTGTTCTGGCTGTTGTCTACATAGCAAATTTTAAACATTCCATAGATTCTCAGAAATTATCTCAATAAATCTTGTGGCGACCCTGTCATGGCAACCAGAGTTACGATAGATAGATCTGTAAGAACAAGTGGTGGCAAGAAGTCTTGCCATGTAAACCAGCAAGAGCCCAGATGGTCTCGCATCCAAAAGGACTCCAACAGATGCTTTCAAAATTCAATCCAATTCAAAATTATACAAGCAGGAGATGGAGGTAACGCCAGGGCATTCCACGATAGCTTCCGTTATTCAGAATCAGTACTCCCATGTTTATTTAGAGGTATGCCTTACTGAGTTTAATGAACATTACTTTGAAATAAGGGTTTCCTTATTTCTTTCATCACTCCAGTTCAAAAATTTCTGTTCAGAATTACGTCCCAATAATTGCAGTATTTCAAAGGTAATAGGGATAGAAGTGGAGCTATGCAAATCTTTACTAGTTAATTATTGCTTGGCATAAAAAGAACAGCTTTCTTAATTTTTTGAAACATCTACTTATTTTTCAGAGGCATCATCCACTTTCAACTGCAACTGAGTGAAAACTACATGTTTCCCCTGAAGTTTCTTCTGCAGTTTCAAAGGTAGCAGAGGAGCTGTGCCAGGAGAGCAGAGAGAGAAGAATGCAAACCACTCTCTACTTCCCAATACCAGGCTTCTTAGTACTTCTGATACAGTATAGTATCTCTCACCAAAATGTAAACACTGAAATATTTCTGATGGCACACAAACTTTAATCACATTTCAACCTTGTTTTAGGTCATGTATCTGAAGGCACATGGTACAGCAACCTCAAATTTATCAGGCCTGGATATGTTTACAGCCTGGATGATGGATTGCCTGACACCCCCTGTACGCAACCTTCAGATTGGTGGAAGAAAGCTAGAGAGATTAAAAATACTTAAATATTTACTTGCTTTACTTGATGATGAAAGGGAAAGCAGACTATTTCCTCATGTGAGGTTCCTACTAATCCACCATGTAGCCTAAAATCACTGCAGCCAAATGGCATCTGCATTCTTTATCCCTGCCTTTCTAATGATCCAAACAGTATAAATTCAAGTGCAGAGCACATGCTCTGCAAGCCAAATATCTCAGGTTTGGTACTTAGTATTTTCAGTCTACACATCTTGGACTAAAGAGTAGGAACATGGATTCCACACACAGAGACACATCTGCACCAGCCACTGGGCATAACGGATCAATGAACTGACTTACTAGATGACAGTTTAATATACTTAAACTTTTCCTAACTTCCTGGCTGGCCAGATAAGCATATTAAAGTCAGCTGACCGTATGTAAGAAACGTAGAATAGAATTGAGGTATGATTATAACACCATTTACTACTGTAAAAAAATAAGGCTCCATTTATTATGGAGGAATAAAGCATAGAAATTGAGAATTGGTTTAGGTTTGCTAATGACTTTGGCAAGACTTCCTAAAATGAGGCAACCTCATGAAACTATGTGTCAGATTAGACATTAAGCCTGATGTGGTTGTTGGAATTTGTTTAGCAAATAAACCAGCATTGGAGTCTATGTCAATCTGGGGGGAGAAGACTTTCGGGGTTAAGAAGATTAAGGCTTAGAATGAGCTGAGGCTTGCAATGAATACCAAAAATAATAAAAATGTGTTTAAAGATATGTGCAGAACAAGAAGAAAGTCAGTGAAATGGTCAGTTTGCTGCTTGGAGAAGATGGCAAGATGATGACAGAGAACAAGAAGAAGGCTGAATTGCTTAATTCCTATTTTGCATCTGTCTTTTTGCAAAAGAAAAAAGTGTTCCAACCTGTCAGAAGCTGTATCGCAGGGGGCAGAAGAGAAATGCAGGTCAAAATAGGCAAGAAAGTGGTGGAGGAATACCTACTTGCTTTGAATGAATTCAAATCACTGAGACTGGATGGACTACATCCCTAGGTGCTAAACTAACTGGTAGATGTGATCACAGAACCATTTATTATCATCTTTGAAAACTTCTGGAATAGAGAGGAAGTGCCAGAGGACTGGAAAAGAGGTAGTCTTTTTTCCAATTTTTGAAAAAGAGGGAAAAAAGAAACTACAGATCACTCAACTTGACACGTATACTTGGAAAAATCCTAGAAAATATAATCAGAGAGCAGGTTTGCAAGTACTTAGAAAGGAACAAGTTAATTACTAGAAGCCAGCATAGAGTGTTAAAAATAGATCATGCCAGGCAAATCTTACTTATTTTTACTTTGTTCTTTCTTTCTTTCTTCTTTTTCTTTTTTTCTTTTTTGGTCAATGTGACTAAATTAGTAGACCAAGGGAATACTGAAAATATGAACTTCAGTAAGGCCAGAGCCTCCTTCTTGATAAAATGAAACAGTAGGGGATGGATGGTCCCACTACCAGATGGATTTGCATTTGACTGAGCAACATACCCAATGTGTGGTCCTTAATAGACCCATGTCTACATGGAGGAAGGCTACCTTAGAGTTTTTTCCTGGGCCCAGTGCTCTTCAGCACTTTAGAATGACTTAGGCAAGGAGACAGAAGGGATGCTTATCAAATCTGCAGATTACACAAAGCTGGGGGGGGGGCTGTTATTTCAGAAAATAGGCTCAAGGTTGACTTCCAGTGTGACTCACGGATGACTGAAGACATCTCCATGATGATGACCACTGTGAAGACGAAAGACCAGTGGGTAACCAGTCCTTCAAATCTCTCCAGAGAAGCAGAGAATGGGAGATCGCCCATGAGTGCTCTGTATGGCAGCTCATGAGGGGACCATAAAACAGTGGTCTCCCACAGGTTTGAGTGCCAGGAGCCAAGGGAGATGACATGTTTGCTCTCAGCAGCAGCAGAGTCTTTAATAAGGAGACTAAGCCACCAAACTCACTTTCTAATCATATTCGGAAATGTTCATCACTTTATGGATATTAGGGACCTTCAAAATGGTGAGCTTAACTTGACTCCTGGTGAGTTTTACCTTCTTCAGATTTAAGAAATTTTAAACAGAGACTTAAGAATTTAAAATAATATACAATTGGCAAAAAGCATTTTAAAAATGGATTTTGAAGAAAGAAAATTTTAAACAGATTGGGAGACCAGAGAGATTTGGAATATTGGTTATTTTTGCCATAAGATTTGAAAAACATGTATATAATTAAATAATATACTTGTGGGAAACGACTAAAATGGAACTAAACCCATATTAGGAACTGAGGCTCAATGAAGGTTGCAAATGGACACTAGAGGGAACTAAAGGACCAGGCACAAAAGAGTTAAAATGGCTAAGCCTGCTATAACTTTTTCTTATCTTAAAGAGTTTTTTGAAACATGGACTGAGATATTATATATCAAAAAGGACACAGATTTCAATGGATAAACTTTTAGAAGATGATGAGAAAAACTTTAAAAAACCTTTTACCTGGCATAGACATTATGGAGTTTGAAGGCATGGAAGACAACAAAATTGAGATTACCAAAATGGGAATACAAAAGACAAATCAAGAAAAGGATCTGGACATGGAACAGCTGTGACAAGAAACCCTGGATGATGCCTTTTTATGGATTTACAAAGTAGGCTGGGGAAAGCTTTTTAAATGCCAAAGAGTGATGAAAGATCAAATCCTGCAGTCCCACAAGAATCATTTAAAGGTCATATTTGTACAAAGTAAAAAGAAGGAATATAAAGTTGGACTATTTGACCAGGAATAAACTATTTGTGTGATATATCTGGTAACTCCTAATGGATTTTTTGGTGAACTAGGACTGAAAAGATGATGATTTCTGGATTGCATATAGATAAAAGTTAGGCTATGGGGAGAAGAGTTTTTTTCATCTGTAACTTTATTACAGATGAAAAAAGAGAAGTTACTATATCAGCTTATGCTCGGTGTGATGAAGGTTGGAAGCTACTTATTATTGTCTTTATTGTCTTTTTCTTTTCTCTTCTACTTTTTTCTTTTTCTTTTCTTTTTCTTTTTTCTGTACCATCTGGACTTTTTTCTTTTTTCTTCTAGTTTGGTATGTATTAGTTTTTACTATGTTTATTAAAAACTTCAATAAAATTATTATAAAAGAAAATAGGCTTAAGGTTCAAAAGGATCTTGATAGATTTGAACAGTGAACATATCCAACAAAATGTTCAATGACAAGAAATTTAAGGTTCTGCACTTAGATAGCAAAAACCAGATGCACAGGTACAAGATAGTACCTGACTCAGCAGCTGTACTTATGAGAAGGATCTGGGTGTCCTGGTAGACCACAGATTAAGCCAGCAGTGTGCTGCAGCTGCCAAAAAGCCAATGCAATTTTGCTGAATCAACCAAGATGTAATGTCAAATCACAGGAAGTGATGGTTTCAGTATATACTGCACTAGTCAGACTGCATCTGGAATACTGTGTCCAGTTTTGTTCAC
The DNA here is from genome assembly GCF_059951505.1 of Python bivittatus. NCBI lineage: Eukaryota > Metazoa > Chordata > Lepidosauria > Squamata > Pythonidae > Python > Python bivittatus. The sequence continues at coordinate 106,107,804 of NW_028277030.1, forward strand.
CACAATACAAAAAAGATGCTGAGGAATTAGAAAGAGTACAGAGAAAAGCAACACAGATGGTGAAGGGCTTGAAAGCTAAATTCTATGAAGAACAGTTAAAAGAACTGCATATGTTTAACCTAAAGAAGAGAAGTTAAGGGGAGACATGATAGCAGTCTTCCAATACTTGAAGACTACCACAAGGAAGAGGATGTGAATTTATTTTCCATGGTGCCTGAGAACAAGAACCAATGGGTAGAAACTTTCCACAGAAACATCCAAATTTGAAATAAGGAGAAATTTCCCGATTTTGAGAGCTATTAAGTAGTAGAACAGCCTGCCCTCTGGAGTCACTGGAGATTTTCAAACAAAGGTTGGACAGCTTTCTTCTGGGATGTTCTGAAAAGGAGGCATCAGGCAGGAGATTGGACTAGAAGACCTCCAAGGCCTCTTCCAAACCTATGATTCTATGAACTCCCAGCCCAATACAGAACATTCTTGCTTGGATGAAATTGCATATGCATTTAAAAGCCTGCTAAATTGTTTCATTGTGTTAATTATACTCCATCCACCAAGAATTGTCTTTTGGATGCTTAAATCCTGAATTCTTCCTTTTGTTTATTTATAAATTAAGAATTTTCAGAAGAATGTTGTAATATGGTTCCTTATCTTAAGCTAATGTAGAGGGTGGATGACACATCTAAATAAATAGGTATTAAATGAATCCATAATCCAGCATGCAACATGGTCAGGGTTGATCAAGATATAGATTGTCTTGAGTGTAGTGCATCTCGATTTAGATTTTTTACTGCATGCCTGATGCATTCCTCACATATTAAGGCAAAAGATTATTGCATACATGTCTTCTGACAACAATTTGTCATTTTATATTGCTTCTGAGCTAGAATGTAACTGTTCCCAATGTACAAATGGCTCAGTTTACTGGTGTGGTCTATAATAAGGAAAAGGCCAAACATGATTAAACCTGTCTGCTTTAAATCTCTCTATCTATCTAAGTAATAATAGGATTGGTTGTATTTGAGTTGGGTGCTAAGGCGGAAAGAACTTCCAGATCAACACATTAAGTAAAATACATCAAAGTGCCTACTTTAAGATGCATATATCTCATGAAAATGACAGACCACAAAAAGTTGGGGGAGGAAAGGGAGGAATAAATTTTGGGGTAAAGATAATATCCTTGCTCTGTCCTTAATCCTGTTTTTGCATTTAGTGAAAATAAGGCAAGGCAATGGGTGTGGACAGCAGTAACCACTAGTATTGCCCAAAACAAGTAGACCGCCACTATCATACAGGTCCAAAATAGGAGTGTTTTCATCTGCTCTCAAGCAATGCCAGGACTCTTAGAATTCCCATTCTAGAACCTGCTCTTCTTTTAAAGACCAAAAAGGTGTAACTAGAGAACTGAGAAAAGTAAGTCAAACTGCTGCTAGGTTGCTACTTCAGAAGTCAAATAAATGTTCACTCCCTGGCACCAAAAGCAAGATGAATAAGCTGAAGATATAGAAACATTGCTGAACTTCTTCATCCTGCATTTGTTTTATACTCTGAAAGATGACCACATATTTTATCACATAAAATATTTTATTCTACAGGTAGTCCCTGGGTTAAGAATGCCCGGTTTACAGATGACCATAGTTAAGAAAGGAGCCTATTGTAGCAAAATTCAACTTAAATACACAATGGTTCAAGTTCGACTTAAGGACAGACCTTGGGAATGAAACTCATTGTTAAACTGGGTACTACCTGTTTTTAAACATCCTAGAGTAAGAATCACATGGGGATATTTTTTAAAAAATAGCAAAATTGGTTTTACTTTCCATCATCACATTATTTTTGAGGAATCTTGAAGTAGCATTGTCTCTGTCCAGATACAACACAGACACCCATAGATGATTTTGACTTCCTATGAGTGGTGGCCCTATCACTGACTATTTCATAATCTTATATTTATCTGTTCTTGCTTATTTTTCTGAAAAAAGTGAAATGATGAAATTGCTCAGGCTACAAGCCTTCAGCTGCTACTTGTTCTGATTGTATGTCTGATTTGAACTCTGGGCAGTATGGATAGAAAAGTGAAAGAAATGCATATCTGAGGAAGATTTATTCCAAGGAAAAGTAATAAAAATTACATACGATCCACGTTATCTTTCATTGCCCCTTGCAAGCAAAGGGCCTTCTAGATCATCTCTGGTTTATCACACGGTACCTGCTCATAGCATGCACCTGTCATCAGACATTTCCATAGATATCTGAACAAAACATAGTACATAAACTATGACCAACAGAGTCTTTCTGCTGCTTTTACCATAATTTTTCTGATGTCCATTGTTTTGACAATGTTTGCTTTTATGGACTTTTTGCAATTTTATCCATTTGACCTGAAATCCAGCACTTATTCACTTGAAAGAAAGCCCCCACATGTTCAATGATATTTGCCCTTAGAATTGCAACCTTAATGCCACCCTTTCTAGATAATGATTTGCCAAAGACTTTCATCTTCACAATCAAACAGGTATGACGCTGGTTCAGCCATGTCTAAATATTCTCCTTTTCTGCCAGATCATCTCTAGTAGTTGACTAGATAAGAAAGACAGGTTATACGGTTCTATAAACTGTGCTAACCAGTTGAGCATTTCCCAAAACATATGTAGCTTATTAGCAGTTAGAACTTTCTGCAGAAAACTGAAACTCCTGAGGGTGTTGGGAAAAATTATCCAAGGATAATATATGCAAATGTTGATGACAGATGCTTACTAGATAGTTGTCTGCAGGTACTAACAGGTCTGAAAGACATTCAGCTGTATGCCTGGAACATGGAAATCTTACAATTTGATATGGATTAATCTGCTCATTCTTAAACTTAACCAAGAAAGTTTTCTTCTTTCTTCTTTCTTGTTCTGGCTGTTGGAATTTTCCAGATATAAATCATGGTTTTTTATTTGAAAAATTTGCTGAAAAAAGAAAGGACATGATTTCCATTCAAATTTTTGAATGATGCCAAAAATAACATATTAAGGCATAAATAACAGGTCTTTGCACAATCAGGTTTGTAAGCCATACAGTGGAACGGTCTGAGGCAATAAGACAGATAAATCAGAATCCAAAAGTTGGATGTGACAGTCTAAGCCAAAGGGACGTATAGCAGATTTTATGGTAACCTTCCCCAATCTCCAATTCAGGAAGATATAGTCCTAAAATATATGGATGTCACCAGGTACCAGTTTAGATGAGGGGTTTTAGGACAGTTATTTTAATTTGACAAATTATTTAGTGAACCATCTATCCATGTTCCTCAAGGAAATTGTTAGTGCAACTGGTGCTCTGTAGATGAATTTGGCTCTGTAGATGAATTTTCCAACAGTTTAAAAAACAATAAATTGATTTCTATGGGTAAATTGCTTACCAACCCACTTCCTGATGTCTGATATAATGGTGGAGTTCACAGAACACACTAACCTAAGAGTGAGTTAGCAGAGGCCAGAATACCTTGGGTATGCCCCCTCCAAATCCCTCCTAAAGTTGCCACCTAGTTGTAACTTTTTTAAAAATATAATTTTTGTTAATAATTTTAATTACAATAGTAAAAACTAATACAAACTAAACATACAGAAGAAAATGGAAAAAAAAAAGAATACAAAGTGCAGGAAAGAAGAAAAAGAAAAGAAAGAATATAATAAAGAAAAAGAAAAGAAATATATAAAGAAGTGATTTCTAACCTTCATCACAAGTATAAACAAATTTAAAAACTCTTCACCTCCTATAAGGTTAAGAACAGATATCTCTTCATCCCATATCCCATCCCTTATTTATAAGCAAATCCATAAAACATCAATTTTTCAATCCTGGTGTCAGCAAAAAGTCCATAAAGGGTTGCCAGAACTTTGCAAAAAAAAAAAAAAAAGTCCTATTTTAACCTTGATCAGATAAACCAACTTTGTAGTTCTTCCTTTTCCTTCTAACAAACTTAACCTTTAATTCAATCAAATGTTGTCGTAAAATTTGATTTCTCTTCAATTCTTCTTTATCCCATGGCACAGATTTCTTCAAGGCTTTAACAAGCCTCTTTTGTAGATCCAGTAAGAAAACATTTTCCAGGTCATTGTCTTGGTTCATCATTTGTATTTCCCTTTTAATTTTAAAACTTCAACCAATTTCTTTTGTCTATCCAGTAAAGTGTTCTTTTCCAAATCATTCTCTTCACCTGTCATTTGTAGTTCTACTTTCAGTACTTTCTCTGTCTTGTTGGATAAAATTTGTTCCACATCCGTCATTCCGTCATTAGCATCTTTCAGACATAGTCTATCCATAGAAACAGACATCATTATTGACAGTGTTGATATTATAGTTACTAATTTCTGGCTCCATTCTTAAAGAAAAGATCTCCTTTAATATTTCCAATGTTATAATATTTTCTGTCATTTTGTAAGGCCTAGTATTAACTGACATCAAAAGTAGGCTTGTATTTTTTTTTTCTTCTGCTTAGAATCCCCTCTAATGTCCAGTTTCTAAAATCATCACTTATCTTTATGACTTAAAATAGTCAGGGTAATCAAAATAAGTATGTTTCCAACAAGAAGCTTTAGATTTTTGCTGTTTATTTCAAATTCTTTAAGTTCTGAAGCTTATAATTAATTTTTCTTTTGTTCAGTGTTGCAGATATACTCACCCAATGTATATCAAACTTGTCACTCTGAAAGTCTTTAATTGCTTTAAGATGGTTAATAGGCAATTTCCAAAAGTGATTAGAAAGTGACGCTTGCAAACCTAGTATTCTTTAAAAGGCTCCACCATGGTTGTGAGCAAGATGGCTGATCCTGTTGTCTCCCAGCACTCAAACCCACAGAAAACTGCTGTTCTATGGTCTTCTAGCAAGGACCAGCTGTCTGGAGCACATGTGGGTGATCTCCCATCCTCTCCTTATCCAAAGAGGTTCCAAGGAACTGGTCTACTCACTGGTTCCTTGGTCTGTCGTGGTAGTCGGCTCTGCGAAACTATACCTCCCTCAGAAGTCCACCAAGTTGTAATGTTTAATTTAGAAAGGTACTGGGTAATATGTGGCTTGTTGTGAGGAAGGAAGGCTCATCCAAAGAAGCAATAATAGCTGCTTCTGCCAACTTTGTTACATGGAGGTGAGTATTCCATATGTCAGGAGAAATAGATCAGATTAGAAGGAGATGCCTTTCTGAAAATACTTCACAGCCAGAGATTTGACTATCTGGTATCTGAAACTGGGGAATGCCGTCCCTGGGAAATGCACTTGGCCTTAGTCTCCTGGCATTTAGAAAGTTGGCAAAAATACATCTCTTCCACCAAGTTTTTGTCATTTTTTCTTTAAAAATGTTTGATTTATATCTTAATTTTAATTATAATAGTGCTATTGGGCATACATTTCAAGTTTTGGTTAGTTTGTATTTTTTTTACTGACATAAGCTGCCTTAATTGTCGAACTGATGAAAGGTGGAACAGATATCTAATAATAAATAAACAAAGATAAATTGAATCTAGGGTATTTGCAAAAATCTGTGGTAAAACAAGAAGTGACAAGGTCAAGAATGAACAGTGATGAATGAGTGTGGATTGGATACAAGAGTGAGTGACAAGAACAGAAGAAGTGATTTGGACAAATTACAAAAATGTCAAGGAAGAGTGAATGGATCAGGAGGGAAAGGAAAGCTGAGAAAATCTTTGGTGGGTGACGCTGACCCTCAAAGAGAGAGAGAGAGCTTTATAAACAAAAGGCAATTTAGGAAGTGGGATACAGAAGTGGTGGAAGCAAGGATGATTTGCAAGAACAAAAAGTGAATGTTGTTGGTATAAATTAGATTCGATTACATTTCTTTTTCCATTTTCCTACCTCATGCCTTAATTTATTTGGCCTATTATTTCTTGCTCCTTTTCTGCATTTCGCTGAACATTGCTTACTCTGAAAGGGAATAGCCTGGTGGGAAGGAAAATTAATACATGGGGAGCAACCATATGAATTATATTTTTAAAGTATGTTAAATTAAATCAAATTTAGTTTCTTTCTTGCCAATCTGTTGCTTCTTCTGACCTTGCCTGCTTCTGCAATTTTGGACTTAGCTTTGTCTAGGAAGCTTTCATCTTGAAAAAGAGTTATGCATCTGTACAATAAGGCACAATAATTTCCTTAGCCACCGTTTGTTGAAAAATCTGCAACAGCTGAATGTACATATTGCAATAACCCAAAAGTAAAAAATCCACATTTGGGCTACAAATGTACATACACCCATAATTAGTTGTAGGACTATAGAACAATTAAAGATAATGCCACATTACACTGATAACTAACTGAAGCTTGTTTAAGTGCAAACCTTATCAGCCATAGAAGATTTTGTAAGATTCACCTGCATCTACTGACAGATGACTGATGTCAGATTTTTGCCAAGTCAGGAACAACCTTCTGAATCCTGCCAAAGGTCCTCCACTCTTTCTGTACTGCAGTGGCCCAGCTGAGGTAGACAGGACCTGGGAATATAACAAGACATAATACACTCCGTTAGATCAGTTAAAGATCTACTGTCCAAATTTATATAAGATGCTAAGTTTGCTTAGTTTTAACTTTGGCTAATGTTCTTGTGCCTTAGCATGTTGAGTGAGTTGAGACCGCTTGTTAATTAATGGTTTAATGTATGGTATAAGCTAAAAGTGGATAATTCAGTAATGGGGTTAAATATGTTGCGTGAATGCACCCAGTCCAAAAGACTACCTCTGAATCATTGTTGAAGTATGCACAGCCCTAAGAATTAATGTTTGGCAATGTTTTCAGACTCCATGGTATGTTTCCAAGAATGATACCATATCCAATGCCTTGTTAGCCACAGAGTTTCATTTTGAATCAAATCACTACTGTGTTACTAGAACTTCTGATCATTATTCCTAGAGTTGTTATAAAACCAATTTGAAATTTCATGGAACTTTTCAAAAGAGCTAGCATTTATTCCCTTGCAATTTGATATAAAGAATCTTAAAACTTAATTTGCTCTTAAATGGGCAAGCAGTGAACAAAATGAAATTAATTCAGATTGGAAAATTGCAGAATTTTGCCTACTTTCTTAATATTGGGCCATAGCTACAGTGGGGCAAAAAAGTATTTAGTCAGCCACCAATTGTGCAAGTTCTCCCACTTAAAAAGATGAGAGAGGCCTGTAATTTTCATCATAGGTATACCTCAACTATGAGAGACAAAATGGGAAAAAAATCCAGAAAATCACATTGTCTGATTTTTAAAGAATTTATTTGCAAATCATGGTGGAAAATAAGTATTTGGTCACCTACAAACAAGCAAGATGTCTGGCTCTCACAGACCTGTAACTACTTCTTTAAGAGGCTCCTCTGTCCTCCACTCGTTACCTGTAGTAATGGCACCTGTTTGACCTTGTTATCAGTATAAAAGACACCTGTCCACAACCTCAAACAGTCACACTCCAAACTCCACTTCGACACCAAAGAGCTGTCGAAGGACACCAGAAACAAAATTGTAGACCTGCACCCGGCTGGGAAGACTGAATCTGCAATAGGCAAGCAGCTTGGTGTGAAGACATCAACTGTGGGAGCAATAATTAGAAAATGGAAGACATACAAGACCACTGATAATCTCCCTCGATCTGGGGCTCCACGCAAGATCTCACCCCGTGGGGTCAAAATGATCACAAGAACGGTGAGCAAAAATCCCAGAACCACACGGGGGGACCTAGTGAATGACCTCCAGAGAGCTGGGACCAAAGTAACAAAGGCTACCATCAGTAACACACTACGCCGCCAGGGACTCAAATCCTGCAGTGCTAGGCGTGTCCCCCTGCTTAAGCCAGTACATGTCCGGGCCCGTCTGAAGTTTGCTAGAGAGCATTTGGATGATCCAGAAGAGGATTGGGAGAATGTCATATGGTTAGATGAAACCAAAGTAGAATGTTTTGGTCTAAACTCAACTCATCGTGTTTGGAGGAGAGAGAATGCTGAGTTGCATCCAAAGAACACCATACCTACTGTGAAGCATGGGGGTGGAAACATCATGCTTTGGGGCTGTTTTTCTGCAAAGGGACCAGGACGACTGATCCGTGTAAAGGAAAGAATGAATGGGGCCATGTATCGTGAGATTTTGAGTGAACACCTCCTTCCATCAGCAAGGGCATTGAAGATGAAACGTGGCTGGGTCTTTCAGCATGACAATGATCCCAAACACACCGCCCGGGCAATGAAGGAGTGGCTTCATAAGAAGCATTTCAAGGTCCTGGAGTGGCCTAGCCAGTCTCCAGATCTCAACCCCATGGAAAACCTTTGGAGGGAGTTGAAAGTCCGTGTTGCCCAGGGACAGCCCCAAAACATCACTGCTCTAGAGGAGATCTGCATGGAGGAATGGGCCAAAATACCAGCAACAGTGTGTGAAAACCTTGTGAAGACTTACAGAAAACGTTTGACCTCTGTCATTGCCAACAAAGGATATATAACAAAGTATTGAGATGAACTTTTGATATTGACCAAATACTTATTTTCCACCATGACTTGCAAATAAATTCTTTAAAAATCAGACAGTGTGATTTTCTGGATTTTTTTCCCCATTTTGTCTCTCATAGTTGAGGTATACCTATGATGAAAATTACAGGCCTCTCTCATCTTTTTAAGTGGGAGAACTTGCACAATTGGTGGCTGACTAAATACTTTTTTGCCCCACTGTATGTACCATCAGAACTGAGCAAGAAAAGAGACTAATGAATAAATGCTTATTAGGAAGTTAGTGGGCTTTAAAATATCAGGGGAAACAAATTTTTAACCTCTGAAATAGTTCTCACAGCTTGGGAAATGTTTCCTAATATCAAATCTAAACCTGCATTGCTGTTAGTTGAACATACAGCTTCATGTTTGTTTCCCTGTGGATTTGCTAAGAACAGATTATTTTTTATCCTTTATAATTATACCGTAATTGCTTGTCCAAAATATTTCTTCCTTTGTTGTGCTGCTTTGTTGTTCTGTGAAAGATGATAATGCTGATTAATTTTAATAATGCAAGAGGCCAACTAATGGACAAGGCGAGGCAGTCTAGTTGCTTCTACAGTGTTCTGGTCTGATCAGCTGATTTTTCAGTGAGATATTTGGGACTTTAAAATTGTACGCCTCAGTTTCAGCAACCAATTTGGAAGAGGGAATCCAAATCAAAGGGGATGGTGCATATGAAGCAGCTTAAAGGAAAAAATGACAAATTGGGGGTGCTGTTAAGGGGGTGGAATTGGGACCTCACAGCCCCATGTTCACTGGATGCCTTTGGGCTGGTTTCTCTCTCTCTCAGCCCAAGCTCTCAAGATTATTCTTACAAGGATAATATGGGACTTTGTAATTGTATTTGCCACCTTGAACTTCCAGGAGCTAGGATGCAATTTTAACAAGAAACAAGGTAGAAATAAGCATGAATTCCACTCTTGCAGATTTTAAATGCAATTAAAGTTGAGGAATGGCTAACTACCTGAAAAAGTTAAAGGAGGAAATCTCCCTGCTTAAAAAAAAAAAAAAGATTCTGTAAAATTATATTCATACTTATTGACACCCCCATGCACATTTCTTTGAATTAATTTATGTATATGTTTGTTTGTTTATTTTAGTAATGCACTTTTGCTGCAACATCTGCACTGGTCACTATTTAGCTTCCAGAACACAATGAAGCATGTTGAAAGCTCTAAATGGCTTGGCCTGATCCCTAAGGGGTTACTTCCTCTTGAGCCAACCTGCTCGCTCTCTAAAATCAGAAAGAAAAGGCCCTCACATGTGAGATAGGCACCCATCTTTGCCTGTGCATGGTCCATGCAGGTCTTCACCCCACCAGAAAGCTTCTGGTGGTTTCAAATACTGGGACCATGAACTCCAGAATTTAATCAGTTCATCTGCTGCTGCAAAGGAGGCACCTTCGCTGCATTTTGTCTGACGCTATAGGGTAGGCAGGTCCCCGCTGGTGGGAATTCACTTAATTAATTATTTGTTTGCTTATTAGACTTTTATCCCTCCTATTTTCCTCACATAAACAATCCTGTGGTGCTGAGACAGGAGGACTGACCCAAAGTCATCCAAGGAACCTCTGTGCTTGAGTATGGATTAGAACTTGGGTCTCTCCACTTCTAGCCCAACCTTAACCACTACACCATACTGGCACTCAGATCCTGGAGTTTCCCTTCCCTCCTGAAGTGAAGACCCAGTGGGGCCCCACCATGTACCACCATTCCTCTGTTCCTCTCTGCTTACTCTGAAGGTATTTGCAGCCTTTTCCTCCCCATGAAAAGCTAATGCAGCAAGAGAAGAACATGAAACAGGGTGAGGTATCAGCTACCACTTTTAGAGTTCCTCATTAGCAGCTGGAGGGGTAGGAGCATTCATGGAGTATATCTTTAGCAAGATGCTTTTGCTATACATATATACGGCTGCATAGTTGTAGGGAGAACTGAATTCAGAATGAATGCTGATTTCTTCTTAAAAGCTACAGCTGAGCATCATGCTTTATGAATGGAAATAATGAGATTACTCTACCTCAACCTTTCCCCTTCCAGATGTGTTGGCCTATAACTTACATCCTCACATACTGTTTAAAGAGGTGGGGAATTGTAGTCCAGCGTATCTGGAAGGACCTGGACTGGGAAAGGATGCTCTTAACCTACACTGCTATGGTATAAATAATATACATTTATAGTCTCTGTGAGCAGTGCTTGAGTTTAATTTTATGAGTGCCAGATGGCAGTGAAGCTGGAATCAGAGACTAACCGCAATTTTGTACTTTGCTTAGTTCTCCTGGATACTTTGCCACTGACCGCAGCATGGCCTTTCCTGAACATAGGAATGACACAAATCAATTTCATTGCAAAATAGTTGAGCCTGACCTTGCCAGCTGTTCTGCGCAAAATGAGAGCATGCCACAATCACTAGCTCTGAACTGGCTGATATTCAACAGGTGTCCAACTACGCCAGTTGCAAGCAAGGGCAGGATGTTGCCCAATTTTCTGATTATCTCTCTGCCCACCCTTTTAACAGTGATGCAGTGAGATAAGTTTATTCTGCTCCCCACCCACCCCCACTGCTAAATGGGGGTTTGGATCTTTGCCCCTAATTCCTGCCCAGACAGTTCCTCTGCCTATTAAAATAGATAGGACTACAAGGCTATGTTTCCGTACTTGCACAGGTCCCATCCCACTTCAGTAGAATTTGCATATAGGAAGAATGTCTTGCTGAATCCACAATTATTTCATGGAATGTGCAAATCTGAAATCCCTTACAGTTCAACCTCCTGTTCTAGTGCTCTAAACCCAGTTTAGATTTGAGAAAACCTTGCAATTCAAGGTGCTGGCCATCACCTCTTAAGCCCTATATGGCATAGGGTCAGATTATTTGAAGAACTGCCTATCTCTCGTGGTTTCTGCCTGGCCTGGCAGAGTTGATGCATTCTGGGTTCCTTCAGTGCCATCTATCAGACCCAGGAAGCATGCCTTCTCTGTTGCAGCACCTGCCCTCTGAAATGAGATCCCCCCTGAAATCCACGTGGCTCCCACCCTGTTGGCATTTTGTAAGGTCTTCTTGTTCTCCCAGACCTTGTGGTAGGGAAGATGGAATCCCTTGTTAGACGTGTTTTTGTCTGTGTTTTTTGTTCAGAGCAACCAGATCCCATCTTGTTTTGTCCTGCATTGTGTTTTTATTATTATATTGTAAGCCACCCAGAGTCAGGCAGCACCTAAATGGAAATGAAAAATAAATCAAACCTAGACATCATGTCTTTAGCCTATTTGTGGGTGTTTGTTTTTCTATGCACAGCTGATGCAAAGAATCTGATACCATAGCATGGAGGAAGAGATTTGTACCCCTTGCACCCACTACAATCACCCATCTGGATCTGGGGGAAGGAGAGGCTGATGGGGACTCTTTGCAGTTGGGGTAAAGCTCTTAATTGTACAAAGGGGAACTTCCCTCCAACTGGAAATAAGTGTGTGGAACCTTAATTCAGAAAGAGGGGAGTTATAATCCTTGGGACTGCACACTTTGACTTTTCATTGGGGAGGGACAATTATTCATGGGCTACAGGCATGAACAGTATCCTGTCAAGCTCAATCTTAACCTACCAGCAAAAAATCAGTAAGGTTTTTCACAGAATTATATTTCTGAGTGTCTTGCTTGATTTAGTTGCTAGCCACTGGGCCATCTAGTGGCTGGTAACTGGAAATGCATGTAGTGAAGAAGATTATTGATAAATGGGCAAACTTTCAATAACAACCGTGTTACAAAACTCTCGGATAGTTAGGTGCTTGCACAGGGAGTGCCTGACAACATGTAACTCCCATAAATAAAGCCACAGTTGCAAGAGCAAGGAAATACATCTCTGAAGACTTGGACTTTGACTGGTGTAGGAAGATTGCTTTGGAAGGGATAGATAAGCTTCCTGATCCTAAGAGAAGGAAAACACTTGAATTTCTAAGTTTTGGCAGTTTCATTATGCCATTGTTAAGGAAGGATGAGAGCCTTAGGGGGCTGCTGGTTTGATACTGTATCTGTGGTGTCACTAGATGTCCTTCCAAGTTAAAAATAATTAACTAGAAAGCCCACATTGTGCAATCGAAACTGAGCCATCCATTTGAATTGTTTATGGCAGATCAAAAAGTTACATTGGAACACATCAAATATCCTTCCTCTAGCCGTTGCTAATTAAAGTTATAAGGCAGGGCATTTCGAGAAAAAAGGCAGAATTAAAACAATAGTGGCCAATTGCAATCCTTGAGCATGTCAGTGATGTTGGGGTTCCCCGTGTGTCATATTGCTTCTGATCCCAAGGGGAATATTGCCTACTGGCAGAACAATGGCCAGCAGCAAGAAGTATGACATGTTTGGAGCTGGCCTGCTTGCCATAACCATGATTCAGCCCTGCAGGGATTCACTATCATTACACCCACGTGCATTGCATAAAGGATGTGATCCTTCATTTCCAGAATAATGGGTCTATCACAGAGACCATTAAGCATAATCCTAGCAGTGATTTCCCTTACATTTCTAAGGGCCACACACAATACCAGTAATGGGTCAGGAGCTGCCTATTTGTTTGTACATAAGTTCACCACAGGTTTGCACCAGAAGGCAGCTTATTCTTGCCCCCCCCCCCCCCCCCAGGAATCCTGCTCCAACCTACTCCTTCCTCCCTGCCATTAACAGTAGGGAAGCGGTTATGTATCACCTGAGTGGAAAAGTGAGAAAACCCATTGGGGCTCTAGAGCAGTGTTTCTCAACCTCAGCAACTTTAAGATGTGTGGACTTCAGCTCCCAGAATTCCCTAGCCAGCTATGCTGGCTAGGGAATTCTGGGAGTTGAAGTCCACACATCTTAAAGTTGTTAAGATTAAGAAACATTGTTTTAAAGTCTACAAAGTGGAGGACTACACATGACCTGCAGACCACAGATTGCTCACATGTATTTCATGAAATAATTTGACCCTTCATCTCTCAGTTCCCCACTGAAAAATGCATGTGAACCTGCCTTACAACATCTCAAACCGTTGGTCCATCTTGCTCAGTTCTGTCTATATCAGGGGCGGGAAAGATTTTGCAACTTGTTCCTAGGAGCACACTTTCTAAAAAACACAAATTAATGACCTCTAAAGGTCAAAGCAAGTGTCATCAATGGTACTCTGAAGTCACTGAAGTGCAGCCTGTTTATTTTGTGAGGGAGGAATTGATGAGAAGATGGAGTCAATTATTTTGCTTTTTAAAACCATTTCAAAACACAAAATAAACCAAAAATGTTAGCCCTTCGAGGTAGTCCAGACTAGAAGCACAACAACGAATACTAACTCTGTCTTTATTGTAAGGTTACATTAACAAAATCTTGTAAAACTGAAAGTATCTCTCCTCTCCTATCCTTTTACTCTTCAGAAAAGTAGAGAATGTCTCTTCTGAAATGTTTCCCATGCCCTCCCTCCTTCTGTGGACTGAGATAGGCTTTACATACCAGTTGTCTAGTCTGCAGCTCTTCTTCCTGTCTCCCAAGGTCATTCCCACATACCGTTACAATAAATAAACCAATATTTTGGGCCTACCTACTGCAGAGAGCTTTAGGTATACTCTGAGAGTAAGTAAAGGGGTGTCCATGTTACTTTCCCATAATTACAATAATTCCAGCCTCTTGAGCAGGCTGTTCCACAACTTAGGTGCAGCTATGATGCTTCATCAGATCTTTTTTGATAAAGCATGCCTTCTTTTGTATGGTAATAAGTGGAATTACCATGAGCCACACAATTCAGTTCTAGCAGCACTCCTGACATCAAATGCTTCACCTGATCATCTATAGCTATACAGTACTTCCCCAGTTACATCTTTTTCATTGAACCAAAAGCTGGAAACCATAAATGTCTTTACATTAAAATAGCAGCCAAGTTTCCATCAATGCTTATTCAGTTCAGGTCTAGCAAGCATGCTAAATCTGAAAATACTTCTATTTGCTCTCCATTGTTCCAAACCAGTTAGGCTGTAATTGAAGGTGTACAACTGAGGTTACATTAAGCAGATCACTTTTCACAGAAAGCTAACATGATAACAAAGAAGATTCTGAAAACCAGCCTTGGAAAAGCCCTCATTCTATCGTGGTCTATCTTACTAACAGGGGAATGGACAATATGTCCTTCTTGGATACACTAGGATTCTGTACAGACACAGAAAAAAAAGAGGCAGCTTTCTCCAGAATGTGCACAATCATTCTGAATCACATCATTTTTCCTTAATAACAAGTACTAATAGTGACTTCCTTTAAACTGAGCTCCACACTAGTGATTTCATGGACACATCCATGTAGTTTTCTTGGCAACAACATGGAAGTGGTTTGCCATCACCTTCTTCCAGGATGATGGTTTACTTCCCAATCTAGTCTACAGGTGATGGTCTCCTGCCTATGTACTAGAGGCTCAACCTTTCTTAGTGTCTGAGCCAAGATAAGGTCTATTACCAATCATAAATACTAGTCTTATTCAGGCATTCAGCTCCTGGGGATGAACAACTGCATAATTTGGGAGAGTGAAGCACACTCATTGGACTGCTCCTATTGTAGCCATTTCTCTAGCACTGAGCATGTTCTGAAAATGATGTGGAAGAAGTGCTTGAGACTCTGCATAAGTGCAAGAACTGTATCTCTCTGCTATTTATAAAGCCATTTCCGTGGAAGCCTGAAAATAAATACCTAACAGAGTTAGAGGTTCCTAAACACAGAAAGACTGGCAGTGCCTTTCCTTCAGCTGTACCAGAAGTACAAGAACATTCAGTTAATGGACTTTTTATGTTCTTGTGGTGGTGAAGTAAAACAAATACCTGAACCAAGGCCTCCAAACTACCAAGGCTCCTGATTTTAAGTAAGCCTGCTTAATTGCTTTCTTAGGCATTTGCAGGTGCTAGCTCATGAGTTATCTTAAATCAGCACTTGTATTTTTAGGTGGAAACTAGGAAGTAACTAATCCCAAAAGCTGACTTGTATCAGCCTCCATTTTATTAACTGTGTATTCTCACAGTAAGCAGAAAATCTAACCCATGTTATCAAAAATAAGATGATTGGCATTTAACATCATTACTGATCAACATGTATTAAATCACTGTATAAAAGTTGTATGTACCCTCCTTAAGTGGGCAGAACCTTGTGGTCCGTTCCAGCGCTGTTCAAATAAATTAGGCTCAAGCAGGTTGTGTGGTCTCCACTCGTAAATTGGGTCATGGGGAATTTTTCTCCTTCAGTGATGGTCAGGTAGAGACCGTTTAATGTGTTTTCTTCTGTGTTATACAGGCATTCACAGTACATTTATTCACCCCTATTTTCAAGGATACTGGGCCATATGAACCAGTGTTATGCTCATTTATTGCATCTGGACAATGCTTTTTCCATTACCTACATGGCCAAAGACTGAAATCAAATTGACTGATTGAATTACTGAAAATAAATGCCATTGTTTTAAGGGGTCCACTTATTAAAATTATTGAGATTTCTAAAGCAATGGCATCACATGAAAGACTGGAAACATTTGTGTGCTGCTTTAATGAGTAGGAGAGATGTGTTGTGCCCACAGTAGTGCAAGATCTGAAGCATGTCTTTAAAAACAATTGTCTAACTGTTCACATCCCTACTTTCTCCACCTTACCCATAAATTTAAAAGTAGAGGGAAGCTCTGCTCTGTGACCAGGAGTCAATATTATACAATATAGTAGTTAAGGTGTTGGAACTGGATCAGAGAGATCTAGATTTAAATGCCACTTAAGCATGGAACTCACTATTGACCATGGGCTAATCACTCTCTCTCAATCCAACCTACCTATCAGTTGCACATATGGGAAATACATGACCCTCTCTGCAATAACACCTCATTACCTAGAAGCCACAGATTTTCTATCTCTACAATCATAGAGAGGAGGCAGAGTGGCACTGGTTTCAGGTTCCTCCATTACTTTTGCACTCCAG